>NC_082685.1:60173927-60473927 GCF_949987515.2 Delphinus delphis
ACACACACACACACACACACACACACACACACACACACACACAGTCACTTTTCCCAGTTTCCCTGTGTCCTGGACTCCATCAGTTATCCAGATAAACAGTCCAAGGCTCAATGTAGATTCCATTATATCCCTGCTTGGCCCTGCAAGTCGACAGGTGTGTAGTGAGCCTGCAATGCAGTGTGATTGTCAGGTTCTGGAAAGAAATGGCATCTTGACTGGTTAGATCTCAGCTGCATTGTGAACCATGGTGCCTTTAAAATCCTCCACTGCCCTGTCTATTCAGCCTACCCCTCTTTGTAGGATGCAGGACTGCTGCGGGAAGAGCGGGCATTTGAGCCACGTGACCAGAAATGATTAGATAAAGAAGCAAAGTACAAGCCCAAACTGGGCCTCTGGCCGTAAGCTTGGCTTAGTCACTATAAGACAAGGCAGGGCTTATCTGGAGGCACAGTGGTTGAGAGTCCACCTGCCGATGCAGGGGGCGCAGGTTCGTGCCCCGGTCCGGGAAGATCCCACATGCTGCGGAGGGGCTGGGGCCCGTGAGCCATGGCTGCTGAGCCTGCGCGTCCGGAGCCTGTGCTCCGCAACGGGAGAGGCCACAGCAGTGAGAGGCCCGCGTACCGCAAAAAAAAAAGACAAGGCAGCCCTGAAAATAATAACTCATATACAATAGTTAACTCAGTACCAGTAATAATTAATTCAGTACCATTCCAAATACATTTAATATATGTTTTATATTTATATTATATATATACAACTAAATTTAATCCTCTCATCAATCTTAGGTGTTATGAATTATTTTTTGAGTCTAACCTGAGTGAAACAGTCAGTCTGATCCTCAGCTCACCCTGCTAAGCTCTCCTGTTTTGCACACCATGTCTCTCATTTTATAGAGCATTCCAAGTGCCAAATACATCATCTCATTTGATGTCAAAACAAAGCAATGCTGGGAGTCTGGGAGGACACATATTAACGGGCTTATCTGATAGCTGGGGAAGCTGAGGCCCAGAGATGCACCCAAAGAAATCCAGAAGCAAGTCCCTTGACTTTGGGGTTTCTCACATGACACCCCAGTTGACTGTCTGTCTTTAGTTCTCACATATTTCCTCAAAGCACAGGGTATTCTCAGGACTTGAATTCCTGGGCACTCAGCCATCGACAGGTAGCTCCCAGCCAGGTGACAAGATCTGTAGATAAGCCTGGTCCCTGCTGGCAGCCTGGTATTCCTAGGGCAATTATTTTCAGAAGCCACTGACATCTTGGTTGGCTAGAAAGCCCGGCTGTCGCCTGCTGCCCCAGGAACTGAACTGCTCATTGGCGCATGGTTTTATGAGTGCCAGCTGCTTTTTCTCATTACCACTTTCAATTAACTCATTGTTGTGGGCCCAAAGCTAACAGGAACCCCTTGGGATTCGTTTACATTAATGTTGGGGCCCTGGTTTCTTTCCTTCGTTTTTTTTTTTTTTTTTTAGAAGAAAATTTCAAGTTTTGTGAAGTGAACAATTAGAAACACCAGGCTAGAGTCCCTGATTGTGGGCCCAGGACAGAAGGGATACACGTTTCCCACAGTGATGCTGTCAGGTGGCCCTGGCCACCTAGACAAGGTAAACACATCCTTCAGGGCCCAGATCAGTCCTTGTTGGAGGCAGCTGAGGCCGCAGGACAAAGATGCAGGTGCGTGAGGAGACAGGTTTGCTGAAGAAACACCTGGCTGTCCTGGGGGGACCCAAGGCCTCAGGGCCGCATGTACCGTCTCCCTTATGGAAGGAAGAGGTCTGGAAGAGAACTAAAATGTATTAAACATCTACTACATACTAAGTGTGATTGCCCTCATTTCACATAATCCCTGTGCAACTATATCAAATAACAACTATCATTCCACTTTTATAGGTGAGGAAACTAAGGCACAGAGAGGGCAGACCTGACTGGAGTCACACACCTGGGGCTGGAGGAAAGAGGATGTACACCAGGGAACACAGATGTCTGTGGGAAAGGGGAATCGGGGCACAGGACTGTGTACAACTGAGTGAAATTCCTTAAAATCCCATTTGAAAGGCTTCCTGTGATACCCACTTGCTTTTCATGGATTTCTTTGGGAAACACTTGATCCTTGTGGCCTGTAGATAGTCCAGGCATGCTGACTTGAAAACCAGAGTCTTTTCTGGGTATATTTCCTCTTATGTTTAAACAAAGGCTTCTGTGTCTCCTCCCCCTCAAGGTGTTTATTGAGTGGCTGGAAGCCCCATCACAGCTGCTGCTGCTGCATGGCGGAGGTTGTCTAGATCAGGGTGACCCCTGAGAAGGAGACCCAGACCACTAAGCGCAGGAAGACAGGAGGCAGAGGCAGTAGGCAGGCCAAGCCCAGACCTTTGACTGTCAGTCTACTTTACCAGAAACATCTCAGGGGAGGTATAAATAGAGCCTAGAGTGAGCCTTTGAGTTGCCATCAACCCAGGGACCTAGGGCAAGTCCTTCCTAACCAGGCAGAGCCTCAGGTTCTCCACCTGCAAAGGGAAGGAACAGGCTGGGCTGCTCCCTAAGGTCTCTCCCAGTTCCAAAGTCCTCTGCTTTGGGTCAAAGAAGATCCGGGGCTCTCGTCATTCCAGAAGTTGAGAAAGCTGCCTTACCTATTTTTTTTTTCACACCCAAACACTTCGATGATAACAGAATTTGCACTGATCTTCACTTGTGTATTATTTTAAGTTTCAAATTCACTTAATTACCTCTGTCTTTGATCAAGGCCGCCTATTGTTCATGGGATCTGAATTTAACGATGGACAAGATGAACTCAAGAGCTGACCCTACCCACCCCCACCTCCTCCGACATGACATCCAGCAACACTCACTTCCTGAGCTGGGTATATAAATACTCAGCACATTTGCAGGACTTTGCAGGCTACCTTTTGTTTCTCCTCTGGAGGGTGTTCATGTGTATGAGCCAAAGGAGATGGGGCGTGAAGAAGCTGAAAGAGCTAAAGGGGAGAAAAGGCCGGAAGTTTACAGGGAAGACGGCTAATCCTTGCCAATGGGGTGAAAAAGTCAGACATCTGGTTGCTGGTTGTGTTTCCTGCTAAAATTCAGGGCAAAAGTTCCCCTACAAGGTTGAGTCTGGGAGAGAGGAGAAGAAAGAGAGTAGGAGGGGAGATGTGAGACAGAAATCCTGCAGCTGGGGGAGGGGGGAAGGGGTGGGCAAAAACAACTGTTCTGGTATTCTTTGAGCTCAAATATTCTTCCAAGAGTGGGATGGAAATTTGGCAAAACATTCAAAGCTCTCCGGCTTCCGGGGAGTGAGCGGTATCTAAGCGGCCCTCACAGGTCTGCCCTTGGCTCGTTGCCATGTTTGCAGGAGGAGCCGGTACGGCTCTGATCCGAAGTCCTGCCGGATAACAGATGCTGGGAGTTAACCTGGGATTCTTCATTAACAGTGCAAATTAGCAAGAAGGAAAATAAACAGATACTCGGATGCTCTGTGTGTGCTCCCGACTGCAATAATCCCTTACATCACGACAGCACTCCGTCCGTTTACAAAGGATAATGTCCTACATGTGATTCCCATCATCCCATCTTGGTGAGGCATGAGGGTCAGGCCTGGGATATGAATCTCCACTTCACAGAAGAAGGAACAGGCTCAGAAAAGAGAAGTGATTCGGCCTTGATTAGGCTTCCAGGCCCAGACTTGTCCTTGTCCCTACAATGCCCAACCTCGTAAGTCACCAGGAACCGTGAAGAGGCCTGAGCCCTACGTGTGGGCACATGGGGAACTTTCTGTCCAAGGTGCCGTTTCTGGCCCACAAGGTGTAGAACCAATTCTTTGAAACTGAGAGCTTTCCGAAGTATTTGCTAGTGATGCTGGTCCAGTGCCTATTTGTGTCACAACCAACCAACCCAACTTGAAATTCCATTTTCCCTGAAATGAACTGTAGTCGATAGCCCTTCATTTATGTTAACAATGGATGAATTGCTACTACACAATTTTTTCAACTTTCTATGCATCTGAACATTTTCCTAACATGGTATCAGGGGAAATAATTTTTATTCTATGTTTGAACCTTCAAATAAAAGTGATGAGTTGGGGCTTCCCTGGTGGCGCAGTTGTTAAGAATCTGCCTGCCAATGCAAGGGACACGGGTTCGAGCCCTGACCCAGGAAGATCCCACATGCCACGGAGCAACTAAGCCCGTGCGCTACAACTACTGAGCCTGAGCTCTAGAGCCTGCAAGCCACAACTACTGAGCCCACATGCCACAATAACTGAAGCCTGCAAGCCTAGAGCCCGTGCTCCGCAACAAGAGAAGGCAGGACAGTGAGAAGCCCGCGCACCGCAACGAAGACCCAACACAGCCATAAATAAACAAACAAACAAATAAATAAAGTGATGAGTTGGCCTTTCTTCCTTCCCTTCTTCCATTCATCATTCGACATATATTTACTGAACACTGTGCCCAGTGCTGGGGATACAGCGGTGAACCCAACACCGCTGGGCAAAGTCATGAACTTTGACTTCATGATGAAGACTGACAATACATGAATTAACACATTTGAAAATATAATGCTACTTCTTCATAAGTGCCTAGAAGGAAAGTGTTATGGTAGAGAAAAATTAATAGGAGGACCTGTATTCAGATGGGGAAGTAGACCAGGAGAGAAAGCATGAGGAGCGAAGTTCTGGGGACAGGCAAGATTGTCAGGGGGCCTAGGGACTCGAGAGGAAAACCAGTGTGACCTGAGCTCCTGGGAGACTCTGAAAGAGGTTGCTAAACCAAGAAGCACATTCAGCAACACAGCTGGGAGGATGCTTCTACCATGAACCTCAGCTTTATCCCCTATAAAGTTGGAGAGTGATACCAAAATCACTGGATATTTGAGAGAACGATCATTTTATTTTATTTTCCAATGAAATGGAAATCCTAACCTGAGGTACGCAAACCTGCCTCTATCATGTTACCAGATTTGCTTCATCGTAATGTCTCACCGGTCTTCATCAGCGGTGGCTGGAGCATTTTGCTTTGAATTTCTCCTACCATTAAAGCGCTAAACGATCCGTAAACACGTGAGAGGTGGCACTGCCGAAGGACACGGCAGAGCTTCAGTCCAGGGTCACCTTCCAATTTCCTGTTGGTGAGCTTTCCAGTGCTAATGGTAGGGGTCCAGCTCACGTTATAGACAAGGCTGGCTTTTGTACGTAGGAAAAAAGTTCTTCCTTTTCTCATCTCACTCTCTGCCACCGTATTTGGGAGACATTTTGAAAACTTAAGGGATGAAGTAAGTACGGACAAAGCATTTTATCAACTGTAAGGCGAGGTTTCTCAGCTGCGTGTCTTCTGGATCCCCCTTTCCCCTTTCTCACTCCTTTCAGAATCACAGAACCTTGGGTGCTCGGTATTACAAATACATGAGTACTTTTTTGTTTTCCAAGAATTAAATTATACTTTATATCATGTGCTAGAGTTTATAAAACCCTTTGATGAAACTTATCGGAAGGCCTGATAACCCTGGCTGTCTTGTTCACTGCTGTGTGTGCAATACCTAGAAATGTGCCTGGCCCACAGGAAGCAATCAGCAACTATGAGTTTGGTGAGTTAATTAACGAATCACATTTTATAGGTGGGGCAACAGAGGCTTAGTAAGATTCACTGATTTTTCCAAGTTCATGCAATATGCTAAATAGTAGGGCCAGGACTAGAAATCAGTTCCTCAGAAGAGTCTCATTTAGGCTTTTTCCTGGGATGCTACCTCTATTTTTATGGTATAATCATAAACTCAGAAATAATATGAAATATATTATGTATTTGAAATAGCTGAAATGGCTATCCTAGTAGCTTACTCTTATAATAGATCTGAATTTTTGTTTTCTAAACAATGGGGATGATAAAGTATACCTAGTGTGGGAAGGAGCAGTAGGTGGAAAGCCATAGGCTCCCATCGAGAGGCAGAAAGACTGAGAATCAGGCTGGAGCTTGGAGGGCTTGGCTGGCCGGCACCAGTTAGTATACGGGCAACCTGTGCCACACACTGTCACAGCTGTAGACGAGAGCAGCCCTGCATCACAGCATTTGATGAAACCTTCAAGAAAATTCAAAATCAGAAAGGACATGCCACAAACTCTAAGAGTGTTTATCTGGAGAATAGGAGCAGACCCAGCAGACTTCCAATTTCGACTTTATACACTCCTGCGTTGCTTATATTTGTACAGTGAAGTATATTAAGCACAAGTGCCCAGCAAAATCAAAAGCCTTCACTATATTTCGTATGTTCCATTGAAAAAGCCTAGAAAACAGTGCACTTCAGTTTAGCATGTTTCCATAAAATATAACTAAGGTATGAAGAAAAATAATGAAAATAGAAAGGAAAGGCTCATTTTCACTGCTGCTATGAAATAATAATGCTTAACATGTACTGAAAGCCTATGACAAACCAGGCTCGATGCTAAGCACTTTGCTTATTTATGTCATGTACCACTCATGACAACACTATGAAACAGTCCCTTTTATTATCCCAAATGATGCGAGAGTTGGGCCCCAGTTAAGAAACTGGCACACAGATCCCGAGCTGCACTGGTTTCTTTGGTGTGTGAATCCTGCATTAAGGGGGATTATGACAGATTAGAAGTTCATACAAGTTGTACGAAACAGCACGCCTTCAACAACTCTTTCCCACTCCCTACTGATTACAGATGCTAATTAGAAAACCCTCTCTCTACCAGCTGCCCGTTCCCCTCCTTCCCCTAAATTGGAAGCCACTCGCACCAGTTCACCCCCTCCCGGAAACTCCCAGCTACTCCTGATGCACAAGAGGAGATAATCCTTTCTTCACTTGATTAAACTTTTAATAATTCCAATGTGTTCTGTATCTTCAAAACATGCTGTTTATCTTGCTATTTGGCATTTACAAAGCAGCATGTGAAAGTGGCGAGATATTTTCCTTCGGATCCAGGAAAAGATATGGACACTTGAGTCATGAATTCCTCAGTGGCCCCAGCTTTGCTCTGTATCTTTATGGTGTAATGTGGCATCTTGAAATATGGAGGTGGTTGTCACGGGGAAACGTTTTGCTCACTAAAATGAGAAGATGAGGGTGAATTCTGAGTCTTTTCTAATTAAACTAACTTGCTTTTTATCTTTGAGATGTACCCTTGCTCTACTGGTGGAGCCTCAGATGGTGTTTTAGTGCTTCCTGAGGCTCAGAAGATGAAAGATCAAGTCCCTTCCTGGAGCGAGGGAGCTTTGCTTCTGTTTGATCAGTCTGGATGGAAAAAGGTTTAGAAAAGATGCCTACAGCTCTCACATCAGGAGCAGCAGCTTCTAGTATGTAGAGGCAGCTACCAGTCCCATAACCGAGGACCTGGTGCGGAACCTCTCTAAACGTCATCAATTTCCTCCTCTATAAAACAAGCACGATTAAAAACTCTGCATCATGAAACCCAGTCTTCCTTCTCCATGCTCCAAAGTTGAGGTGGAGAGCAGAACTGAGACAGCCGTGGGGCTGACAGGGTCCTGGTACTCTGGCCAGGTGTCAGGCCTGATACTCTGAGGTGGGAGAGCCAAGTTCAGGACATTGGTCCACCAGAGACCACCCAGCCCCTCGTAATATCAATCGGTGGGAGCTATCACAGAGATCTCTGTCTCAACGCTAAGACCCAGCTCCACTCAACGACCAGCAAGCCCCAGTGCTGGACACCCCATACCAAACAACTAGCAAGACAGGAACACAACACCACCCATTAGCAGAGAGGCTGCCTAAAATCATAATAAGTTCACAGACACCCCAAAGCACACCACTGGACATGGTCCTGCCCACCAGAAAGACAAGATACAGCCTCATCCACCAGAAGACAGGCACCAGTCCGCTCTACCAGGAAACCTACACAAGCCAATGAAACAACCTTACCCACTGGGGACAGACACCAGAAACAAGAACTAGGAACCTGCAGCCTGTGAAAAGGGGACCCCAAACACAGTAAGTAAGCAAAATGAGAAGACAGAGAAATACAAAGCAGATGAAGGAGCAAGGTAAAAACCCACCAGACCTAACAAATAAAGAGGAAATAGGCAGTCTACCTGAAAAAGAATTCAGAATAAAGATAGTAAAGATGATCCAAAATCTTGGAAATAGAGTAGACAAAATGCAAGAAACATTTAACAAGGACCGAGGAAAACTAAAAATGAAACAAGCAATGATGAACAACACAATAAATGAAATTAAGAATACTCTAGATGGGATCAATAGCAGAATAACTGAGGCAGAAGAATGGATAAGTGACCTGGAAGATAAAACAGTGGAAATAACTACTGCAGAGCAGAATAAAGAAAAAAGAATGAAAAGAATTGAGGACAGTCTCAGAGACTTCTGGAACAACATTAAATGCACAAACATTCAGATTAAATGTCCCAGAAAAAGAAGAGAAAAAGAAAGGGACTGAGAAAATATTTGAAGAGATTATAGTTGAAAACTTCCCTAACATGGGAAATGAAATAGTCAATCAAGTCCAGGAAGTGCAGAGTCCAATACATGATAAACCCAAGGAGAAACATACCAAGACATATATTAATCAAACTATCAAAAATTAAATACAAAGAAAAAATATTAAAAGCAGCAAGGGAAAAACAACAAATAGCATACAATGGAATTCCCATAAGGTTAACAGCTGATCTTTCAGCAAAAACTCTGCAAGCTGGAAGGGAGTGGCAAGACATAATTAAAGCGATGAAAGGGGAAAACCTACAACCAAGATTACTCTACCCAACAAGGATCTCATTAAGATTCAACAGAGGGCTTCCCTGGTGGTGCAGTGGTTGAGAGTCCACCTGCCAATGCAGGGGACACGGGTTCGTGTCCCGGTCTTGGAAGATCCCATATGCCGCAGAGCAGCTGGGCCCATGAGCCATGGCCACTGAGCCTGCATGTCCGGAGCCTGTGCTTCACAATGGGAGAGGCCACAACAGTGAGAGGCCCGCATACCACAAAAAAAAAAAATTCAACAGAGAAATTAAAACGTTTACAGACAAGCAAAAGCTAAGAGAATTCAGCACCACCAAACCAGCTCTACAACAAATGCTAAAGGAACTTCTCTAAGTGGGAAACACAAGAGAAGAAAAGGACCTACAAAAACAAACCCATAACAATTAAGAAAATGGTAATAGGAACATACATATTGATAATTACTTTAAATATAAATGGATTAAACGCTCCAACCAAAAGACATAGATTGGCTGAATGGATACAAAAACAAGACCCATATATATGCTGTGTACAAGAGACCCACTTCAGACCTAGGGACATATACAGACTAAAAGTGAAGGGATGGAAAAAGATATTCCATGCAAATGGAAATCAAAGAAAGCTGGAGTAGCAATTCTCATATCAGACAAAATAGACTTTAAAATAAAGAATATTACAAGAGACAAAGAAGGGCATTACATAATGATCAAGGGATTGATCCAAGAAGAAGATATAACAGTTGTAAATATTTATGCACCCAACATAAGAGCACTTCAATACATAAGGCAAATGCTAACAGCCATAAAAGGGGAAATCGACAGGTAACACAATCATAGCAGGGGACTTTAACACCCCACTTTCACCAATGGACAGATCTTCCAAAATGAAAATAAATAACTACAAGCTTTAAATGACACAATAAACAAGATGGACTTAATTGATATTTATAGGACATTCCAACCAAAACAACCAAATATACTTTCTTCTCAAGTGCTCATGGAACATTCTCCAGGACAGATCATATCTTGGGTCACAAATCAAGCCTTGGTAAATTGAAGAAAATTGAAATTGTATCAAGTATCTTTTCTGACCACAACGCTATGAGACTAGATATCAATTACTGGAATAAATCTGTAAAAAATATAAACACATGGAGGGTAAACAATACACTACTAAATAACCAAGAGGACACTGAAGAAATCAAAGAGGAAATCAAACAATACCTAGAAACAAATGACAATGAAAACACGATGACCCAAAACCTATGGGATGCAGCAAAAGCAGTTATAAGAGGGAACTTTATAGCAATACAAACCTACCTCAAGAAACATCTCAAATAAACAACCTAACCTTATACCCAAAGCAATTAGAGAAAGAAGAACAAAAAAACCCCAAAGTTAGCAGAAGGAAAGAAATCATAAAGATCAGATCAGAAATAAATGAAAAAGAAATGAAGGAAACGATAGCAAAGATCAATAAAACTAAAAGCTGGTTCTTTGAGAAGATAAACAAAATGGAAAAATCATTAGCTAGACTCAACAAGAGAAAAAGGGAGACAGACTCAAATCAGTAGAATTAGAAATGACAAACGAGAAGTAACAACTGACACTGCAGAAATACAAAGGGTCATGAGTGATTACTACAAGCAACTATATGCCAATAAAATGGACAACCTGCAAGAAATGGACAAAATCTTAGAAAAGCACAACCTTCCGAGACTCAACCAGGAAGAAGCAGAAAATATGAACAGACCAATCACAAGCACTGAAATTGAAACTGTAATTAAAAATCTTCCAACAGAGCTTCCCTGGTGGTGCAGTGGTTGAGAGTCCGCCTGCCGATGCAGGGGACATGGGTTCATGCCCCAGTCCGGGAATATCCCACATGCTGCGGAGCGGCTAGGCCCATGAGCCATGGCCACTGAACCTGGCGTCCGGAGCCTGTGCTCTGCAACGGGAGAGGCCACAGCAGTGAGAGGCCTGCGTACCACAAAAAAAAAAAAAAAAAAGCTAGCCACCCTTAAAAAAATCTTCCAACAAACAAAAGCCCAGGACCAGATGCCTTCACAGGTGAATTCTATCAAACATTTTGAGAAGAGCTAACACCTATCCTTCTCAAACTCTTCCAAAATATGGCAGAGCGAGGAACACTCCCAAACTCATTCTACAAGACCGCCATCATCCTGATACCTAAACCAAACAAACATGTCACCAAAAAAAGAAAACTACAGGCCAATATCACTGATGAACATAGATGCAAAGATCCTCAACAAAATCCTAGCAAACAGAATCCAACAGCACATTAAAAGGATCATACACCATGCTCAAGTGGGGCTTATCCCAAGAATGCAAGGATTCTTCAATATATGCAAATCAATCAATGTGATACACCATATTAACAAATTGAAAGATAAAAACCATATGATCATCTCAATAGATGTAGAAAAAGCTTTTGACAAAATTCAACACCCATTTATGATAAAAACTCTCCAGAAAACAGGCATAGAGGGAACTTACCTCAACATAATAAAGGTCATATATGACAAACCCACAGCCAACATCGTTCTCAATGGCAAAAAGCTGAAACTATTTCCTCTAAGATCAGGAACAAAACAAGGTTGCCCACTTTCACCACTATTATTCAACATAGTTTTGGAAGTTTTAGCCACAGCAATTAGAGAAGAAAAAGAAATAAAAGTAGTCCAAATTGGAAAAGATGTAAAACTGTCATTGTTTGCAGATGACATGACACTATACATAGAGAATCCTAAAGATGCTACAAGAAAACTACTAGAGCTAATCAATGAATTTGGTAAAGTTGCAGGATACAGAATTAATGCACAGAAGTCTCTTGCATTCCTATACACTAATGATGAAAAATCTGAAAGAGAAATTGAGGAAACACTCCCATTTACCATTGCAAGAAAAAGACTAAAATACCTAGGAATAAACCTACCTAAGGAGACAAAAGACCTGTATGCAGAAAACTATAAGACACTGATGAAAGAAATTAAAGATGATACAGATGGAGAGATATACCAAGTTCTTGGATTGGAAGAATCAACATTGTGAAAATGACTATACTACCCAAAGCAATCTACAGATTCAATGCAACCCCTAGCAAACTACCAGTGGTATTTTTCACAGAACTAGAACAAAAACTTTCACAATTTGTATGGAAACACAAAAGACCCCAAATAGCCAAAGCCATCTTGAGAAAGAAAAACGGAGCTGGAGGATCTCGGGCTCCCTGACTTCAGACTATACTACAAAGCTACAGTGATCAAGACAGTATGGTACTGGCACAAAAACAGAAAGATAGATCAATGGAACAGGATGGAAAGCCGAGAGATAAACCCATGCACATATGGTCACCTTATCTTTGATAAAGGAGTCAAGAATATACAATGGAGAAAAGACAGCCTCTTTAACAAGTGGTGCTGGGAAAACTGGACAGCCACATGTAAAAGAATGAAATTAGAACACTCCCTAACACAATACACAAAAATAACCTCAAAATGAATTAAAGACCTAAATGTAAGGTCAGACGCTATGAAACTCTTAGTGGAAAACATCGGCAGAACACTCTATGACATAAATCACAGCAAGATCCTTTTTGACCGACCTCCTAGAAAAAGGGAAATAAAAACAAAAATAAACAAATGGGACCTAATGAAACTTAAAAGCTTTTGCCCAGCAAAGGAAACCATAAAAAAGATGAAAAGACAACCCCCAGAATGGGAGAAAATATTTGCAAATGAAGCAAATGACAAAGGATTAATCTCCAAAATACATAAGCAGCACATGCAGCTGAATATCAAAAAAACAAACAACCCAATCCAAAAATGGGCAGAAGAACTAAACAGACATTTCTCCAAAGAAGATATACAGATTGCCAAGAAACACATGAAAGGATGCTCAACATCACTAATCATTAGAGAAATGCAAATCAAAACTACAATGAGGTATCACCTCACACCAGTCAGAATGGCCATCATCAAAAAGTCTACAAACAGTAAATGCTGGAGAGGGTGTGGAGAAAAGGGAACCCTCCTACACTGTTGGTGAGAATGTAAATTGATACAACCACTGTGGAGAACAGTATGGAGGTTCCTTAAAAAACTAAAAATAGAACTACCATACAACCCAGCAATCCTACTACTGGGCATATACCCTGAGAAAACCATAATTCAAAAAGAGTCATGTACCACAATGTTCATTGCAGCACTATTATAGTAGCCAGGACAATAGCCTAAGTGTCGATCGACAGATGAATGGATAAAGAAGATGTGGCACATACGTACAATAGAATATTACTCAGCCATAAAAAGAAACGAAACTGTGTTATTTGTAGTGAGGTGGATGGACCTAGAGTCTGTCATACAGAGTGAAGTCAGTCAGAAAGAGAAAAACAAATACGGTATGCTAACACATATATATGGAATCCAAAAAAAGAAAAAAAAAAGGTTCTGAAGAACTTAGGGACAGGACAGGAATAAAGATGCAGACATAGAGACTGGACTTGAGGACATGGGGAGGGGGTAAGGGTAAGCTGGGATAAAGTGAGAGAGTGGCATGGACTTATATATACTACAAAATGTAAAATAGTTAGTGGGAAGCAGCTGCATAGTACAGGGAGATCAGCTCGGTGCTTTGTGACCACCTAGAGGGGTGTGATAGGGAGGGTGGGAGGGAGATGCAAGAGGGAGGGGATATGGAGGTATATGTATATGTATGGCTGATTCACTTTGTTATACAGCGGAAACTGACACACCATTGTAAAGCAATTATACTCCATGAAGATGTTAAAGAAAAAAAAAAGTAATTTTGAAGTTCTACTTGAAAAAAAAACCAAAAAAGCCCACTGCGTCATAATGTTATTGGGATGATTAAATGAGATAAAACTTGTAAAAAGCACTTAAATACTGCCTAGTACACAGCAAATTCTCAATATAAACTTTATTATTATCGTCTCTGTGAGGTGCCAGATGTTGAATAAATACATCACACAAATTGTCACAGTATGGTTGAGATAAATGCCACAACGTGTAAAATGTAATGAGAAATTATAACAGGATAACATAACCAACCCTGCCTGGGTGGTCAGATAAAATTTGCTGGAGGAAGTGAATGTAAAACTGAAACCTAATGGGTAAGAAGAATCCTTCAAATAGGAGAAGGTCAGCACTCATCAAATATACTCTTCAAAACCAACTACATTAGAATTTCCTTGATTATTTAAGTATTACCACTTTAAATAAAAACTACAATGTAAAAAGCAAACAATTATATGTCGTTACTGTCTTGTATGTGTGTATCTTTAATAAATACGTTAAATATGTCTTCAAATATTTATCAGATATTTGAGTCTTTCTTTAATGAATTTATGATCTTTGCACAAGTTTCTTTGGTGGGGGCATCTGTATTTTTATTTACTTTTGAAAGCTCTTTATATATTAAATATATTAGCCCTCTATCATAGTTATCAGAGACAGCTTTCAAAATTTGTAATTCACCTCAATTTTGTGATGCTTTTTTTTTTTTTTTTTTTTGCGGTACGCGGGCCTCTCACTGTTGTGGCCTCTCCCGTTGCGCAGCACAGGCTCCGGACGCACAGGCTCAGCAGCCATGGGTCACGCACCACGCCGCTCCACGGCATGTGGGACCCTCCCGGACCGGGGCACGAACCCGTGTCCCCTGCATCTGCAGGCGGACTCTCAACCACTGCGCCACCAGGGAAGCCCTGTGGTTGTGTTTTTGATTCACATCTTTATAGTTAAAAAAAAAATCTCTGCAATGTTTCAATTATGTTTTATTGCTTCTACACCCACTTATTTTGATTCTTACTTAGGATAGCCTACTCTTCTTGGAATTAGTCTCTATTATTTATCCTCCAAGTAGATCATTTCCTTTCTCTTAATCTTTATTGCTTTTCCCCATTTCCTCTGCATTTTGCAGACTGCTAGAGTTTATCCTTCATGTCAGTGATTCAATTTTCTGCTCATTTAGTTTTTTATGGCCTCCAATTCAGATGATTTTAATCTTACCATTAATATAGTACTTTCCTTGCCCTCCTTCTAGCCCTTTCATCTTATTTTCTTCTTATGGTTTTCTACTCCTATTTCATAGAAGCTTTGTTTATTGAAGGTGCCAAACAGTTTTCTAAAATTTTCTTCTGGGATTTGCTGAACGTCATGTTTATTGTTACATTCTTCCACTGAATTTTTAAGATGTTATTTCTGTTCCTGTGACTCTTCACGAGGGTTTTAGCTGTCCCTTGTCGGGCTTCACCTTCCCCACTTGGTTCTGCACAAAGAGAGAACTAAGGGGCAGATGAGTGGGTGGATTGCGCAGCTCCACTTTTCATCAATAGATGAAAAACAGTAGAGTAGGTGGCTGTAATAGCTCATGATCCAATTTCCAGTGTCCAGTAGGAATACCGGTTATGATTTTCAGCAGAACTTTTTCTTCATGTAAGATCTTACTTGGAACTCTGACATAAAAAATCTATAAACGCTTGATTTAAGTGAGGGATAAGGGCTCTGAATATCCCTTGTCATATGCTTCTTGTCCTAAGGGAGATTTTCTCTTACTTCTCAGTTCCTGGCTCTCTGATGGGTTCAGTTGATGGAATAAATGAGAATTGCAAACCCTCATCTGGTGCCGCTGTGAAGATTTCTTTGCTCTTTCTTTTTGTCAAAGCATTGACCTTGGGACCCCAGCCCTCTAAAATTCTCCGTACCATCTCTCTCTCTCTTTTGCCCACCCCCAAACTCCCTGCCCTCCTTTCTGCGATTTGCAGTCTTTGGATGGATGTAGAGCATATGGTGTTGTGGGGTGTGGGAAATCAGGCTCCTCAAAATACAGCCGCCCGGTGTTCTGAAATGTCTATCTGATTGCATGGGTGTTGCAGAACTCCTAAAGGGTAGAAAACAGAGGTTGCTGAAGATTCTTTCTGCCTTCTTTTTAGAAAACAGGGATACTCTGTTTCACGGATGAAGCAAGATTTGTCACCATTTTTTTTCTCTGTCTTACTCTATTAGTCCTAAATTTGGTGAAAATTCTTCCCAAATTCCGTTTAAGGTTATCCTTCAGGCAATGTAAGCTGTGGAAGTTTTCTGTACCTTCACAAATATTTTGGTGCAATATTGGGGGTAGGGGTTGGTATGAGGTTACTTGCTTGAATTTAAAGCTGCAAGTTCCAGGGATCATTTCATGATTCATCTGGGGACCGTAGGATTGACTGCTCCTGACCTATCTATCGAGTGGTCTTGTATTTACACTTAAATTTTTCTTTATTTTAAAATTTCATCCTTTAAGATGTTGACTTCTTTTTGTTTGTAAGATATTCAATAGTGTATCATTATGATTTATATTGGGAGTATATGTTCAGACATTTTTACCAATAGAGGTAGTTGCGATCAAAACATCATGGGGGGGCTTCCCTGGTGGCGCAGTGGTTGAGAGTCCACCTGCCGATGCAGGGGACACGGGTTCGTGCCCCGGTCTGGGAAGATCCCACATGCCGCAGAAGTGCTGGGCCCGTGAGCCATGGACGCTGAGCCTGCGCGTCCGGAGCCTGTGCTCCGCGATGGGAGAGGCCACAACTGCGAGAGGCCCGCGTACTGGAAAAAAAAAAAAAAAAAATCATGGGGAAAAAAACCACGGAGACCACCAGTCTCTAAGATACTCTGGCACACCTGGCCCTGGAGGTTGAAATGTCCCCCTCTGTCCCTTCTTCATCACTCCCTAGGGGCTCAGGTCCAGGAGAAGGTGAAGAGGCCTCCTGGGCAGCAAGCCTCCCGCACTAGACTCCCAGCCTGGCTCTGTCCCCACCCAGGACTCAGACACAGGGGTGAGGGCCCCCTTTCTCTACAGTGTGCTACACCCATGACCTTGCTTTAGGATATTTTGTTCTGTTCCAGAGCCCAACAAAGTCAGCATTTAGCTAATGAGCACCATATTACTGAGAATGTAAAAGACTCCATTGTTTCTCCCACTTTATGGAGGAAGGTGGCTTCCTGAGGTAAATTAAATTGCGGAAGGAGTCATAATAACCAATTGCTTTACAATAAGCAACACTTTATGCCAGTCGTGCATAGGATGGGGCGCAGGGAAAATATTACACAGTATATTTTTCTTCAACTTAAGTCTTTTATGGAAAAAAAAAGTGTCTTAAAGCTTTAAAGTATTCAAGCTATGAATTCTGAACAGTTCTAAAATGCTTCCCTGCATTCTTCCTCATCTTCTTTGAATATCTTTGGAAGAGATGCAAGTGTGAGGGAACTGGAAAAAGGAAAACAGTCCTGTCAGGATGGTTAAATATGGCTCTTTGCCCTGCTAGGATAGAGAGTTCAGAGGAGATCACAGAAGAATCTGGCAGTGAAAAAAGGGCAAGGATTCCAAAGAGTAGGAAGCCACTAACTAGGAAGGGAGACTTAGAAAACCCTGGCAGGGTGAGGGTAAAAATTCAAACAGCACAGAAGGGAATCAGTGACGTATGTTCCATAACTGTCAAACTCAGATATATGTACAAATATTCATATATGATATTTATCTTCAAATCAGGTCTTTCATAAAAAATGGTGGAAAATTCTTCTATATAAGGTGTTCAAACTATCAACTCTAAACACTTTTCAAAAGGTACCCTGAATCCTCCTTTTCTTATCTTCTTTGAATACGTTTAGAAAAGAAGCCATTTTTTAAGTAAAACACAACTAGGTAAGGCAACTGATGACATTTTTAAAAACCAGGACAATGAAAGCCTGTCACGTAGACATTTCATAAATATTTACTTAGATACCGATTTGCAAATTAAAACTACAGTTTGATCTTTTTCTCTCAACAGTATACTTTGGGCATCTTTCCATATTAGTTCCTGGAAATTGGTAGCGTTATTGTTAATTGCTACATTGTGTTAGATTGTAGGGATGCACTGTAATTTGTTTGACACAACCAATGGATGTTTTAGTGTTTCCATTTGGTTTTCTATCACAGTCAAAAAACAAACGTCATTTTGTGTCTTTGCACACAAGTGGGCGTCCTTCTGTAAGATAAACTTGTAGGAGTGAAAACACTGGGTCAAAAGGTATACAGAGGGTGGGATTTCAGGATAAAGCCTTAATACTTCTTCAGCAGCTCCAAGTGAGAAGTGGGAAAAGGATCAGGACTCCTCAGCCCTGTCCCTTCATTCCAGGTACTCTTGAACCCACTCCAAACAGGGCTTCACCAAAGGTCTGGGTTTGCGTAACCCCGAGAGCAGACCCTAAGACAAGTATTTAAGTGCAAGTAGTTTATTTGGGAGGTGATCTCAGGAAATACAAGTAGGGGAATGGGTAAGGGAGACAGGAAACAAAGGCTGTGTTATCAAACCATTTCCCACTGTGGGCAGCTGGGGTTCAACCCTGCTGGGAAACACTAGGAAAGAGTATGGAATACATCCCAGAGATACCCCAACCATGGAACATGGAAGCTGGTGTACTTATCCATTATGGCTATGCCCTGTCTTTGGTTGAGAAGTGAATCAAGGGACATTAAGTATCTGGCTCTTCCAACCTGTCCCGGGTAGAGGTCAAGTGCATCCCTGTAGCTGGCAGAGAGCTGCAGATGTTTGGAGTAATCAGGTGCTGTGCAGAGATGAGTGCCAAGAGGGTGCAGGCAAGGCGATGACAGCATCTGCTTCATCATTTCTGAGAAAGTGTCACGATTCCCAAACAGAACTAAAAACTCCTACTTAGTGGAAGAAATCAGAAACCCACTGATGTTTGCTAAGATGGACACATGCCCTATTTGGCTTGGCAGCATCTAAAACCCGTTTCTTTTGGGAGAGACTCCTTTATGCTATAGTTCCCGGAGGGAGGCTGAGCCCCGTTGCCACCATGAAAGCCCAAATGGGGAATGTTTCTACCCTGCCTGCTGTGTTTGCAACAAATGAGTGGTGCAAAGATTCAGGGACCGTCAGGAACAATTCACGGTGGCAGTAGCTAGGTTAAGAATCCAGCAGCATGATGAGTCTTCAGGAGAGCAGAGCTGGCAAAGTGTAGTAACCAGACTTTTCCCCGTTTCATCCCCAGCCATCCTACCTCCATTGGTTTATCCCAATTTTCCAAGCCTACTTCTCTAATGCAAACATCAATTCTTGGAGCTCCCCAATGGCTTTCGAATAACACAACAGAAACAGAGTTTATGTTGTTAGCAATAAAGAAACTTAACTACTGTCTGTAATCATTTCTCCCCCACCCCCAACATCTTCTCACAGAACTATCCATGCAAACAGAAAAATAACTATTTTGAATATTACACACCAGACTACTGGGTAGTGGTCATAGACATCAGGAGGACTCTCCATTAATGGTAAACTGGCTAAAGCCCAATAGCTGATTGCTGGAGTCACGGGTAGGGGGGAAAAAAAAGATAATGGGGGATATCTAACTGCTCTTAGGGTGGTCCACTGCTTGTTAGATGTCACCTTCACTAACTAAAGACAGAAGACACCCCGTCACCAACCTCAGCATAGGTGCAGCTTTCTAGGTACTCAGGTGAAATAAAACTGGTGTCCTACAAAGGAATGAAAATCAGGCTTGTATCAGAATTTTCCTCAACAATACAATACAGCAGAAGACAGTGGAGTGAAACTGTCGATGTTTTGAGGAAAGAAAGCTCACAGCCATTTAAAGGAGAGAAGCCAAGTCCCCAGCAGGTACTGATGCACCTATGGAAGAAGTTCCAATGGAAAAAGGACAAGAAATATCTAACACTGAAAACTGTAAAGAAGATATAGCCTGAAGACTGCAAAAAATTTTTTTTAATTAACCAAGAAACTGGAAAAGGCACCAGTTAACTGCTGAGAATGGAATTGGTGTTCTGGAAAATCAAGTGAGGGAAGCAGCACACGTACCCAGAGACCCAAAACAAAACAAAACAAAAATAACCCACATAAATGCAAATCATGGGTACAAGATAAGGTTCATAAAGGGTAGCTCTGGGAGATGTGGTGTGCATACCACAGGAGAGCCTTAAGGCAAAAGGCATAGAAGGAGAAAAATAATAATTAAGGAAATAATGAAAGAAAACAATCAGCTATAGAAAAACTTGCAATTTTAGAACTAAAGGGCTCATCAACTTTCAGCTTGCACAAAGAACTCCAAACTCATCATACCCTGGTGAAGTTTCTCAGATTTGAGGTTAAAGAGAAAATCCAACATGTTTCCAGGCACACAGAAATCTTACTTACAAAGGAAAATGACCAGACTGGTATTAAACTTCTGCAACAGTGGAAACTAGAAGACAGTGAAACAGTGATCCTAGATTCTGAAAGAAAAGGACTACATTCCAAGAATCCTACAACTTGTCATTTATGTGTAAAGACTATTTTTTCTGGATATGCGAGGACTCAGAAATACACTCATGTTTTCTGGGAGAAAGGACTACGGAAAGTACTCTAGGTTAAATTTAAATCAGAAATAAAGATTGTAAGCTATGGTAAGATGAAAAGTACAAAAACATTTGGGAACAAGAGCACTGTAACCTTTATGGTTGAATCTAAAATCAAATGATGACGGGGGCTTTTGATATCAGTGTTAAATGTTAAGAAAGATGGGAAGGAGTAAAAGCTTTGGATTGAGGTTTACATAGAGGAATGTCAACAAGAGTTTCATTTGGGAGATCTCTGATTAGAGGAATAGAGGTTTAAGTTTCTTTGGAAAAAAATTAAAAGTTAATGCCATTGGAGTTAAATTCTCCTACCAAATGACTACAAAAAAAAAAAAAAGAGGAAAACGAAGCGAATAAAATATGTGTATCTCTATGTGCATAAGTGTGTATATGATTGATGGGATAAACAGCAAAATATTAACAATTGATGGTAGGTTTATGGGTAACATTTCTTTTTTAATTTATAAAAACAATGGAACAATTAAATTCTATGTGTGGAGGCAGGATAAGTTTTGCACCCCTTAAGTACAAGGGATCTGTTTTCATTTGCCAGGACACTTTTGGGGACTACCCCTCTCCAGTTCCACACTCCTATTCCCTGATCCACATGATTGGGTGCAACTGATCCCGGGCAATCAGATGGCTCTGTCCTCCTGGCAGTTGGTTCAGGGATGGGTATAAGATCCATGAATATGTGACTTTATGACTCAGAATGCACACAGTAATCTAGCTCTTTTATCTGAAGTAGCATGATGTCATCGTTGCCTAGTTTAGAATGAAGCCACGTCAGAGTAAATCAGTGAGGAGAGAGAAGGAAAGAGAGAACAGACGGAGCTAAGAAGACCGAAAGGGACAGACAATGACAAGCTTGACTCTCTCTACCCTGCCAGTTTACTCCTTAGGCTCCCCAGTTGTTTAAATCCATACCTTTTTTTTTTTTTTTTTAACTTAAGATAATTAGTGTTGGTCTCTGTCACTGTTAACTAAAAGAAACCTGACTAAGGCAATGTCCCAGCCCCTAAAAGTTCAGGATATGTTACTAACTTGACCTGTCTGGGTTTATTTTAATCAAGAATGCTTTCCCTTGCCAGCATGATATGATTTTAGCCCAAGATAATTTTTTTTTTTTTAATGAAAGCCACGGCCGTCCTCATTCTCCTTATGTATAAAAAATCTGAGGGGGCTCCTCCTCTTATCATTATCTTTGTTCCGCCAAAGAGTGTTGTTTTGGGATGGTTCCACTGCCCTCCTCAAGCCCTAAATCCTCATCTGCGTTTCCTAAATAGAGACTCTTGTTCATAGAAAATCTGCCCCCACTCTCACTGTTCCACCTCATAATCCCCTCTCACTTTCTCCCCTGCTCACTAAACTCCAGATACGATGTGAGTTTTTTGGGTTTTTTTTCTATCATGATCTCAAAAGTGCCAAACTTTTACCCAACCCCAGAGCCTTCGTCCTTGCTGTTCCCCCTGCCTGGGACTTTCTTTCTTCTGAGATCCCCTCCTTCCTGCACTTGGCTGCCTCTTCACGTGTCAGCTTGAATATTACTCGTGATATTCCTTCTCCCTGTTTCCAGGACAATCTCATCTAAGATCTGGCGTCAACTTTCATTTTACCTTTTACTTTTCTTTCACAGCATTGATCATAAAGCATAATTACACGGTTAGCTGTATTTCTGCTATCACGTGTCTAATATCTCTTCCTTTCCCTAGACAACAAGTCCTGTGATGGCAGTGGCAGGGTCTGTTTCATTCAGGGCTCTATCCCCAGTATCTAGAACAGTGCCTGACACATAGTTGGCCCTCCCTAGATGGTTGGTGAATGGATGAGTGCAGGCTAATGACCAGCCATTAATACATTGGACAGTTCCTGGAACACAGTCACAAAGAGGCCTGCTTTCAGGAACAGGGCATCTCTTATAAGGCTTGCCAATGAGACGCTGCATAGATTAATGGCCTTTACACTGACTTCAGCCCAACAATAAAAAAAGAATCAGGAAGGAGTGTTTCCAGGAACAGCCTAGAGTCTGGAGAGCAAATGGATGGCATGGACCTGGGGAAGGTTCCATCTTCCCATCTGTCTCTTGTAGACTTTGGCCAGGACTCACTTGCATCCTCTGTACAGAGTGTTTCAAGGCCACTGTTCAACCAGATTAACTGGGAAATTCCTGGCACAAACTTGTTTTCATACCAGGAGAGGGTATCCATCAAATTCTGAGGATGCATTAGAAACATCTAAGCAGCAAAGTTGGAGAAACTTCCTAACTAAGGTGTTAGACTCTCAGATCAGAAGGGAAGGGAGTGCTTTTAATATTAGAACCAAGGTTTTCCATTTTTTGAGCATTTTACAAATTATTTCTCAAATAGAGACTAATGCCAGAGCGAGGGATTTAAACTCAGCAAGGTCTGGGTTTGAATCGAGACCTGCCAGTTACTAGCTATGTGACCCAAAGCAAGTTACTTAACCTCTCTGGGCCTTGGGGTTTTTGTCTTTTTCCTTCCAAAATGGAGGAAGGAATAATATAATATCAGGAATAATATCAGAACCTACCACGTAGGGTTACAGTTCATGAGTGGGCATTAAAACGTCATAATCAAAGCAAAGCACCTAGCATAATCCCGGCACCTAACGACCCCCCAGTACTGGTTAGCTATTGTTATCTCATTGTTATTGCTGTTCTTGTAGAAGTAGGTAAAGCATCTAGAATGGTGGTTAACTGGCACATAGCAAATAGCAGTTGACTCCTGTGATTCTCTGGGGTTCATCAAAGGTGGTATCCAAATAGTTAACTCCTCTGGCACCAGCCAATCAGAGGGGGGCTAAGCATTTACCTTTTGGTGGCTGGATTTGCGGGAGGTGAGGCGCAGGCTACCATGGGGCAGGGGAGGGCAGGGATGGCTGTGGGGGGGGTCATTTTAGGGGATCTGGGCAGTGGCTATTTACCAAACAGTTCAGAAATATTTCTGCATTTAACCCACAGGGTGGCAAAGCAGCTCACAGTCAGCCCTGGAGCTGGGACTGAGTTAGATCTCGCAGGGGATCTCAACCCACAGGCACTACTGACTCTCGCCCAGTTAGAAAATCACCTCTGAATACTCATTCACACCTCTAGGGTCATCATCCATCCAGCCTCTGGACCCTTCTTTGTTCACTACCCGCATAGGAAACATCATCTCCCTCCACACCCAGTGACCTGTAGCCTCAGCGACACCTCCACCATCGCACTTTGGCAGGGACTGGCCTCTCCCTGGAAACCCTTCCCAGTCCTCAAGCCTCCCTCCATGTTCCCCTCTCTCCCCGCCCCCCATACCAGGCCGAGTAAGAACCAGCACCTCCCTCATCTGCGACACAGCAGCCTTCTCACTGCCCTTGTCTGCCATCCCCTAAACCCAGCATGAGGCCCTCAGGGGCCCTGAATGTTCACCCCATTTCCCACTCTCCAGCAGGGCTGCCAGACCCTCCAATGGTCAGAGGCCTTAGGGCTAGGCCTGTCTTCCCACCCCCAGCTGACTCTGATCTGGGAAATGGCTGGTCTCTATTTTGAGCGGAGGGACGTGTCACACCTCGGGGCCAGGACATCTCCCGCCTTGCCAAAACACCACAGTCCTAGAGTGCTTAGCCAAAGACATTTCAGTTCCGGTCTGCAAAAGCTGTCAGGACCTTTCAAGTTGCTTCAAACCTCTGATCCTCCAAAAAGTAAATCTTATTTTCTCTTTCTTCCCCACCGTTGGCTATATATAGCTCCACATACAATAGCAAACCTTGGAGGGCTGAGCCCTTGGACAGGCTTGGTCTATTGTCTTAACACCCGCCCACATGCAGCCACAAGCCACAGCCACCCAACTGGGAACTGCCTGCAGGGAGGGGTCCACAAAGAGAGCGAGGGAACCAGTCCAGCCATTTCAAGCCCCACATGTCCTGGTGCTGCTGCTTCTTTGCTGGGTAATTTTGGAGAGTTGACTTGAGATCTCTGAGCCTCAGTTTTCTAAACCGTCAAAATATTGTAAATTTGCTGAGAGGGTCAAAAGGATTACTGTACATATTTGTCAAGAATCAAACTCAAGCCTGGCGTTATGGTGGTTGCTAAATAAATACTTGCTGTTAGACTTGGGGATGCCAAGTGGTGGGGTGTGGAGGGATGGAGTGGGAGTTTGGGGTTAGCAGATGCAAACTATTACATATAGGATGGATAAACAATGAGGACCTACTGTACAGCACAGGGAACTATATCCAATATTCTGTGCTAAACCATAATGGAAAAGAATATGAAAAAGAATATATATATGTATAACTGAGTCACTTTGCTATATAGCAGAAATTAATATAACACTGTAAATCAACTATACTTAAGTAAAAAAATACTTGCTCTAAGTTATGTTTATCTGGTAACTATTTGAAATCTCTGGCTGCTTGGGCAATTGAGAAAAATGTCTTTTTCTGTCACTCACAAACACAGCACACTCACAGATACATGCTTAGAAAAGGCTATATGCTCCTCATCTTTCTAAATGTTTCACCCTTATCTTTTGATGGGCTATCATTAAGCTCGTTCCTAACATTCGTGGACCAAAAGGCAGAGTATTAAGGGAGGTCCGTATACTATGGGCCTATATACTAAACAGCTTTATTGAGGTATAATTGACACAATAAACTCCACAGGATAGGTTCTGATATATGCATACACCCATGGAACCACAATCACATAGTGAAAACATCTAATACTCCCCAAAGATTTCCACCCTTTATAGTTCCACTCTCCTATACCTCCCACTCCACCCCCCACCATTCTCAGGCAACCGCTGTTCTGCTTTCTGCCAAAATGGATTAATTTGCCTTTTCTTTTTAATTTATTTTTATTATTTATTTATTTATTTTGCGGTACATGGTCCTCTCACTGCTGTGGCCTCTTCCGTTGTGGAGCACAGGCTCCGGACACGCAGGCTCAGCAGCCATGGCTCACGGGCCCAGCCGCTCCGCGGCATGTGGGATCTTCCCGGGCCGGGGCACGAACCCGTGTCCCCTGCATCGGCAGGCGGACTCTCAACCACTGCACCACCAGGGAAGCCCCTGCCTTTGCCTTTTAGAGTTTTATATAAACGGAACTATATAGTATGTACCCCTTTTGTTTGGCTTCTCCAGCCAAGCATAATTATTTTGAAGTTCATCCATGTTGATGCAGGTACCAATAATATTTCGTTCCCTTTTATTGCTGAGTAGTATTCTACTGTACGGATATAACAGATTATTTATCCATTAAACTGTTTGTGAATATTTGAGTTGTTTCCTGTGCTGGGCTATTTCAAATGAAAGTTCCAGGAATATTCCTGTATAAGATTTTGTTTCTATATATGCTTTCTTTTCTCTTGAGTAAATACCTAGTAGTGGAAGGCCTGGATCATATGATTTGTATATATTTAGCTTTTTTAAGAAACTGCCTAACTCTTTCCCTGCCAGAGTGGCCATACCATTTCACATCCCCATCAGCAGTGCATGAGTTGTCCATTTCCTTCCCATCTTTGTCAACACTTGGAATAGTCAGGCTTTTTCATTCTAGCCATTCTAACAAATGTGTAGTGATAGCTTACTGTGGTTTTGTTTTTGTTTGTTTTTTTTGCGGTACGCGGCCCTCTCACCGCTGTGGCCTCTCCCGTTGCGGAGCACAGGCTCCGGACGCACAGGCTCAGCAGCCATGGCTCACGGGCCCAGCTGCTCCGCGGTATGTGGGATCTTCCCGGACCGGGGAAAGAACCCGTGTCCCCTGCAGTGGCAGGCGGACTCTCAACCACTGCGCCACCAGGGAAGCCCTTACTGTGGTTTTAATTGCATTTCCCTAAAGGTTAATGATGTTGAGGATATTTTACCATGTGTTTGTTTGCCATCCACATATCTTCTTTGGTGAGCTGTCCAAATTTTTGGCCTATTTAAAATAAAATGACCTTGTTTTCTTATTACTGAGTTTTAAGGGTTCTTTTATAGTCTGTACACAAGCCCTTTATCGGGTACATGATTAGCAAAGATTTTACTTTCAGTCCATGGTTTTCTTATTCTCTTAACAGCATCTTTCAAAGAGCAGTTTTAAATCTTCATGAAGTTCAATTGATGAGTTTTTCCTTTTATGAAGTATGCTTTTTGCTCTCACATCTAAGAAACCTTTGCCAAACTCAAGGTCAAAAATATTTCCTCCTAAAAGTTTTATGGTTTTTAGATTTTACTATGATCCATCATTAGTTAGCTTTCAAAAATAATTCCATTTTGTATATGGTGAGAGGAATGGCTCAAACTTTTTTTGGGGGGGGGCATATGGATAACCAGTTATTTCAGCCTCATTCATTGAGAAGACTACCACCTTCTCCACTGAACTTTGCAACTTCGTGGAGAATCAGTTGTCTTTATATGCATGGGTCTATTTTTGGAGTCTCTGTCCTGTTCCATTGACCTATTTGTCCATCTTGATGCCAATATCACGCTGTTTTAACTATTGCCATCTTAAAGTCAGGTAGTGTTAGTGCTCTAGTTTTATTCTTCCTTTTTAAAGTTGTTTTGGCTACTCTAGGTCCTGTAATTTTTATATGAATTAAAAAAATCAGATTATCAACAAAAAATCCAGCTGGGATTTTGACTGGGAGAGTATTGACTCTATAGAACAATTTGGAGGGAATTGACAGCAACATCGAATCTTTTGAGCCATGAACAAGGTATGTTTCTCCGTTTAGTTAGGTTTTCTTTAATTTGTCTCAGCACTGTTTTACAGTTTTCTGTCTATGGGTCTTGCACATGTTATATTCATCCCGAAGTATTTCATAAATTTTGTTGCTACTGTAAACGGTATTTTCGAAAATTTCAATTTCAGTCGTTTATTGCTGTAGATGAAAATACAATTGATTTTTGTATGCTGATCTTGTATCCTGTAACCTTGCTAAAATCCCTTATTAGTTCTAGTAGCTTTTTGTGTATTCCATTGGATTTTCTACATAGACAATTGTGTCATTGGCCAATAAGAGCAGGTTCACTTCTTTCTGAATTGGATAACTTATTTCTCTTGACTTATTGCATTGAGTAGAACCTTCAGTGTAATATTAAATAAAAGTGATAAGACTGGACATTCCCGTTTGGTTCTTCATCTTAGAGGGGGGAAACCATTCAGTCTTTGACATTTAGGTATGATATTGGATATAGGTCTTTTATAGATCCCCATTATCAGGCTGAGGAAGTTCCCTGCTGTTCCTAGGTTACTGAGTATTTTTTAAAAATCAGGAATGGATATTGGATTTTTGAATGCCTTTTCTGTATCCACTGCTATGATTTCATGTGTGTTTATGTATCTGTGTGTGTGCATGTGTATGTGTGTGTATACATATTTTTTTAGTTTGTTAATATAGTGAACTATATGCTAGTTAACCAACTATATGAAGGTTAAGCAAACCTTCCATTTCTGGGATAAACCCTATTTAGTCATGATATTTTATCCCTTTTACAGATTGTTTGATTCTGCTAAGATTTTGTTTAGAATTTTTACATCTATCTATGTTCATGGGGTATGCCGGTCTGTTGTTTTCTAATAATGAGTTTTTCTGGTGTAGTATTAGAGTGATGCTAGCAACATAAAAATAAATTGGCTTCTCTTTGGGTGGGGTCTGTTCTTGGGAGGATATACTGAGAAAAAGGCCCACATAGACCCTGGAAGACCATCAGGGCCCTTCTGGCAGGTGATTTTGGTATTCCAGTCACCTACAGTATGATCTAGAAGAGTCCTGGGGATGCATTTTCCCTTGGTTCTTCAACAATTCTTTCTTGCCTCATGGAGAGCTTTGCAGACAAGCCTCTTTAAAGCACCAGGCATAGGGCAGGGGCCACTTTTGCCCAGGTCTAAGGCACACCACCTCCAAGAAGTCTTCTGGAATCCTGACTCGCCATCATCTGGAACCTTTGCCCACTTTGAATCTCACCCCCCTCCCACTGTCCTCTGTGAATCACGCAGGTAAAGACACTCTCTGAAGAGTGTTCAACTTCTCCTTGCTACCACCTCTTCCCCAACAGCCTTGAGACACGCACAAGGCTCTCATCTGAAAGCCCAACAATAAAACAAAGCTCTCCTCACTCCTGAAGGCCCTCACCACCCTTGCTTCCTCTCTCCTTTCACAGCCCAACTTCCAGAAAGAACTTAACACCCTCACTCTGTCCACATAGCCTATTCACCTCTCAATAAACACGACTCTGACTCTCATCCTCGTCACTCCTGCCAAGGTCACCAACGAACTCCTTGTTGCCAGTCACTTGGGAGCCCTTCTCTGCTTGACCCTTCAGGGCCTTTGGTGCTGTTAGCTACCTCTCCATCTTGATTCCTCTTCTGTTGATTTCTCTAACAGCCTGGTCTTCCTCCTGCCTCTCTGGCTTTTGTTTCTTCCACAGACTCCTACATACTGGTGCTCCCCTGAGATCTAGTCTCTCTTCTCAGACTGATCACCTAGTTCCAGATGACTTACCCCATCCCCATCAGGAGCTACATACATTTGCTCAGGTTGTACACTGCTCAGCTCCAGAGAGCCCCATTCACATTGTGGTCATTCTGAAAGGCAATGCCCAGATTTGAAGTATGCACAACATGGCCATGTGGCTTCCCTGCTTGTCCACGGTCCAAACATAACACTTGACATCCTACAGAACAATGGTCTATTACATCTCTTGGCTGTGAGGCTTTCGAAGGCTGAATTCACCTCTTAATCATGTCTGAGGGGCCTGGCACACTGTAGATGATTTTAAGGGTGTGTCCACCACCCAATCCCAGCCAGTGTAGATCTCTCCACTGACAAGGGCCACCATGCCATAAGTGTGGGGCTGTACTTCCTTTAGACAATGTGTCCTTTTGGACTAGAGGAAAAGATTGTTTGCTAACCCTCCTCTCACCAGACACTCCCATTCTTTGAGCTGATACCAGCTGTGAATCTTACTCTACCTCTCTGAGTGTCAGTTTGCTCATCCAGAAAATATGGTCTACCTTGTAGTCTAAGGCAAGGATTATTGAGGCAAAGATGTCAAAACCACCCCTGACTTTTGGCGCCTTCACTCCACTGCACAGCACACAGGATGATAGCCCTGGCTAAAACCTACCCCAGGAAAATTGTTTCTTATTGATCATAAAGGGCATCTAAAAGAGAAACGGAGCCAAAACCCTGGGAAGCGTGTTCTGCCTTAGCCCCTGTTAGCTCTCAATGTCAATTCTATTCCTGCTTGTTAGTATTATTTAGTTATTCATTCATCCACTCATTCAACAAATGTTGAGTGCTTGCTACTGCCAGGTGCTGTTGGCAGGCATTGGGAGATGGGGATCACATGTTAGACAGATATGGTCCCTGCCCTCATAACACTGCACTCTGCCACACTTGGAAACGTCTGGGTTTATTTAGGCGTGAACTTGCTAGTACAGGAAATACACAGGCTGATTAGACAAAGAGTAAGGGGTGGGGAACGGGGATGCGGAGAGTAGAGAGATGGCTCTTTAGACAGCGTGTCTACAGGAGGGCCCTCTGAAGAGGTGGCATATGAGCTGAGTATTAGAGACGAGCTTGTAGGGTGGGGAGATCTCTGAGAAAGAATGAAGGCAGTAGAAAGGGCATGCTTGAGGAACTAGAGGAGGCAATGTGGTTTTGCAACAAAACAAGGGAAGAGGAGAGTGGCACGAGGTACTATGAGACAGGCACAAAGGCACCAGAGCAGCCAGCAAAATGAAGTCTGGGTGGGATTCTAAGAATGAGAGGAGGTCTATCAGGGTTCTGAGCGGGAATGAGTTTAGGGTTTACAAAGATGGGGGATTTCTTACTGTCCAGGGACATTTGCCCACCAGGGGGAGCGCCTGGAATGCAGCCGCTGAGTCCTCCCCTTTCTGCTGGCCAGTTCTCATTCCTCAACCTGGCTCAAGGCACCACAGCCAGGGCTGGCTCAGATCAGGGGCTGGGAATGGATAGAAATGAACGTTGGCAATTGCTTTGGTAAATGCTTACCAAGCCTACCGCATGCCTGGCCTGAATGAAGCCCATTATGACAGTGTATCTTCCCAGGCCTCCATCCGGTAAATACTATTAGTAGGCCATTTTTGGATGGCAACACGGCAATTACAATTTTAAATGTGTATGTTAGCCCAGCAATTCCACTTCTGGGAATTTATCCTCAAGATGTATTTGCCTCTGTTTGTGAGGAGGCTTGGGCAAACATGTTCACTGGAACAGTATTTGTAAACTGGTGCAGAAAACAAAAACAACTTCAATGTCCAGTCCTACAAGGAGAATGGCAAAATAAATCATAGTTCATGTTCTCTTGGGGAACTATTATAAATAATGAGATCTCCCCAGATGCTGTTGTGGGAACATCTCCCAGACACACAGTGAAGTTTCCCACAAAGCTGGTGCAGTACAGTCCTATCATATAAAGCAAAGCAAAACAGAGCCGTAACTCAAACAAAGTTATGTGTTTTTATTTACTACTATATGTAAGTTTACAGAAAGAGGACTAGAAGGAGGCACAACAAACTTTCTGAAAATAGCTGTCACCTCTGGGGAGGGGTTTGTATTGGTAGCCGGGAATATGTCAAGTATAGCTTTTATTGCCTGTAATGGTTTTAATTTTTCATGTGGTTTTTGTTTCATACAGCATGAATATAAAAAAACAGTGCAGGGACTTCCCTGGTGGCACCGTGGTTAAAAATCCGCCTGCCAATGCAGGGGACACGGGTTCGAGCCCTGGTCCGGGAAGAGCCCTCATGCCGCGGAGCAACTAAGCCCCTGAGCCACAACTACTGAGCCTGTGTGCCACAACTACTGAAGCCCATGCGCCTAGACCCCGTGCTCTGCCACAAGAGAAGCCACTGCATTGAGAAGCCTGCACACCACAACAAAGACCCAATGCAGCCAAAAATAAATAAATTTATAAAAAAACTATAACAAAAGCAAAAAAACAAAAGAAAACAGTGCAAAGTGTGAGTTTGAAGTCACATAGCTAGGAAGTAGGGGGAGCTGGGGTTCAACTCAGGTTGGTGGCAGCACGGTTTCTTACATAATGGATTTCTACTGTCCTCACTCACTCATTCATTCACCACATGTTTACTGAGTGTCTACTGTGGACCTGGCACTCTGCTAGGTACAGGGAAACAGTAAAGAGCAAAATGATAGATCTGTCTAGTGGAGCTTACTAATTATTTGAAATATTTTAAAAGACAGATTCTACAGATAACTCTTCCCCTTTCCTGAGAGTCCAAACTTTGGTTGTGTTCCTGAATAAGTCTGTCACTTTTTGCAATTTCTAATGTTTCAGTTATTTAGCTCTGAGTCTCAGTTTATTCATGTGCAAAATGGGCCATCATTAACAACCTCACCGAGTTTTTCTGGTCATTAAATGAGGAAAATGCTTAAGCCAGAGCTTGGTACCTGGTGTGTGCTCAATAAACTGAGACATTGTTATCCTTGAGGTCTCAGCCCCTGTGTTAGCAATTTATGGTAAGGTCTCCATCTAGCTTCCGAATCCTCCAAAAGAAAAGAAGTGGAGACAAAGGGGCGGGGTGGGGGAAAGGAAAAACAAGTCACCCTACTTTATCCTAGACATGGATTTTCTCCTGAGCTATGGGCCTTTAAACTCTTGGGCCTGTGGGCCCCATCTCGGCTTTCTCCTCGACTTCGAAACCCTGATTAATTCACTCACCTTCCCATGCAAAAAGCACTTGCTGACTACAAATTCTGTGTCTCCAGGACCCAGCTCAACGCCTGACACGGAGCTAAAACAACCTGGCCTCAGCCCTTGGCAAGCTCAGAGACTGCTCATGGGTCCTCCCGCCACGGATTCCCGGCCCTTTCCGTGGTGCCAATAGAAGGGCGGGTGTGCGGGGCTGAGAGGCCTCACTATGCCTGGGACAAGCTCTCAGGCACGGAGCTGGGGGCAGGGAAGGACAGGGTGACGCAAACCACTCGGGGGCGTGGCGCAGATGTAGCCCCGCCCCTCCTCGTCACTCCTTCAGCCTTTAGAAGTTAGGATCACTACTAGCTATCCGGGTTGGCTTTAGCTGAAGCGGTTACTCAGTTCCGTTGGACTTTCTGATTCCTATATTGGGGTTTGAGACCCGTGGGTGCTTTCTCATCCTTTTGTCTACTGAATTAAAAATCCTTTGATGGCTGGATGGAGCGCATGGAATGGGTCACTCTTGGGTTCCAAGTCAGTCTGGTCCTAGATGACCGACTGACCAACATCTACTGCAAGGTCGGATAGGTGCCGGCAAAAAAAAAAAAAAGAAGAAATGCACGCGACTAGAGGTTTACAGTCAAGGTCAGAGCCCCCGACCTCGAGGCCGTGGTGTGGATTACGGATATCCTACATATACGAGTACAAACAAAACGCCTCTGCAACTTTAATACAATCACGGCCATTTATCTTATCCTTGCCGACTTTTTTTCTGTGTGTGCTGCGGTCAGTGGACCACATAGTGAGATCTCCCGTTCCTTACACCTCAGCTGGCCCTCCCTTGCAACGCGGTTGTACTCCCGTGGAACGAGGCCCGTGGAACGATCGGCTGCGCATCTCCCTCCCAATTAAAAGATCTCTGCCCTTATCTTTCCTCCACCTGGTTTCCGTCATGATCTGCAGACATTGTACGTGACTTGGTTTAATGTGGGGTTAAGCCGCACTCAGGTAGGACCTTCGACCTTCGTAGTGTCTGCCCCATCTAGCACTTTGTAGGCCAGATTGAGCACACAAACGCGCACAAGTATTTTTGAGATGAAATGCCTGGAAGTGGAGTTGCTTTCTTCAGGGCTTTAGAAACGTGCTACCTTCCGGAAAGGCCGGTTGGTATGAGGGTCTTTGGTTCTTGAGGAAGGAAATCCCAGCGACCCCGGGGAGGAGGAGACAGCGCGCTGGGGGAAGGGGGCCAGGGGCATGGAGAGGGTCTCCTGGAGGCACTCTCAAGCTACATTTCCGACTCTCCTCTCGGCTCTGAAGGATGGGGACCGCGCACCAGCCCACCTTGCCTTCCACCCGCCTTGGATCACGCCACCATGTATCCCGCTTTCAAGTCTTCTCAGGGGCCGCTGCCCCCACCCCCTCGCCTCACACTGCTCAGCCCGCAGGCTTGGTTCAGGCCTGGGGCTCCCAGCACCTCCCTTCAGCCTGTGGGCGACCCAGGCAGAGAGAATTCCTGGAACCACGTGCCCTCGGGCGATGGGTGACCAAGCCTCGTGTGGTCCCCTGATGCCCCTCAAGCTGGTGGGTACGAAGAAAGCTGAGGCTCGTGCACCCCTTCTTCTCCCCACCAGATCGGCAGCAGGATCCTGAAAGAGGACTGGGAACAGCGGACAGCCCGAAAGCAAACACCCCTCATCTGGGGGAAAATAGTCCTGGCGCAGAAAGAGGAGCTTCCCTCTCTTCTCCCATTCACCCACCCACCAACCACAGGACCTTGAACCATGCAAGGGGGAGAAACTGAGTGAGAGGGGAACTGGTGCGCTAGGTCCAGCTTGGAAGCTGAGCTATTAGCTGTGACGGGGGAGGAGGGAGGGATTAAACTGGACCTTATTCAATCCTTATTTTCTAATTTTACCTGAAGAACACAAATTACTTAACTAAAACAAAACAAACCAGCAAACCCTTACTGCCATGCTTCAGAGGACTCACCCCCAACAGTCATTACGAGAGGATCTTGTTAAAACCTCACATTCCTGGGCTGCACCTCAGGCAGCCGAATCAGGATCATTCAGTGGTGCTCTGGAGTCTGCATTTTTAAAGAACTCTAGGAGAATTATTTCATACCTCCTCCCCAACTGATGGCCCCGTCTTATACTTCATAAAATAATTCACGTACACCCAGGAGAATTTCCTCACTTTCCTGCCACCAGAGCCATGTCTCCATTTCCTAGCATAGTTCTTGGCATGCAACAGGCATCCGATATATATCAATTGGAAGAATGAACGTTCAGAGGGATAATCCCACCCCCTCTTCTCAGGGAGGTGTTAACTTTCCCTATTTCCTCAGGCCAGGGAAATCCCTTTGCTTTCCAGAAGTGGACGTTTAGGCTCCAAAAAACTGATGCATTCAATTGAGAAAACAAACAAACTCTGTATTGCTCTCCCTGGCAGGTGTTGGTGAACCACTACATAGACATCTTGAGAGAGGGCTGAGCCAGATCTCATTAAAATCATAAAGTCAGTGGCTTCCTTTTAAGAATGTTGTTTTTGCATATTTGCATGATGATACCAACACGGCTGGAAACTGAGGGATTCATGCTGGGTTCCAGATGAGGCTGGCAGGACCTTTCTCTGCTTCCTGCTCAACCTGACCTGACCCCCTGGGGAAACAAACCTTTGCCTTTGGAGCCCAAAGCAGAGAAGACAGAGAACCAGACACCACTTCTCTGCCGGCCCTGAGCTGCTGCCCCAGCAGATGTGGCCATTTATCTAACAGTGGTTCTCAAACTCTGCCCTGCATCAAAATCACCTGGGAAGCTTATTCAAATTGCTGGCTCCATCCCGAGTTTCGAATCCAATAGGTCTGAGGTGGGCACCCCCAGATTTTCATTTCTGACCAGTTCACAGGTGTTGCTGTTGTGACCACACTTCCCAGGACTACGAGTTTAGGAACTTTCGTCTATGGCAGTTCTTCCAAATCTGATGGGACATTTGCCACTCAAAGTGTAACCCCCAGTCAAATAGCATTAGTGTCACCTGGAAACTTATTTGAAATGCAGACTCTGAGCTTCCATCTTAGAACAATTAAATCAGAGTCCTCATTTTAACAAGTCCGAGAAGAACCGACCTGGGGTGTGTGTTAAATATGCTAATTTCTGGTCTTCTCCAGGACCAGCTGAAACAGAATCTCACAGGGCAGGGTGTGGAAATCTGCATCTGTAACAAGGTCCCTAGGGGGTTCTTAGGCAGGGCAGTGGTAGAGAACCATTGCTCTGCACATTAAAATCACCAGGGGAGGTCTTGAAACTACTGAGGTCCCAATTCCCTTAAAACGAACTAAAATCAGAATCTCTGACAATGAGGTCTAGCCTTTGGGATTTTAAAAAGTCCCTCAGGAGTCTAACAGGCAGCAGAATTGAGAACCACTGGTCTTGGGTCCCTGCTGGATGTATGGGTTCCCCTTGGCTACCCAAAGTAGTGGTTAGAAGAGCTTTGAGTCAGAGTTGGGTCGGAATCCAAGAGAATGTGTCCTAGCGTTCAAATTATTATGGTTGGCATGGGGTGGGGGGGCGGGTTGGAGGAGCTCCAGGGCCCTTTGTGATCCAATTTCCCTCTTACTAGCCGGCTCTGCAGCCACCTGTGGCTACTATAGGCTAGAAACTTGCAGGCTGTTAAGAATGTTAAAATGCAAAGGTGGGCACTTGTTCCGAGAAGCCCCCGTGAACACGCATAGGCCCAGCTGATGGGCATCATAATTTGACAGTCAAGTGTAGTTCCACTGTGTGTGGGTGCCCTTGGGGTGACAGCTAACCCACCGGGGGGGGGTGCCCTAGAACATGTGAGGAGGGGGTGTGGCCAACCCAAGGTAGTTCTACACCCCCAGCTCTCAGCAGGTCTCTTGTGGGTCTGGGACAGTTTTAGAGGCAGGGGATCACCCCACTTCCAGAGGAAGGGCCGTGACCTGCCCGGTGGGGCTTCACAGAGCCTGGTCCTGAAGCCCAGCCCCAGAGACCCCCATCTTGGTCCAGGACACAGGCTTTTCACGGAGCGAGGGCAATTCAGAGGCCCCCGCAGATGCTGAGTAAAGAAAATGAAACTAAACTCAGGCTTATCACCAAACATGATTTTTCTAACGTTGAAAATACAGTTAGAAAGTTGATCAAAGGGTTTTTCATTTTAATTGTTTACCCGTTTAAATGTCTATGTTAGTTTCCATTGCCCCGTAACAAGTTACTGCAAACTTAGTGGCTTAAAACACCACCAACTATTTCGCGGTTCTATGAGAATTCCGGGTGGGCATGCCTGGATTCTCTGCTCAGGGTCCCCTGGGCTGAACTGACAGTGTCAGTGGGCTCTTACCTGGAGGCTCTGGAGAAGAATTGGGTTCTATGCTCATTTAGGTAGCGGCTGTTGAGGGTCTGAGGGCCCCATTTCCCTGCTGGCTGTCCGTGGGCCTGCTCCCTGCTCCTAGAGCCGCCCGTGTGCCTTCTCACTTGGTCCCCTCCATCCTCAAAGCAGTAACTCCGCACGGAGTACTCCTCACGCTGCAAACTTCTGACTGCCTCTTCTGCCACCAGCTGGAGAAAGTCTGCTTTTAAATAAGGGGCATGTGATTACATTGGACCCACCTGGATAATCTCCCTTTGGCCATCAAGGGAGTGAGGAGGTCAAGTAGGCCATCTTATAATTTGGCCTACCACAATGCCTGTTTTATCTTGAAACTTATTAGTAATTTATTTGGGCACAAGAAAGGAGGATTACAGTATGTAATGAATGCTCACATTTTCCTCAAAGACAAAATCTGGAAGAATCTGTCGCAAGAACTTAACAAAGACTATCACTGGTTGTTAGAGTTATAAGTCATCTTTACTTTTTCTTTCTGCTTCTCTATATTTTCTGAACCTTTTGCAAGGAGGAAGTGTTAATTTTACAAAAGGGAAAAAGTTATCTTCAAAAGCTAAGACATCTGACTCTATTAGATGTTAAAAGATACTAAATTAACACCAATTTAAGTGGTGTGATACAGGTACAAGCACAGATATGTGGATCAAAGGAACAGAAAAGTGTGGTCGAGACATAAGCTGATACCAATAATCAAATGTATCTCCAAGAAGGCAAAACAAAATGTTGGGGAAGGAAGGAACTGCTGGCTTCCTGGGGATGAGAGAAAAATTTGGAGGTGAAATTCCCAGTCTTAGACTAAATCAAATTCAAATCGGATTGAAAAGTTAACACGAAAATGATAGACATATTAGGAAATAAAACTAAATGTACAACTAAGACCTAAAGCTAAACATAAGGTTAGAAAGATGAAAAAGGGCTTTTGTTTTTAATCATCCACTGGTGTAAATTCCATAATCTCCAAACATGGTTGATAAATACCTTCAAAGATCTATTTTCTGTAGGGGGTATTCCTCCTAGATGAACGTCTCAAGTATTTAAACTGTAAACCACAAATAAAGGTGTTTCCACATTACTCAGGTACCCAGGGGTTCCCACCAGTGGGGATTCTCCCATGTTGCAAACTGTTTAGGTTCTGAGTAAAGGTCTTCCCACACTCCTGACACCCGCAGGGTTTCTCACCGGTGTGTGTTTGCAGGTTTGCCCAGGTGGGCTGCTCTGTGAAGGCTCTCTGAAGGCCTTTCCACATCACACCGGGTTACGACTTCTCTCCTCTCTTTTTTTTTTTTTTTTTTTTTGCGGTACGCGGGCCTCTCACTGCTGGGGCCTCTCCCGCTGCGGAGCGCAGGCTCCGGGCGCGCAGGCTCAGCGGCCATGGCTCACGGGCCCAGCTGCTCCGCGACATGTGGGATTCTCCCGGACCGGGGCATGAACCCGTGTCCCCTGAATCGGCAGGCGGACTCTCAACCACTGCGCCACCAGGGAAGCCCTCCTCTCTTGCTGTCAAGCTGCCACTGTCCCATTGAGGGACAGCCACGATGCCCTGTTGTAGGCTCATAAACGGGTTGCGCTTTGATGGCCTACTCATTCGATATCTATTGACGACCTACTGTGTATCTAAGCTAGATGCTTTGGGGCAGACTTGCTTGCCGCACCAAGAAGCGTGCAGTGCTGTGGAATTCGGGCCCGTATGAAAGTGTTCAGAATAGGACTCGAGGGGGAGTGGTCATCGAAACTGTGTTGTAGGTCCCTGTGCATTCCTCTGAGGAAAGGGTCCCCAGTTTTTGTCAGGAGTCCCTGGTTTATGGAAGATTAGGAATCCCTGCTCTAGGCTGGAAGTTACTAGGATCTGAATGAAGGTGTTTCTTCTCCGAGTTGGGCTGGGATTGGAAGCTGCATCTCGGCACTTCAGAGACTGTTCTTCCTTCGTTCTCAGGCACGTGTGGAGGAGCTGCATGACTGAAGAACGGAGGTCACAGGGTGCTTACACATTGGCCCTGTGTTCACTCTCCTCCCCCACCACGGTGGGACTGACCTTCTCCTCCACTTCCGTCATCCTCACGTCTGGGAGCCCGACTGAGAGCTGTCATCAGGGAAAGGGCCCTGCGTACAGATGGCTTCCTTGAACTTGAATTATGTATGAGCTGTTGCCAAGAAGCCACAGGGACTCACTGGCCCCCCTGACAGTGAAGAGAGCAGTTTTCCATCTGTTCATTTAAAAACTCATTTCCACCCAAATAAGGATATTTAAAGGATATTTAATTCTCCTCTCTCTCTCTCTGCTGCTCCCAAATCTCAGACCTTCTTCCTTGTAACAGAACTGGAGGAAGAGGATCCTGGAAAGGGGGAGTAACTCTCTGAGTATGAAACTTCCTCCCCAAAGTTGTTAGAAGGTCAGGTCACCTGCTTGAGATGAAGTTACTGGCTCTGTGGTGTGATTTTTTTTTTTTTTTTGGCTGCACTGTGCAGCGTGGGATCTCAGTTCCGTGACTAGGGATCGAACCCGTGCCCCCTGCATTGGGAGCGGGGAGTCTCCTTCGATGTGATTAAGTAGCCATATGTCTGTTCTCTGGACCCAGATGTTCTCCCTGACCTGGGGCCTGGTGACCCATGAGTGTGCTCTCTCAGGGAGTCTTCTTAGCCAAAGTGGACTGAAGCTGCCTCGGGGACAGGAATGCCCACGAGGCCACCGTCTGCTTTTCTGGAAGAGACCTGAGAAGGGTGCTGGATGCAGGCTTCCTCCAACCTACATCCATGAGAGCCCCCCAGAAGGATACCCCAACTGTCTAGGAAGCCTCCTCTTCCTTTTCAGAGAGCAACAGGGCCCTGAGCCTGCCATGTTGAATGAAGGGACCATTTGTGCTCTGGAAACCAGGCTCTGGGGTGACACCATTTGAATACTTACTGTGTGCCAGGCCCTGTGCTAGGCGCTGGGACCTGGGGGTGGGACAGAGTCCCTCCCTCACAGCAGATCACTCGCTAGCAGGGGAAGCGGAAAAGGAAGTTAGGGAATTACTCCAAATAAGCTATTAGGGCTGTGATAATGGATTCACAGGGAATGGGGGGAGGGGTTTCTGATCCAGGCATAAAGGATGAGGTTGAACAAATAGATTATTTCTGAACAAAGAGATTATTTCCAGTCTTTCATTTACCTACAGGTTTATCAGTCCTTGAAAATGGCATCCCTTCAAGCACTCAAACCAGAAAATGCACCTTCTCACCCCTCTTTCCCTCTCACTCCAGATTCAAGTCCTCTTGCCGAGGTTTCTGATGACATTCACGTGGCCAAATCCAATGGGCACACCAGTGATTTCACATGGTTGTTGCTCCCTCCTTGAAAGGCTGTCCTCTGGTGACTTCCAGGCCTCCTCACATATCTTCTCAACCCCTTTGGCTGCTTTCTCTCCCTCCGCCAAACCTCTAAATGCTGGGGCAGCCCCAGGCTCTGTCTGAGGCACTGTCCTCTCTCCATATTCTCTCGCTAGGTGATCTCACCCAGTCAGTGTTTTTGAACAGCACCTACAGCATTTGATGACACCCAAACACCCCATCTCAGGCCTGACCTCTTCCCTGAGCTCTAAACGCCTTTCTGACATCCCACTTGGATGTTGAACGACTTCTCCAAAGTAAAATATCCAAAACAGAACCTTCACTTTTCTTCTACTGGCAGCTTCTCCCCCATTCATTTCTGGGTATACACCCAAAAGAACTGAAAGCAGCACTCAGATATCTGTCCACCCACATTCATAGCAGCATTCTTCACAACAGCCAGAAGGTAGAAGCAATCCAACTGTCCACTGATGAGTGAATGAAAAACGAAAATGTGGTATATACACAATGGAATATTATTCAGCCTTGAAAATGAAGGAAACTGACACGTGCTATGAGGAGGATAAAGCTTGAAGACATTATGCTAAGTGAAATAAGTTGGTCACAAAAGGAAAAACGCTGTACGATTCTGTTTATATGAAGTACCTGGGGCAGTCAAATTCATAAAGACAAAAGGTCGAACCGTGGTTACCAGGGGCCGGGGGAAAGGGAGAATGAGGAATTCGTGTCAACGGATATAGTTTCAGTTTTGAAAGATGAAAAGAGTCCTGGAGATGGGTCACACAACAGTGTGAATGTACTTAATGGCATTGGACTGTCCACTTAGAAATGGTTAAAATGGTAAACTCCACGCTATGTCTATTTTACCACAATAAAAGAAATCTGATCACGGCGCAGCTCTCCCAGCGATAGCCCACTGTGGCTCCTGTCAGAAAGATAATGTCTAAAATCCTTACCGCAGCCCACGAGGCCAGGCATGGTCTGATCCCAGATATCTATCTCAGCAATTTCCTCTCCTCTCCCCACTCTGGCCGCACAAATCTCTCCAGCACGTGCCTTGGAGACTTTATGCACTTCATGTTCTTTCAGCCCAAATTCTCTTCCCCAGCCCCTCACTTTTCAGGTCTCAGTGTCAACTCTACCGCCCCTGTCACGCAAGGAGCTCCGTCGCCTGGGGTACAGATGGTTCTGTGGAACCCGCCCCCAGCAGGCCAGAGCTGGAAGTTTCCTGTGGGGCAACCAGACCTCAGCTGCTGTCTTCCTCCCCACCCAGAGTCCTCCCCCAACCCAGGAGTAGGTGTGGAGTGCAAGGTATCTGTGCCTGAGGCTCTGTCTTGGGCCGCTCAGGCCATTGGAGGGGTGTGTGTGTGTAGAGGGTTGTACCAGACTCCCACAGCCACTCCGCTTCTTCTCTGAACTGGTTCAATCTGGGATTTGAACAAAGGATCCCGTGGAGCGGGTGTGTTCCTTTCCTCGCCAGGCAGGGACGGCCAGGGAGGTGGCCCCAGCTGACTTTCCAGGACAGGGCACCGCGCCCAACCCTCATCCCGTGGCCTTCTTTCCTGGCTTTAGAAAGATTTCTGAGCACAATATTCCGGGCAGCTCCTCTCAGACCATGCCATTGAATTATGGTTTCAAGCACAGAGGTACTTTCCTCTGCATGGGAAATCCCTCTCCTCTCCCTTCTTTGCTGACATCCATGTGTCTGGGGTGTCCATGGCTGGCGCTGACCGCACTCCTGGCTCCCCAGCAGCACGTCAACAAGCTACGGTCTAGGCTGTGCAAGCAGAGGACTTCTCAGGAGGCCACCCGTGTCCTGCTGGCCCGGGGCTGCCGGGGCTCCTCCTCAGTGGACATTGGGGCGGGTGGGACACAAGGGATGGTTAAGAGTGTAGGGTTTGTGCGCCGGCCTCTTCCTATTCTGTGACCTGGCAAACTACCTTACCCCTTTAACCTTCCACTTTGACAGCAGTAAAATAGAGATCCCACGAGTCCTTACGCATTTCACAGGAGGACTGATGTAAGAAATAGAGAAGATAATGCATTCAGGAGCAGAGCCCAACGCAGTGGCCCTGGCGCCATCCCTGAGCTGGCCTGTGTGTAGGAAACGCACGCCCTAGCCTGGAAGGCCCCGGGGCCCCAGTGCTGAGGGTCTTTGTGGTCCTCTCTAGCCCAGAGCCCTGGGAGCCCAAGAGTGACAGCCGGGAGCGAAGGGAACCAAGCAAAGCCCCTTTCCCTTCTCCTTCGCCTTCCTTTACCTGGCTGGCGCTCAACAGGCAGTGCTCAGAGAGGCCTGGGCAACCTCCTGGCTTGGGCTGTTCTCTGACCTTCTGATGCACCCCTCCCTCCAGCGATCACCCCTCCCTGGAGACATCCAGTGGCCGACCCCTTGGCCCTGGGCATCCATCCTCAGATGGCAGCGCCTAATGCTTTGCCTGAGTCTCCAGGGGTGGGGATGTTTAGGACCCCAAAAGGGAATTCAATCCTCTTTGGCTGGGAGGGGGAGGCAGGGCCATGCCTGTGCATGCTTCACAGTCACAAGGAGGACTCTCCAGCTGAAAGAAGGGGTGGAGCCCCCCGTACTGGGGCGGCTGGGGTAGGGCCAGGGCTGGGGCCACAGGGACAGGTGGAGGGGCTTTGGCATTGTTAAGGAAATGTGTGGTGAGTTTTGTTTTCAATGAAAGGATCTATGGAAGTTATACGAATCACCTCTTTGGGTTCTGATGGCATCCTGTAGAGTCCAGGTGTGTACAATACTGGGTGCTCAAAGAGCAGCACCTCTAGGGGGAGCAGGGCATCCCAGGCAGCCCAAGCCTGTACGAGCCCCTGGGGGCGGGGAGCCAGGCAGAGTGGCGGGAAAGTGGCGGGAGCGTGCAGAAGGCTAAACCTCACCTCTTGGGACGTCTCCCGAGCCCCCCGCAGCCTGACCTCCACCCCTCCAGGTCAGCTCCCTCAACTCCTCTTACCTCCTCCCACATCCAGGAGCTCCTGGGTGTCCCTTCCTCCGGCCCCCACGTGCTCAGATTCCTTCCTGTCACAGAACCACGGTGCTGTCCTTCCGAGTCCACGTGGCTGGGCAGGCAGCACTGCCATTAGCTGACGAATGAGTCTCTTCCCCATGAGAACAGGGCCATGTCTGCTCCCCAAGGCCTAACACTCACATCTGAGGAATGGATGGATGAACGATTGTATTGGATGCCGTGTTAACGGCTGTCTTTCCCCAGACCGGAAGCCACACCAGGGAGGGGCTGTCTGCCGCGCCACTGCTCTATTCCCGGCAGCACCATCTTTGGGTATTTGGTCCCCTAAGTGAAATGAGTTCTCAGTCAGCCTTGGCAGTGATGTGGGGGAAGGTGGGGCGTCCCAGTCTCCAGGAAAGGGGGCTGCCTGTGGGAAAGACACTAAAAAAAGGCTCTCAGCTACACTGATCCTGAGCAGCTCCAGACAGCGTGATAAGAATAAGGATACTTAATGCTGTGCCGAGTGCTTTACAAGAATCATGTCCCTTCATCCTCGCGACGGACCTATGAAGCTGATGCTATGGTCGTCCCTAGACCATCCCTCAGGGCTTCCCGCCTAGCTGCTCCTGGTGGAATTTCCGTGGAAGGCACATCACAGCCCCAAGAAACAGAAACCCAACCCTGTGAAATACCCAAGCCAGCACACAGTTCCCATCCACAGCGGCATACGTTTCTTTGGTTTTATTATTACAGACACACCATGTCTCTACCACAACCGGGGGAAGCCTGAGCTCTGGGTACTCTACCTACCCTCTCTTTTCTACCTGGACAGGTCACACAGAAGGGTCCAAGCCACATGTGGGTGCAAGAAATGTTTGACAGAGCTGTTCAACTCATAGCTTATAAGGATGCCATTTCTACTTCTCCAACTGTGAAAGAGCTCTACAGAAACAGTGCCACGACACCCCCATGATGCTGGATTGCTTGATTCATGTTTTGTGAGCTTCAGAAACTTTGGCTCCCTTTTCCAGAGTAAGTAGCATAGGCAGGAAGTTCCACATTTGGGACAGGTCCTTCCTGGAACTGAATGTCAGGCAGTGACATCCAGGTCTCTGCATGCAATGGGGCTAACAGTGTCGTTTAGGGGGCAAAAATTAAAAGTCTCTCTCTCTCCCTCCTCCCCCCACCCTCCCAAGGCTCAGATCTCATTACGGTGTACATTATGGCCCAGGTACATTGAAGTGTGATATTTGGTTTCTGAGACATTCAGTCTCTTTGGCAAACTGAGAGAAACTGGTGGGGAGCTGCTGAAATGCATTCGTCCTGCGGTCCTTCGCACTAATGCTTCATCCTCTCTAATAACCGCTGGTAGACAGGGGCTGAAAGAGAGAGACGTGAAAGGTGAAAAAGGGGCAGGCTTCCCATGTCTGTCTAGGATACTGTCAGAATCACGAGCACGAGGGCCAAGCAGCCTTCTTCTGCCATCCTCTCCTGCACAGAGCAGGTACTTTCTGGCTTGTGAAACTTCGTATCTTACTCAGCGATGTTCTGAACCGGGATTTTCTACGTCTACCAGCTTGGGGCCACGACCTCATCATGGGCTCCTGCCAAGCCCCTGTGCAATATTCCCAGGTTCTCAAACCTAAAAACTCGTATCAACCCTAAAAAGGTTGGCACTCTTATTATCTCCATCTTAGGGAGAAGGAAACTAGGTGTTCTGTGTCTGACCCCAAAAGCCATGTTTTATTGCACCATGATGTTCTTAGCTATAGACAGCAGATGGCAGGTTTGGGCCTGCTAGGGGGTAAGACCCAAACAAGTCTACAAGGACTTCAAACCCAGACCACACTTACCTAGTTTCACAGAGCTCTGGGTAGCCTGAAAGAAAACACAAGGTGTCAAGTTGTCTAGTGGATGTAATACCTACACCTGCTCATGGCAGTGGCTTTGCCCATTGCCATCCTTGCTCAGAAAAAATGGTGGGGATGGGGGCTTCCCTGGTGGCGCAGTGGTTGAGAATCTGCCTGCTAATGCAGGGGACACGGGTTCGAGCCCTGGTCTGGGAGGATCCCACATGCCACGGAGCGACTAGGCCCGTGAGCCACAACTGCTGAGCCTGCGCGTCTGGAGCCTGTGCTCCGCAACAAGAGAGGCTGCGATAGTGAGAAGCCCGCGCACTGCAATGAAGAGTGGCCCCCGCTCGCCACAACTAGAGAAAGCCCTCGCACAGAAACGAAGACCCAACACAGCAAAAATAAATTAATTAATTAATAAACTCCTACCCCCAACATCTTCTTAAAAAAAAAAAAAATGGTGGGAATGAGGAAGAGGAAGGGGAATGTGGAACTGCTGGGCCCCGGGGAGCCACTCAGTCAGTCGTGGCAGCCCCAAGTGATGATGCGCTAGCCCCAACCAAGGGACTCTGAGGCGGACATTCCTGGGATGCCCCGAAGTCAGGCTTCCCCCCCAGACTATCCGCTGCAGCTTGCGGAGCTGGGACCGCACAGGGGGTGGCTCTCAGGAATAGGAACTCTGGGCCAAGAACCCTCCTCAAGGGGCGCGAAGGAGAGCCCTATGTCCAAAAGTAAAGGGACGTATTCCAGCTCCATACCTCTGGGTTAAAGACTACCTCCAGCAGGCTCTTCTGTGGGAATGCAAACCTTCTGTAACATGACCCGTATTCCCAAGGGGCTCCACCTGACCTGAAGGGAGCCTGAGTGGACCCCCGGGCCCTGGGCAAGCTGGGGAACGGGAGGAAAAGCACAGAAAGTCCGAGAGGTTCTGAGAGGGAGGTGGCGCTGAGGCAAGGAAGGGAGGTGCCCCACACAGACAGGGCCCTGGATCCGGCACCCACACCTCTGCCCAGCAGGGCCCCAGCACTGGCCATGGCGGGCTGCATCACAGAAAACAGAAGAGTAACTTGGAGCCCAGGCTCAGGGCAGGCCAGTCCGCTGTAAGGAAAATTCAAGATGGAGTGCCCTTCTCGGTCAGCTGGATTCCAGAGCTGTGTCCGTTCTCACCAGCTACGGCTTCCCCATGCACTGAGGCTCAGAGGCCTCGCTTGGAAGGCCTCGGCTGTCGCCCACAAAGGAAGCCGGGGCTGCCTGGGTTCTTTTCTCCAAACTCCACACGGGCCAGGGCTAAGGATGCCCCATGGGAGTGGAGAGAAATTACGGGAGAGCCCTGGGAGGACAGCCAAGGAAGACAGGAGCCCAAGCACAGGACCCAAGGCTGTTCAGGGCAGGGGCCAGCGTAGGCAGGCATCTTACCCTGGAGAACGCAGATGCCTGTCTGAAGATTTCAAGCGCAGAGTCTGCGAGCTCGTCCCCCCGTTCCTGAGGTCTGTTGGCTGCAGATAAAAAGAAAGGCAGCTTCAACGAGAGAGAAATGATTAGCGTGTCATTCATAACCACCAGGACTGAGGGGGCACTGCTGGGTTTTCTGGCTCACATTCTCAGACGAAGTCTTCCTTTATAACTTTCCATAACTCGTGGTGGAATCTGGCCCGTGGGGAGAGAGCTCAAAGAAAGGTGAATGCACAGGTTGAGGAGAGAGGCTAGGCTCCAGTGCAGCTTTGCTGGAGGTAAAGAGAGCTCACCCAGGGCGGGACGCTGCAGGAGGGGTGCTTTGACCCATGTTCACAGCGTTCACATGTAACAAACAACTGGGCTCTGTTCGAACAGGGCTAGGACAGCCGGGCAATTCAGCAAAGAGAAATCTGTCCTTGAGGTGCTGGGCGTAGTGCCTTTGAACCAAGAGTTCCTAAGTTACTTTTCAACCAGACCCAGCAATGCCGTCCACAGATGCTCAGTCCACACATCCCACATCATTCTCCTCTTTGCTTACACCAGGGCTTCTATCGAGCACCAACGGCTGTGTGTCGAGAAGGGCCAGCAGCAGGATGAGCGGGGACGTGGTTCTTTAGGGCCTTACCCGGAGGCTGCAGGACACTGGAGATGGCGTGGACCACGCCATTGGTGGCCATGATGTCAACTTCAGTAACAGGCTCCTTATTGACATTCACCACGTTGTTTTTCTGGGAGAAAAAGAGACAGCAATTGTTGAACACCAAGCACGTTTCCCTTATCCATTTTTAACCCAGCAAATGTTTACTGAGCACTTCTGGATGCCAGACCCTGTGCTGAGTGCTGGGGACACTCTGGTGACTGGAATAGACCCTGTCAGCTACAGACCTTCGGTCTGGGAGGCTCAATTTCATCCTTGTGTGGACCCAGCGTGTTGCAATTTACAAAGTGCTCTTTTGTGTGATTCCCTTATCCTCACAGCAGCGCGTGGTGAGGCGGTCGATATTATGGCCTCCTTTAAGCTGAGCAGGTGGGACAGCTGGGAACAGAAGCCAGGCGTCCAGCTCTGGGTGAAGGGCTCTTTCCACTTTTCCTCCATGCCTGGCTTCAGAGTTTCTCACAGGGTAAATCTGTCTCAGGCTTTCCTGAACGGCCCAAGGGGGAAGGGGGAACTGGAGCCTGAGACCGACAGGACCCTGACATCCCAGACTAGGAGCTGGGAGATTCTCAGGTGACCTGCAGAAGTCAAACAAGTCATGCCATCCCTGCCTGCCTTCCCGTGCTCCCGGGAGAAGCTGGTGAGCACAGGGATGGCTGGAGGCCAGGAGAGAGGCGCAGGGAGCAGAAGCTGAGCCAGCCACATGCTGCAAGGGTGGTCCCTCCACGGGGTGTCAGTGGCCTTGGCTGGTACAGCCAGGGAGGCCACAGGCAGCTTCGCAGAGCTGGGCTGCCTATCTGTTCCCTCTCTTCAAGGTAGGGACCCTCGGAGGGAGCTCCAAAGTGGAATGTGCAGAGTAAGGGAAGGTTCACAGAACAAGCGTCAGAAGAAAAAGCCTCCTGGGTTGATCTGGTTCATGGTACAGCTCAGTGAACCCCTGGACTTGGGGGGGACAGAGTGGGAAGGGGACTGGGAATTGATCTTTCAAGACTTGTAAGTAACTATCATTTCCTTAAGGAAAGGGAGATTTAATAGCTTCTCCCAGATGCCAATCAGATGCTTCATTCCCCTGAAGATCTGGAAGTTCTTATTCCGGTCTAACCACAATCTCCCTTGATTTCCCTGAAGACTCTTTTTCTTTTCCTTTCCTTTTTTTTTTTTTTTGCGGTACGCGGGCCTCTCACTGTTGTGGCCTTTCCCTCTGTGCTCCGGACGCGCAGGCTCAGCGGCCATGGCTCACGGGCCTAACCGCTCTGCAGCATGTGGGATCCTACCGGACCGGGGCACGAACCCGTGTCCCCTGCATCGGCAGGCGGACTCTCAACCACTGCGCCACCAGGGAAGCCCCTTCTTTTTTCTTTTCTTTCCTTTTTTCTTCTCTTTTCTTTCAAAATACACTCAGAGATTCAAGATGCTTCTTAAACACAGAGTGTGTGTCTAACGCCATCCTAGGGATGAGATGTGCCCTAAATCCCAGCGGTAGGGCACGGCCAGCCTTTTAATTGTGCAACGTACTCACCGAGCTGACTTCCAACTTGTCGCCTTGGAGAGACTTCAGCCGCACCAGGGCCCCGATGCCTCCGCTAACCAGGATTTCATCGCCAACGTGGTATTTCAGGATGTTGGCAAGCTCCTTGGCGTTGCCTGCAGGTTTGTGGGAAAAGAAAGCAGAGTTAATCCTAAGGCTGGTAACGGGTGTGGTCAGAGAGGGCCCAAAGGAGAAGATGGAAGCAGTCACCCCCGAGGGGAAGACCCCCTGCCCAGGTAATAGGCACTTACTGAGCACCTACTGTGTGCTCAGCCCTCCGACCCACCATGTGCGTAACGGTCAGGGGAACAAGGCATATGACCATGGCCATGACTCTACCTGTGCACTGGATGGGCTGCTAGGTTAAGTACACGCTTCTGTGATGCTGAGAAGGATTTAATCTATACTCTTCTGTGAGTATGACTCATGTTTCCATGACTAAATATTTGCTTGGAAAGCCAGGGGCCTTTACAACACTGGCATCTGAGACATTTCATCATCAACGTGGCTCCCAATAGTTATAACACAGTAGTGAAATATTTACACATTCTGCCCACAAATGCATATTTTGAGACGGCTGTTTCCTGAAGGGAGAACTTAAAAGAGTCGACAGCTGCGGTCTGGAGGAGCTATGGAGCCGATGAGGTCAGGGCCGAAGGGGAGATCCCTCCACAGCGTCCCTCCTCGTCACGTCTCAGCATTCCTTCCGGCCCACATCAGCTCCTCCACCCACTGCGGAATGCAGCCAATTATTCATAAAGGTGCACAGGCAGTCCCCAAATTAAGAGTGGGAGGCAACCTTAAGGCTGCCAGCTGCCCTCTCCTCTGCATCGGGGCTGCCCCTGATACTCATGTTACCAGCCAAATGGCTGGGTATCCCCAGGGCTTATGGACGGCTATTTCCAGCAACTTGAAACTGAGAACAGAGGAAGCTTTAAAGTATTTTGGGGAGTTCACTTGGTTATGGACGAATCCACATGAGTGCCACGGGATGGAGCCACCAGGTACAAAGGGATTTCCAGACGTCCACAGCTTGGAGCTGGCAAGAGTTTCCCTTCCACCGAAATACGGCCTGGAGGTGCTGAGCCCAGCCAGCCCCCAGGAGGGGAGGGTCTCCTTCTTCTGAGCTCTCTAACATCTGGATCACCTCTAACACGGGGGATGGGCTCCGTGCCCCAGGCGTTCCGGGGTCTAATCCTGCCCGCAGGCCTGAGGGAGGGCGTGTAGGGGGAGCTTTGCCCAAGCCCTCCCTCAGCTCCCGCACAGATGAAAATGAAAGGCAAGCCAAGCAGGCTTGGGACACCTAGGGAATATTCCGTTCCTCCTGAACAGAGAGAGAATGGCAAGTTTATGTCCAGGATGAATGTCTCCCCTCTCCTCAGGAACATACGTCAGCACCACAGACACAGGCATTCACTTAGCAATAAGGAAAATTAAACAGGACACAAATTCAGTTCACAGCTCCCCGAGCTTTTTGTTCTGCACTCCAGAGCGGGAAGGGAGGTGCAGACGATTCGGGTCCCAAGGCTCAGCCGGGATCCTTCCTCCTCCTCCTCAGACTCACCCTTCCGCACTGGGTGGATGCGACGTTCACAGGCACGCGTCAGAGTAAACACCGCAGGCCCATCCTACCTCCGCACCATCATAGCCATTATCCCATTATCGATGGGGGACGTGTGCCCAGCATTGTGGGCAATGCTCATTTAATCCTTATTAACACTCTGAGCAAGGTACTCTTACCACCTCCAGTTTACTACTGGGAAAACCGAGGCCCAGAGAGGTTAAGCAACCTGCAAGAGGTCAGCTGGTAAACGCCAGAGCCAGCGTTTGGTCTGCTTTCAGGTAATCTGGGAGCCCAAGCTCTTCACCACTAGATTGTCTCTCAAACATACTCAACATAATTGCTCAGGGCCTTGAGGAGCTTCTCGGTAAAGCTTTCATCCTGAGGTACATGTGATGCAGGTAAATGGCTTCACGAGCAGGTTCTCACAGGTCCGCAGGGGAAGCCATGCCTTGTTGATTGGGCTGGTTGTCATCTACCCTCAATTCCCTTCTACTCTCCTCTGGCTTGTTCACTGCCCGGGGAAGCCGACCACCGTCAAGTGCATCATCCAGGCTCCCTCACCCTCCTGCGGTCAGCCGCCAGGCGGCCGCTGAAGGAGGCCAAGGCACCCAGTGGCCTCCCTGTCATGGTTCTGACAGCAGCTGCTTGCGGCTCTAGCCACTGTGCTATGCCCCTCCTCCTAGGGTCTCCCTGGACCGGCCCTCCCCCCACCATCCCCTGCCCCCAGCACCCCCAGGCCTGGAGCGGTAAACACCGGGTACCATCACCCTTTGCTGGTTCCTTTGACCCTGCCCACACCTCTGCAAATAGTCTTGTCATTAAATTCCTTACAGTCAAACCCTTCCTAATGTGCCAACTGTTTCCTGCTGAAACCCTGACCGATACAGTTACTTTAGAGAAGTTGAAAAATGTACTTAGGTTGCTCTTTACCCAAGAGTTTGTTCAGTTCTCCCGGCGGCAAGGCTCGGAAGGCTTCATTGGTGGGGGCGAAGACCGTGTAGGCCCCTTCCCGGTTGAGGGTCTCGGTCAGCCCTGCAGACTGGATGGCGGCTACCAGCATGCTGCGGACACATACACGGAAAAGGTCACCTCCCTCCGTGTGTGTGAGGGGGGGTTGTCATTTGCCCAAACACCGCACCGCTGTGGGGAGGTGGAGCCCAGAGCACTGGCATTCGCACCCCTTGCTGGTTTTCGTACAGACAGGAAACAATTCCGGTCTGCGTCTTCTCTCCGTAGATGCTAAGCTCAGTTAAAAGCCAGAAGTCAGTGGCCAGAGGCGGAAGGAGGTAGGGAGAGGTCAGTGCCATGGCTGACCCAGAGACTGACTGAGCCCCAGGGCCCGAGGGATGTGATTCCGGGGAGTGGGGGTGGGGAAGAGGGTGGGTGGTCTCCTAGGCTCTTGGGCAGATGGCTGAATTCAGTGACAGGAAATGCTCAACGTCACAGCACCCAGTGGGGAGTGAGCAAACCAGAAATGGAGAGAGCGAGGCGAGAAAACAAAGGGACATCAGGAGCCCGAGAAGGAAGGAAACTTCAGGGGCAGTAAGCAGACACGACAGAGCGAGACTCACCACGCGCGCAAAGCCAGGTGTGCTCAGCTTCCCTGGGACTTTAAAAGGAGAGCAGGACGTTTCCCTTGCCCTTCAGGAATACAGGGGCAGCCCCCTCCCTGTTCCCACGGGTGTGAGGATTACACTCCCAGAAGCGACCCTTCTTCTCAACCTAAGTTTCCAAGGTGACCCTCGTCCTTTCCGAATCCCCGGCTCGGGAGATCACACGGGCGCACGGCCGGTGTTCACTGGAGCCCCGAGGAAGTGGGGAGCTCGACAGACAGCTGAGGCCACCGTCCTGCCCCAGCACGGCCACTTGCAGAAGCACCGCCCTGGGATGGGGCCGGTTACCTGAAGCGACTGTCTCCCTTCAGCACGTCCATGACGGTGCCCACTGGGGGGGTCAGCACCCGGTCCATGGTGAACAGGGTCCCGTACCTGCCCCTCTTGTCGTGGGCGGCGATGCAGCTGTTCTCAATGCACAGGCTCTGTACCAAAGAGGGGCAGAGAGAGGCCAGGTTACCCCCAACCCAAAGCAGGGGCCTCCCGATTTGTTCAGGGCACGTCCTGACGGCTTCATCCGCAGAGATCAGTGAATATATACGGGGCTGCAGCGTCAAGACTAGGATAAAAGCATGTGTTTCCTCCAGGAAAGAAGAAAATAAAACTGGCGTTCCTTAAAGAAAGAAGAGCTATAGAGGCCCCGATAAATGTACCGAGAGGGCCCATCATGGGATTATTACGTGACACGAGAGGGCCGTTGACAACGATCAAACAAAGAGATCGAGTCTCTTCATTTATTTATTTAACAAATGACAACCGTCTTTAGCCAAATGGTGCTGGCTGGTCCCGAGCGAGGGCTATGTTGTGTTGTACTTCCTATTTGATATTCCAGGGTAACTATTGGGTTTGAAGAGAGAGAAGAAACAGGAGAAGAGGGAAGAGAAGCTTCTGGACCAAGGAGGGCTGAGTGTAGCTCCTGCTTATTGAACACTTTTTTTTTTTTTTTTAACACGAATATAGCTTGCATTTCTTGGAGCTGAGACAAAGAAAGAGCACGATTTAGGGCCCAGAACTTACATTACGGTAAACAAAAACTCTCAGTTTTTTGCCGCCCAGAGTTTCTAGGATCTGTCCGTGGTACAGATACTTGGAGGCCAGCTGATCTTTAATCATGTGGTTCAGAAGCAAATTCTTCAATCGGGCATCAATTGGAGGGGTTCCATCTGCAAGAGAAGGTGTGGTCAGGTCCAGACAATGCAGCAGAAAGCCCGTCCCTCCTTCCATTTGGAAACAGAAATTGAGAAATCAAGCAAGGCTGCCAATATTCCTTAACATCTGGCATCTTCTGAGAACTAAAAAAAAAAATGTCTAGATAATCAAGGGTGTTTGGAATTTTGCCCTAAGAGGGAGGGGTAGGCACGGACACAACTTGGCCCTTCTCTGCCTTCCCCATGGCCATGGCTCAGCTGTATCCTCACTCTGACGTCCTGCCTATCACGTTGGCAACTGACCCCGCAAATAAAAAGACAAGGGAGTGCTTTGCTCTCCCAACAGATGCACACTCTTGAATTCTGAGGACAAGACTGCCACGTGCATCCTCTGCTCTACCAAATGAAATCGCAGAGCCTTTTCACTTTCTGGTGAAGTCACATCTGCTTCTGGCTGAGCTGGGTGGAAGCACGAATGGTCCACGGGGAGCTGTAAATTGGGGAGGGTGCCGTGGAGGTGACAGCGATGGGGCAGCTGTCCCCAGAGACAAACGCACAGGGATGCCTTCCCCACGATACCTTTGAAGACAGAATTCATGGGGGCCAGGAGAGTCAATCGCTCAGTTCCAGAGAGATGAGTGCCAAGGCCAGCTTGTCTGAAAAGGTCAACGGCTGTGGAAACATCAGACTCCGCAGCCAACTCAAATAGCGTCTTGGCTATAAGGAAGGAGAACGTGGGTTCAAAAGTTAGAAGTACTGTTTTCATTTATCATTCGTCCATCCCAGAGCATGACATACATCAGCAGGAATGTCATCTCTTGAGTCAACAACCCCTCTAAACACTGCTGGGGCACAGCGGGTTTGTGTCATCAGGGGAATGGTCACCCAGAAAACCTCACCGGTTGGGGAAGTGAGGTGAGGCTCAGTTGGGCAGAGGGCCTCTGTCCCAGCCCTTGGTCAGGGTCCTGTCCAATGCTGGGGAGGAAGAAAGCATTTGTCTGTGTCATGGCTTCTGAAGAGCTGACAATGCCAGTGACCACACCCACAGAAAGTGTTCTTCTGGGTTTGTTTTTTCCTGTGAAATTCCCTCACTCGTTAGCAGTAGAACTGCCTGGAAATCCAGGATGGGGCAAGGATGCTGAAGGGGACCCAAGCCAAAGTCCATTCAGTCCTTTTTCCCTGGGTCAGTGCCCCTGGGATCCTTGCGCATGACTGAGAAGGCAAATGCTCTGAAGTCAGTAGATGCCCTCTGTGCCCAACCAGCGCGGGCAGATCTTCCGAAAGGCTTCCGTGATTGAGTCGCTCCCTCCCCAGACACCTCCAATGGCTCTCCCCTGCCCACAAGGTAACGCCTGGACTCCCAAGCCTGCAGCTCTCCAAAATCTGACTGCAACCTGCCAGGTGCCCAGGCTGTCCCTCCTGGAAGGCTGTGAGCTGGGTGCAGACAGGGAAGCGGCTCCCAAGATCCCCAAATTCCCCCAGCCGCGCCACCGTGGACGGCACAGGGGACAGGAGACCTGGCAGGCCCAAGGCCCCCGAGGCCTGGATCACCTGAGTCTGGAATGAGCAGCTCATCGATGAAGTGGATCACACCGTTGGTGGCCACGACGTCTTTGTTGGAGATGATGGGCTTCCCGTCGATGGTGAGCATGTCCCCGCTGCAGCCCACCTCCAGCGTGGTGCCCTCCAGGGTCTCCAAGGACAGCCCCGCCACGATGGCTTCGGCACACATGGCCGACTTCAGGATGTGGTTGTTTAGCAGGTCTGGGGGCCGAACAGGACACAGGTCAAGTCAGTGCCAGCCGGGCTGACCTGAGGCGCCAGTTCGCCGCCTGCCCTGGCTAGGATTCCATTCTCTCCGAGGCCAATAAGCAGACGAGCCTGGGGTACCACGTGGCCTGGATCCTCCTCTTTCTCTCCTCCTCCTAGCCTCTAAAACTAGTTGGGCTCCGTGCAGTCTACCTGAGTTTGAATCCCAGCTCGGCCACTTGGCAGCTGGGGGACCCTGGGCGAGTCACTGAGCCTCTTTGAGTCTCAACTTCCTCATCAGTCAAGTGGAGATAAGCACAGCATTCATCTCCTAGGGCTGATGTAAGGAGGACATGAAACTCTGAATGTGCGCACCCAGCACAGCGGCTGACAACAGAGTAAACGCCCAGCAAATGCTCGTGATTAGCTTCTCAGTACCTGAACTTCAGGGTGAATTCTCTTATTTGTATCTGAACTTCCCAGATAGGGGGAAAACTCAAATGAGTTTACCTTGGGATTTTTTTTTTTTTATCTACGACCTTTATGAAAATGTAAAGTGTGGTAGAAAAAGATGAAAACTGTAGCAAATGAAAGTTCTGAATTATTTATACATTTTATTTGTTTTTGTTCATTTTACCCCAAGGGTCTACTTAGTTGTCAGAGCCTGTTAGAGGTTGGGGATGGTGATCAGTAAGACATGGTCTCTGCAGCCCCATTCACCCCACCCGTAAATCATAAATAGAATCGTTTAATTACTTGCCCAAGTGCTGCTTTAGGGACAGGGCAGGGGCTGGGGGTGCTGAGGCTGCAGGAGCAGTGGAGGGGACGTGCCCCAGCCCCAGCCAGGCAGAGCCGTTCCGGGACTGTCGCTCACCAGGGTCCCTGGGGCCCTCTGTCTTGCGTGCTCACCACGGAGGCGAGTTCCAATGTGTCCTGAGTGTGGGAACCAAAACCGCACTGTCACAGGCAGGAGGAAGCTCTGAGGCCCTGCAGAAGTGCTGAGGGCCTTGAAGGCCAGTGCTGACCCGATTCAGCCGGTGGGGAAGACAAAGGACGGCAAGACCGCGGTGGGAATGAGGCCTTGGGGATTTAGTTTCTCAGGGAAGGAAGCTGAAGGCCGGGGGTGGGGAGGTGGGTGACCTGCCAGGGCCCCTCGGAGGGTGAGCCAGGCCAGGGCTGGAAGCCAGTCTGCGAACGGGCACTTCTCGTCCATCTGCTGACCCGCTAGCAACCAGGAGGCTGTCAGGTGGACCGTGGCCGCCCGCCCTCCGGCCTGCAGTGGCAGCCCCACACACAGCTCCCTCGCTTTGAGAAAACAGCTTAAAGTGGGAAAAGGCAGATGTGCAAAAGGGATACACTTGGGGTGTTTTTTTCACTTTATAATAAGGTGTTCTGATAGCTACAAAGATAAAAATGTGCTCCGTACAAAACATGTTTTAGGGGGAAAACGGTTCTAACTAAACAGCTAAAATGCTGAGAGGCACCCAAGTCTCATCTCCTCGGAAGCCTTCAGGACCCTCAGGCTGCGGGTGCCCACCTCTGCTCTCATCCCCGTGACCTTGGGAGTATCTCTGAGTACTACGCTCAGCACATCAGATCCCCAGTGACCCGTTTTTAAGCCTGTTACACCAACTAGGTTTAAACTTCCTTGACTGTACCATGCTCACTTTTGCGGCCTGGGTTCCTGGTACCACCATATCTGGACATAAGAGATCCCCATCTGTGCTTTCAGAAATGTGCCCTTTCCCAGCCCTGCATAGCTGGAAGGAGAACGTTTTACATTTATGGGGTGTCTGAAATGCATTAGGCATGTCGAAGGTGGGTTTAAATAGATTCAAAAGAAATGAAGTCATCCCTGGATTATATTTGGGAGGAGGAAGTGTGATTGGAGGGTTGGAGTGCACAGGGGACCTGGGGCCTACTCCCCTTTGAAGGGGACCCAGGGACCCGCAAGCAGCATCTCAGTGGTCCTGGAGTTGGGGAGCTGGGGTGGCAGGGCCTGGCCTCCCCTCCTAATCTCCCTCACATGCCCTCACATGGTCCTTCCCTCTCCTCCAGCAATAATCGATACTCCTCCTAACTTACCAGCTCACTGAGAAGGTTAGGAAGGACTCAGCAATGAAGAGTCAAGAGTTGACTGTTTCGGGTTTTTCATTGTAATTTTGGATTATCCCTGAGGCCCCCGGCCAGACACAGGAAGAGTTCAAGGGTCAACATGATGATTCCATTTCGAGGATGCCAGCACCTGCCACCCCCTCCCCACACCTCCAAGCTACTGCCCACTCTGGCAGCCTCACTCTAGCTTTGATCATTTGGGCCTTGAACTCTTCCAGACTCTGGCCACAGCTTGCTTTGGACCTCCAGCTCCACCTCCCTCCTCAGCCCAGCTGTGTCCCTGGAAAAAGGCTGCTGGATTCCTCACCCGCCCCTCTGACCAGCGCTCTGCTGTGGCCTCTGCAGAGATACAGCCAGTTGGGCGCAATGGGACAGGACGGCAGGCAGCGTGTCTATCTTGGACAAGAGCAGGCCTTGGCCTTAGTCTGGCCACTCCAATGAGGCGGCAGCAGAAGCCCAGGGGTGCTCACCTCTCAGGGCCTCTGGGTCCCCCAGGATCCGGTTCAAGGTCTCAGCGGGGATTTTCTCGAAGGCCTCGTTGGTCGGGGCCAAGAGTGTGTACTGGCCGTCACCTTCGAGCAGGGTGTTGAGCCCCGATGCAGCCACGGCAGCCTGTGGGGAGGGGAGAAGACGCAGCGTTCCCTGAAGGCTCTGGGCACACATGGTCTCACCAGTGCTCCTCTGGAGGGATCCAGACTTCTGTAGAAGCCCTGGATGAAAAGATAGGCTGAACCGAGGCTGACATCTTCCCACGGCCTCCAGGAGCCTTGCCAGCCTGAGCTCCGCCCACTCTGACCACCTCTTAGCTGCTGCCCTGCCTTTCTCCTTTCCACCCCGGGGCTGTTGTCCTGCTGTTCCCTCTGCCCTTTCCCCCTTCTTTGCTTCTCTGATTCCTATTCGTTCCTTGGGCCTTGACGAAAATGTCGTTTCTCTAGGTAGTCAACTTGGCGTTGCCCAGCCCCTGCCCCCGCCCCTAGATGAAAATGAGTCTATTAGACACACTTGCACAGCTTGCTGTCCTTCTCACATCGTGCGATTCAATCGTTACTGGCGATAATTATTTGTGTGGGCTCCGTGAGCCTAAGGATGACATAACCCCTTCTCTACAGAGCAGGAAAATGATCTTCTAAGAGCGTCCGGCTGCTCCCAGGATGAGACACACTCCTCGCAGGGTCTGCAAGGCCCCGTAGGATCGGGCCTCACCAGCCTGGCCACTCCCGCCTCACCTGTTGGCTGCCTAGTACTCTTCCCTCAGCCCTGCAGGCCTCCTCCCTGCTCATCCTGCTTCGGAGCCTTACTCGCGATCTCCCTTCTGCCAGCTCAGCTCTTGCCCCTGTGTCTTGTATAACTGGCCATTTCCAATATTCAGGCCTCAGCTGAAAGGTCACCTCTTCCAGACAGACCCTTCCTGGACCAGCCGGTCCCCACGGGCCTCCTCTGCTCACCACTTACTGCCTGACTTCACAGCACTTAGCATGACCTGTGACTGCCTTGTCTGTTTCTTGTCTGTGTCCCCCAGAAGAATACCAGTGCCAGTGGGGACAGAGCTTTGTCTTGTTCTCCTCTATCCCTCGGGCACACAGAGCACACCTGGGAAGCAGCAGGGGCTTAACGAGTATGTGTTAGCAGAAGGACAGATGGGCATTCGAAAGCGCCAAAGGGAAGAAAAAAGGAAGGGATATGTACCAAACCTGAACAGTAAGAGGACGTTACTCAGTGGGGACCAGCTGCTATTCATCAAAAGCTGTGCCGCCAACTCTGTGGGAACATTGTCCCCCTGCAGACCCCTGACCTTTGAGTGACCCGGAAGGAAAGCATGGGAAGAGCTTAGAGGGCAGGTTCCCTAGGGCCCTCCAGAGCCACTTCCTGAGGACACCTGAGTGCCAGCCCAGCCCGGGGATGTTTGTCTCTCTGTGTTGGCGATCTCCAGGGGAAGAAGCATCCCACGCCCACTTGGTATCCTTTGTGGTCAGGAAGTTCTCCTTGAATCGGGGCAAAAACCCTGACGGAGCAGCCTGTGCTAACTTCCTCTGAGCGGCCGGTGCCAAGAGGAAGGCCCATTTGCCACCCCAGTAGTAAGATAAATGCCTGCTGGGCAGGGGGGCAGGAACAGCGTTCTGGGGCCCCAGAGCAGGCAGAACTCAGGCCAGAAGTCTAATCCCAGACTCCATGCCTGTGTCTATACATGTGTCCTCTCTGATGATCAGGGCTCCAAGGAAACAGGGGTATGGCTACATCAGGGGTCCCACGGTGGGGTCGTGTGATCCAGAAGATCATGCAGGCTGAAAGGCCATTTATCTAGTCCCACACAAGAGAACCAGCAACGGGGAGGAAGGGCCCTCCCACCGCTGGAACCCACAGTGCATGCCCAGGCAGCCCACCTCTGAGCTTCCCAGGGGAGTCAAGGAAGGGAAAGTACATAGGAGACCAGCAGGGGGAAGTTCCCCGCAGGGAATTATGATGTCTCCTTGGGGTCAAGCTGACAGCCTGATTAGTGGACTCGCCGTGTTCATGGGCATTTCAAGGAACTTGCTCCATGTCACCTAAGCGCCCACGAACATGGAGACATCCTCCACCCCTCCCGCAGAAGAAGGCCCTCTTGGGAGGTGGTGGGTCCCCAGCTGGGCCTCCCCCGGGGCAGTCCCTCACCCGAAGGGTCTCGAAGGTGTCCTCGATCTCGATGATCTGCTGGATGTTGTTGGAGATGGTGGAGATGACCTTATCGATGAGGTGCACCACACCGTTGGTCGCATGGTGGTCGGCTTTCAGCAGCCGAGCACAGTTGACAGTCACAATCTGCCCAGAGAAGGAGCAAGCGTGAGCAGTTAACACCTCGGAGGCACGGCCTCGAAGGCCCAGGCGGGGAGAACACAGGACAGAACGCGGCTTCCACGAGTGGCAGAGAAGCAGGTACAGGAGGCAGATGGCTAGGCACAGCTGACCTCACCCGCGGGACACCACCCGAGAAGCCAGCCCCACATGTGGACCGGGCGCGGGCTCGGGGGGGCACGGGGCAGAGCTGTGGAAAGCGGGATGCCCTACCCCGTTGGGATAGTGGTGGATTTGGATGTTGGAATTCTGGTACATGGAGGTGAGGGCCATGCCATGTTTCAGCTCGTCCGTCAGGACCCGTCTGTCCACCATGTGGTAGCGGAGGGCGTTGAGCAGCTCGATGTTAACGTTGCTCACCAGTGAGTCCAGTACTTCCTAGGAGGAGGGTCAGCACGGCAGTGAGGGGGCTGCAGGCCCCACGTTCAACAGAGGGGTCCCTGCCACCCTGGGAAAGGTTCCCCGGGGACCCCCATTCTGCCAAGGACCCCCACCCGTGAGCATCAACGTCTGTCTGGACACTTAAGTGGATGGGGCATTGGAAGCCACCCAGGGGGGCTTATTTTAGCTCAAGTGTCATGGCTTTATCTGAGGGCTTAAGGAAGACATTTCCTGAGACGGTGGGAAATCACTACGGAGTCTCAGTCACAGCGTCCCCAGTACGGGTCCCCGGGCAGAGGGAGGTCATCTCACAGCTGGCAAGGAAGCCCAGGCCTCGTTGCTGGGGGCGAAGATGGTGAAGCTGCCGGGCCCTTCCATCTCGGGCCTCAGCTTCTCCGTGCGGTCCGTGTACAGCTGAGAGGTGGTAGCACCAACGACTCCCAGGGTCTCGTACAAGTTGGAGAGCGGCAGGGCTGCAGGGGCGGAGCACAGAGCGGGGATGGCCTGTGGGATGCCCCTCCAACCAGACCACACCCTTGTCTGAGATGGGATGGTACACCCGCTGGAGAAGGCCAGAGAGCCTGCTGTCGGGGAGCCCAAAAGGCTGGTCACGTGCTCCTTAGAACAACTCCACGGGCCAAGTGCCTCCCTACTTGGACTGAACTGATTGGTCATTCTTAATCATTTTTAACTAAGGCAGAGCAAAGCTTTTGTTCATAGACATTTAGATAACACGGGTGGGAACATACGCCGGAAACAGATATCCCAGTTACAAGCTAGCCTTACGGATCTATCTAGCTGTTTTTGAAACTGGTTCCCTAATGGCCTCCACCAGAATGAAACAGATCTTGGAAGTACTTTAGGTATTTATAAGTAATAAAATGTTATTTCCTGAAAGTAGCCGGAAGCTCAGGAGGCCCTTCCCCTCACACAGGGAGCTTCGTGTTCCTTTTAAAGGGCCTGAAACTAAGGCCCAGAGGCTGGGTCCCACCTTCCAGGTCATCTCCTTCCCCATCCCACGTTTCCCACCTGTCCTGCCACTTAAGTCAGGAAGGCCGCGGCTCCAGCCCATGCCGAGCACACCCGCTTCGTGACCACGGCACCAACCCAATCACCCCCTTCCTTTTAAGTCTCAGTCTCACATTCTCAACTAACGAAATAGTGAAGATTTCAAAGTTAAAATAAAACAAAAAATCCTCCTCTGTACAGTCCCCAGGGGTGTGTGGGACTAAAGGAAAGGATCTAGGAAATTCACAGGTACCACGTTGTCTGTGGACCTGCACGGCCATCGTGGGACCCTACGAGCTCCATTGGGATGGCTTCCAACAGAGTGAGGTGGGGTGGCCTGGTGTTCCCAGCCCAGCCGGAGACCAGGCCCACGCCATCCACTCTCCAGCAGGGCTGATGAGAAACGCTGGATGTGTTTAGAATCACTCCCAGCCAGAGACAGCAAGGCCAGAAGCCTGTGCCTGGTGCAGAGGGCACAGGCAGGTCAGGATCGGAGTCTGCTCCCCCAGCGTGTTAAGCAGTCGGCTTATACAGGAAGGAGCAGCGCAGGAAACCTGCTGTTTCCAGCTTCCATCCTCTGGCCCTGTCATGGAGCCCCATCCCTCGGACCCCCATTCCGACTCTGCTGCCCTTCACGTGGGTGCTCCTCTCTCCCTCCTTCCTTTCCATCCGTGCCAACAGGCAAGGCTTATTCACCTGCTGGACAGCCCTTCTCTCCCGGGACCTTCTCATATCCGGGACAGCACTCGTAGCTGATGACTCTGTAACGAGACACACAAGTGTGTTAGGCAGGACTTCCCTCCCCGTCCCGTGTCATCAGCCCTCGCTCCGGGAAGGGACACGATGGGGCGCATAGCCTGCTCTCAGAGGAGATCACACGCTCGGTCATCTTTGTGCCTTTCGTTGGCAAGAAGCTTGTCATGCCTCTTCAGCTTTGTACAAGGTGCCCAGCAGGTGCCGCCACCTACAGCCATGCAACCGGGATACAGTCAGAGGATGGCGGCAGCATATCCGCGGTGGCGTTAGAAAACATCCTCACCAATAGTGCATCTCCAACACAATTCATGGGAAGCCAGTGGGCAGCATTCCCGAGAGGCAGCAGGGAGGAGACGAAGGAGCCCTGGGCCTTTCTGGCTCTGAGTCTGCCACTAACTAAACCAGACCATGCCAGCCAGTCCCGTCTCCTCTCTGGGCCTCAGTTTACTCATCTGTAAGATGTATGCATGTATCGTGCAATGGTCATTGGATTAAACAGCCCATGCTCTTCTGGTTCTCTGACGTACTAACCAAGAAGGGTAGTGTATTGTATATATGATCAAGTTTTTTCTCAATCTTCACGATCACACTTTAAAATAAAAACAGAGCCCTTCTTTTATCAAGACGCTTGTTCTTCTGTTTCTTTAAATTAAAAACAAAGTTTTTATCAATGAAAACATTATATAGTTTCAAAATCTACAAAGGATTCTATAGTAAAATGCTCCCCATCCACCCTCAGCCCTCAACCATCTCCTTGTCCTTCCAGGAGGTAACTGGTTACCAGTTTGTGAGATTCTTTGTATGTGGATGAACAAGTCTGGCCGTTTATGGTTTTAAACTTTGAAGTCATTTGGCAGAAGAACTTAAAGCCTCCTCTTCTAACTCAGACTGGTCCACTGTGGAACACTCACCACCTCCTGGAGGTCTGAAACGCAAAGCTTCAGCTAAAACATCCTGGTGAGACCCAGAAGACTGAGAATTTCCAAGAACGTCACAAGGAAGGAAGCGTTCTAGGGAAGACCTGCTTCAAATCAAACCCCCTGTCCCGTTGAATGCCACCCCTGTACCAGCGGCGTGAGCACAGCCCCTCCTCGGAAGCCCTGGAACCAGAAGCCAACAGCCCTGTCCTGCCCCTTCCTTTCTTTCACATGGATGTGCCCTTCAGGACAGGAGAGGACTCAGCCTTGAATTGCAGCCGCTTTACCACAGAACCGCTCACCGCGGCCACTCACAGGGTGTGTGATGACATCACCAGAAGAGAAGCAGGCAGATCAGACAGAAGTCTGGGCTTTGGAAGGGGGGAGGGTGCTCTCAGTGAGCCCAGGACATTCTGCTCTTACTAATTCCACTGGAGTTGTCTCAGGGAAGCCCGGGTGAGTCATGTGACGATGAAGCCTGGCTCATCTGTTATCCACGCTTCGTCTTCTGTTAACTCATCTTTCAGAGACAGATTCGTTAGGATTCTCAGGCTGCTAGGGAGCTGTGGGTGTCACTGTGCCAGAAATGAGCCCCCAGGACATTTCTGAGGAGTGACACCATGCACATTCTTCTCTGCCCTGCTCTCTCCATCCTCCTGATTTCCTCTTCCCCCTTCTCTCCCAGCCTTCCTCCCAGCCTTTTCCTTTTTAACCTTTCAGCCCTATTTAAAAGGGTTAAACAGGCTGGTGGTCTCAGGACTGATCTTGACTAACCCACGGTTTTCTCTTTGAAAACCAGTCATCTTCTGCAGCAAACGTGAGATCTGACTGACGCACAACCTTTCAAAGGCAACAGGATGTAACTAAACAGGAGACTAGGCTTGTCATCCATCAGTAACTAGCAGGGTGGCCTTGAAAGTCCACTTCTCTCTCTGGGTCTCAGCTTCCTGATCTTTTGTAAAATAAGGTGAAGTTAAAGTAGATGACCTCTAAGGTTACTTCCAATTTCACACTCAGAATTCCAGCCAATGGGATTATTTCTAGGGGGTAGAGAAGCACGTTTTCAAAGTAGGATAGTGTCTGCCGGCTTCTCGTAGCTAAACCTAGGGAGAGCCACAAGCCTTGGGCCCACAGGACCGGGAACACGCACGCGCGGAATCTCAGGCTTTCTCTGATAAATGCCAGGGCTCTATGGCTGGGGTTGAGGAAGTGGGATTTGGTCAAGCCCCCCAAAGCTTAGCTTCTTTCTAAAAGTGCCTGGTGACCTTCCCTGGAGTTGGAGAAGCACAGTTGGAGGGGGGATCTTCTCCTCAAAGCCTTCATCATCTCTGGGATCCCCCATGCACATGGTGCTGACACTCCATGCCTTGGAGCCCCCAGCCAAAGACTTTTCTGGCCAAAGACCTTCTTCCAGGGTGTCAGCGTCTGAGTTCCATCCTACAAAGCCACAAGAGAGCTCGATAGCTCGGGGGCCTCACCAGGATTTCCTTGAGGACAACAGAAAGTCAGCCCCCCAAGTGTGAACTTGCTGGTTCCTGTGGCCACGTGTGTGTGGAGGCGGGGAGAGATGGGGAGAGTGACAGGAGAAACGGAGGCTGCCGGGCAGGGGAGCAGGGACAGACGTAAGCAGGGACGTCTCCGCGTGCAGAAGGAAATGCAGAATGGAATCAGAGCTGAAAGGGCTCTGGGGGCAAAGGGGTTTCTTAGGATCACAGCTGGGGAGGGGCAGATCTAGGACTCTCCCCACATTTCAGCAAGTCCAGACCCTTTTCCGTTGCTCTTGACAGTGCACACGTTTGGGGGAAAGTGGACTGATTTGGAAAGTCTGACATCAAAAGGACACAGGTGGTCTCTCCGATGTGATCAGAGCTAACCCTTGTCAGCACTCACTGCCCCTTCTCTCCAGGTGGGCTTTCTGTACCCGTGTCCCACAGGGGCTGGACGTGGGGGACACACCACCCCCTGCAGGGGCTCAGCCCCCTAGCCAAAGGCTTTTTCCTGGTTAGCTTCTCCTAACCCTCTCGCCCTGCTGGCCTCTCCCTCCTCTTCCCTTGTGCTACCCATATTCTGGCATCCCCGGCACTCTCTAGGTGCATGGGGTGAGCCACGCCTCTCACCCTCAGCCTGGTAGCCTTATGGGTTGAAACGCTTCCACAGCTGGCTGTTACCCTGCTCAACTATCCCAACAACACCAGGTCTTTTCAGAACCAGCCTGCCTGGCCCTGGAGAAGCAGAGGGCAGCTGTAAATTGCAGACCAAGAAGACAGCCCACTGAGGTGATCCTGACCAAACCCTTCAGGACTCACACGCCCTTTTCTCAGCCCCGTGTGCCACCTTCCTTGGGCTCTGGCCCTGGGGAGAACACACATGCTGTGGGGAGACGGGCCCCTGGGGCAATCACAGAGTCATGGTTCTGATGGAGAGGTTCATCTCTCCAGGATGAACGCAGGAAAGGATGGACACAGGGAGGCCCCCATCTGTGCCTCCCTGGTTCCCTGGCTTCCCTGCACAGAGAGAACCAATCTGCTGGTCTCTGGATCGGATCTTATCAGCAAAAGCTGCTCTGATTAAAGGCTCCTGGCTTCTCCTTGGCCTGACACAGTCCAATAAGCAAAAACCTCAGAAAAAGTATATCCTCTAGGGTAATGAGACACTAATTTTCTCATTCCAACTTCCCAGGTCAGAAGAGCAATTTGAGGAAGAAAGTCAGAGAAGGTGCCTGACTTAGAAGGGCGTTTGAAAGAGGCAGGGGTGGGGTGCAAAAGGTAGTGTCAATCCAAGGCCTAAAGAATTGAAATAAAGTCTCAAAGCTCTCCTCCATTCCCCTCCAAAGTTTTACTCACGACTGGATAGAGAGAGAAGCATTGGTTTTTCTCTTCCCAAAATGATTTTTCAAGGAGGTAATATAATAAGTTAAAACAATCACTCTCTCCCAAGCATGCTTCACAATTTTGGCCGCTGTGACGGCTGTAAACACCTAGGGATTAACCTGACTCCGAAGTAGTGCGGTAAGGAACGGAGCCTGAGAGCCAGCTTCCTGTGACCGAAGGTAAACCGTCCAGCGTGTCATGATTTCCAAGGGAATCACTGAACAAACACAGGCTGACGTGGTCTAGACAGGCGCCTGCCTGGATGGGTTCATTTTCCGCACTCAGCTGAGCTCTCTTAAGCCTCCCAGGAGAAAATGAAAATCTTGAGCCCCCTGGTAAAAAAAAAGGGCTTGTTTTAACCTACTGTCTACCACTAAAGACTCCACCACTATCCCATTCACCAGGGTCCAGCTTGGCGAGCGATGAGACGGAACCTTGGGAAAACACACTTACATTTTTTGGTGACGTCTGTTTGCACATGGTTTGTGAGGGTATTTGGGTGGGGAGGGCTCCTGGATGCTGGCTGTGTCTCCTCAGTTCCCATGCTCTCCATCTGACTAGGGAGGGAGTCCCCTTGCAACAGGGCTTCTCAATGACCACCAGGCTGCGGGTGAGCAACCAGGAAAAGGTTGGTGGCTCTGGGCCAAAGGGCCTCTGTTGATCCCGAGGAGGCCTTCTCCCTGGGGCTTAGAGTCACAGGTTTTAGGGCTGAAGAGAGAGATCTGGGGCAGTTGACCCAGGCGCTCCAGGGCTGCTCACGTGGGCTCCCCCCATGTCACCAAAACTAGCTGCTGGGCTTGGTTCTCCCCCGGGGGCAGCATGTAGAATGACTGGACCTCTCCCACTTACCAGCGGATGACTGAGCAGGTTGCTAAGGCTTTCTGAGCCTCAGTCTTCCCCTCTGTAAATGGGCGAACAATCACACTGATCTTAAGGGTTGATTGTGAGAACTGAACGAGCTAACCTATGAAAAGCACTTACCAGCTACTTGATATTAGTTACTAAGCACTCAGTTGTGGAGCTTCTTCCTAAAAAATTCCAGGTATAAACTTCAAATTGAAGTTAGGTCAATAACTTCATTGAAAGCCGTGCCTTGCAGGAGACCACTGATCAAATCCCATGTAATAAATGCCCCATAACACAGCTATGAAAGTTAACAGATAGGGTCCATTGTGGTTAGAACAAATCACAAATTTAGGGACTTAAAACCACAAAATTTATCTTACAATTCTGGATGTTAGAGTCAGAATTTGGCCTTACGAGGCTAAAACCAAAGGCTGTATTCCTTCCAGAGGTCCTAGGGGAGAACCTACTCCTTGTCTTCTCCAGTTCTAGAGGCTGCCTGCATTTCTTGGCTTGTGGTCACATCACTCCAACTTCAGTTTTCATTGTCATATCTCCTTCTCTGACTCTAACCCTCCTGCTTTCCTCTTACAAGGACGCTTATGATTATATTAGACTCATCAGATAATTCAGGATAATCATCTCCCCCCCACCCCCTCCAAGATCCTTAACTTAACCATATCCGCAAAGTCTCTTTCCTTTGTAAGGTAACATATTCACAGGTTCAGGGGTGAGGATGTAGACAGCCTTAGGGGGTCATTATTCTGCCTACCATAGGGTCTTACCCCAAACGGTACATGGGTTCATGTAAATACTCAACAGAACAAGATTCCCTGTCAGCTAAGCTGACTCCTAGGAGTCTACAGAATGGGAGAGAACCTTCAGGAAGCACTGCACAACAGAGGTGTTTGGCATATGTCAAACCTGAGTTATTTCAGAGCAGGTTAGCCACGCGGTCCCAGGGGGCTGCACAGGGAATATGAAACAGGGAAGGAGGTGCTGGTGTGGGTCTGAGGATAGCTTGTCACCCCTAGATGGCTTCTCACCATCCTCTTCTTTTTCCTCTTGGGACCGAGGCTGTGGGATACAGGAGAGGGAGGAAAGGAAGGCTCTTCCTCAGCTTCACTGCAGATGTCCCTGGGTGCCCTGCCCGAATGAGATCTACAGGTAACAGCTCTGCCAAATGATGGAAAATCTCGACCATACACCAGCTGGCTTTGGTAGAAGTGAAATGTCTAAACTTGAAGGCAGTGCTGAAGAAGTATTAATATTTCAGCCCCTGGGCAAAGCAATGCTTGCTACTAGAGAAGGGGGAATGTCCTGCCAGCTCATCTTGGCTACTGTGCCTGTGAATTGCGTTGCTTGTGAAACAACGTTAAGTCTTTTGGAATGGGCAGCTGCCACCCCTACCTGCTAGCTCCTGCGCTGGCCCTCCCTGTGCCACACTGAGGATGCCTGAGCTCCTGCTGTGATTCATTACATCCCCATGATGTCAGCTCTGACTTGGCTGTTAAATGGACCTCCCTCTTGCCGGGGCTTCTACAAAGAAGGCCTGTCAGAGGCAGCCAGGCTTCCCGAGCACAATTTCCTGCACCACTGCTTCAGCTGCTGTATGTAAAAATGTTATGGTTACTGATCATCACCGAGGACTGAAATGACCCTCTTTGCTTGATTAGCTGTTGGATCACACTGGTGCTCTTTAGGATCTGAAGTTAAATGAATTTCTAAGTAATAAAATTCACTCAAGTCCCTAAATAGGGGCCCACTGGTAACTACTTCCTATAATAAAATCCATGCATCAGGCTCGACAAAACAGCACCAAGACTCTTTTCGGTAATACAGAAAAGCTATCGTCTAAAGATGATGGATGCGGTGGGCTGATGGGAGTGCTGAGTGCTGAATGTGGCCATTCCCCTCCCTCCCTCTGTGGAGGTGGAGTCGGGGCCTCACTGCAGCAGACATTTGGCTCCAGGCTCCTGGGTCTCTGCATGACCTCACCCGGCAAAGCCTTCATCCCTTGGTCCTGTACTTAGTGCCAATTATCTGCTTTCAAGTTCAAATTCTCCTGTGGGTCCTGGGCCCCCTGGTGACCTTTGCTGCCATGCATCCCAGTGCACACCTCTGCTCCAGCCTCTTCCCTGGAGTCACGCTAGGAAGATCCCCACTGCCCAGGCTGACCACATGCTGAGAATGCCCTCTTTGCTCCAACCACAACCATGCTTGCGGTTTCCCAGTCTGGTCATCTCCCAACTAAATGCACCAAGGGACCCATTGTCACCAGGATGACATCAACTCCAGCCAGCACAACCCTCTCCTCTCCTGACCAGCTATGGCACTGAATTCCCGGTGCCCAGATGGCAGCCCCTTCATGGGTCTTAATCCCGGGCACAAGCAAACTACAAGGCTGCCCCTTCTCAGCTCTCTCGGGGACAGTGGAGATGAATCCAACCACTTCCCCTTTCCCTCCCTGAGTTCTCTGGATTTCTCCCCGGTCAGCTTCACCTTCCTGACGCTGCACGCAATGTTCCAGGAAGGGACCTTCTTATCCTGGATCGTGAAGTGTTTTTTTTAATCAACTCATGATTTTCTGTCCCCATTTCCTCTTTTATTATTATTATTATTATTATTTTTATTTTTTGCGGTACACGGGCCTCTCACTGCCGTGGCCTCTCCCGTTGCGGAGCACAGGCTCCGGACGCGCAGGCTCAGCAGCCATGGCTCACGGGCCCAGCCGCTCCGCGGCATGTGGGATCCCCCCGGACCGGGGCACGAACCCGCGTCCCTGCATCGGCAGGCGGACTCTCAACCACTGCGCCACCAGGGAAGCCCCCCATTTCCTCTTTTTTAAGCTGCCCAAAGCAACAGAACATCGCAGAGTTGTAAGTGCAGGTCATCCCCTCTGGCTTTGTAAGACCAGCTCAATGGCTGGGACTGGGCCCTGGGCTCTGCTTGGCCCTGCTCTGCACCTCCATTTCCCCACCCACACCTACCAGTCTATTCCTTCCCCCAGTGCCCTGTGCTCACTGGTGCTGCACCATCACACCTTAATGACCCCTTATCAAGAACATTTGGCCAACATGCAGCTGTGCCGCCTGCACCCGTCCTGGCACATCAGTGGAGAAGGGTGCAGGTACCGAGAGCCAATAAGTCAAGGCGACTCATCACCCACAACAGCGTCAACCTGGGAACTGCTGGGGAATATTCCCAAGCTACTGTTAACTAGTCAGACAAATGCTTCAACACGGGCCACCCTGAAATATCATGGCCAACGCCACCCTGTTGCCAGCTTGACATCCTAAGTGGGTCCCATTTTTAGGGAAACCAGAAAGAACAAAAAGGTGGCATCTTGAAACCCAGGGCTCTGAGATGCTTGATACCAGGGCTTTGGTCATCTTCCAAGAAGCAATTATGTGAGGCCTGGCTCTGTGTTTAATTAAGTAATTAATTGCTTATTTTAGTAGATAATATACACACATGGGAAACGTCAAAGAGTACTGAAGGTATTCTTTTTTTTTTTTTAACTTGGGTTCCAGGTAAGGATGTGTGGTATATTATTTGCATAATCTCTTTTTGTCCACAGCAGCAAGAATTCTAGCTGGGGGTTTGTTTGCTCCCTAAACCTGGGAGGTGGGTCCTCTTAGCTCACTCAACTCTTGCCTTTGTGGCTGGGCTTGGTCAAGTGGGGAACCAATTGTCATGGCCCTGCCCTTGACAGGCTCCCAGGGAGCTACTGGTCTCTCCCCACCTCTGCCCTGATCTACAATTTCCCTGATCCATACTAGAGTTGATAACTGTGTTAGGACACAGTCAGGGTCACAAGTTGGGGTATTTATTTCCAGGTACATCTCAAGGAAAGAGCGTTTTCCCTTCCTTCAGTTAGAGGAGACATCTGCTCAAAAGCAAGTCACAAGCAATACATTTAAAAATCCCTAACATGGGGAAGGCTTCAAGATCATGGCTTAGCATCTCTTAATCCTCTCATTACACAGATGAGAAGAAGGTCCGTTCCTCACAAGTGGCTCAGGGAGTTATGCACGGCACATCTTCCTGTCTATAGGAGAGAGCCAGCTTTGAGATCTTTTGATGGTTGGTGCCAAAATAGATTAGTTTTCCCCAGAATTCTGTTAGAACACGCAGACCGCAGGGCAGTTGGGGTGAATGCCGTCTCCCTCCGTGCTGTGTTGACAGAGGCACCAGCAAGGCCTCCTGTAACCACAGGTGTCCACACCCCCCGTGTCTCACTTCCGTTTGAGGAAGGCTAAGATTTGCAAATAACAGCAGGTGGCATTTACTGAGCACTTACTATGCGCCAGGTACCTAATTTAGCCTCTTCTGTGCATTATTTCATTCAATCCTCATAACAATCACATAAGGTAGTCCTACTGTTATTCCCACTTTACAGATGAGGCAATTGAGGATTCCAAAGGTGAAGCCACCTGCCCAGGTAAGTGGCAGAGCCAGCCCTTGAATCAGGGAGTCTGAGCCTGTGTTCTTAATACGCTATGCTGTCTTATTATGCGCCTATTTCTAGGCGCTCTAAGTCTTTTGGATTGCAGAGCAGGAAGCGGGTATAAGCTCACCAATGGGCCTTCTTTCCCAGAGTCAGAGGCTGATGGCTTCTCCACTGAATATTTGTGTTTGTATCACTTAGTGAGGATTAGGAAGCACACACACACACACACACACACACACACGCACACCATGTTTCCTGTTTCTTGCAATCCCAAGTCAGCCCTGAAAAATGTATCCAAGTATTGTCAGGAGCCTTAAAAATGAAAAACAAAATTGGCCAGCCTACAAAAAACACCACTCCCAAGCACACAGTCCCCTGACATGTCTGCACACGCATCTTCATGGCTCCAGAAGGCTAGCCCACGCCCAGGGGCGACTGCAGTCCGTGCACATCGAGGGCAGCCTCCCCAGTGGCTGGCGGTCTCGGGTAGTTCCAGATACTCACGTGGATTTGCCGCAGATCTTTCTCTGGTACCACTGCTTGCAGTTGGTGAAGTACTTCTTGTTGGTGCCAATGACCTTCTGCACAGCGCACACGTTCGGGCTGAAAACAAAAGCTGCCGTGTTAGCAAGATGGTCAGCATGTCCACCCACCTCCACATCCTTCCCACCATGTGGGCCCTCCTGGGTCACCAGAATGTTCTAGATATGGAGAAGATACAGTCATTTCGGTCTTGGTTCCAGGGGCTGACTTGGGGGTACATTCTGGCCCTCATGACCTAGATTTCCAGCATCCCCCTGAAAATATCCCCCCCCAACACCGATTTAAAAATTGTCAAAGTATATCTCATACAGTGATGTAATTTCATTTAAGCATTCTTCTTTGACACAGACATTTGGTAAGTGTAACTACAAACATCTTAAAAATTTTAGACTCCGTGTTATAGATGGAGAATATCAGCTAAGTAAAAGTGGTGCGCTTGCTAAGAACAGCAGCTTAGAGAGGCCCCCTAGCCTTCCTCTGCACCTGTCCTCCACACGGAGCCCAAACACTCACAGGCTTTAACCTGGCCTCCCTGTGGGCATTGCTGGTCCCGTGGTCATGAGGTCCGGGCCCCAGCACCTCCCAGGCAGCTCCACACACAGACATCCTCTGCGTCCCTAGGCAGTTGCCTGGCTCCCAAACACGGCCTATCTGAAGCGTCCACCCTGGAAACTAGGGGGCATGGCCAGCTGCTGCCAGGACCTTGGAAGGAGATGCTCACTCACTGAACTCAGTCGTTTATTACTTAGGCCCTGGCTTGCATCCCACTCCCCGCAGAAAGCCCTCTTCCAGTGCCCCAGGTGACACACTTCTGTCCACCTCTGACCGGTGATACAGCCCTTGTTTGACGCTGGCTACCAAACAGAACCCAAAACTGATCAGGGCGTGTATGTCTTCTCTTCAATTACCCTCCAAAGAACCCCGAGGGCAGGTGTGCTGCCTTGTTCTTTCTTTCATGTTCTAGATGCGGCTGAGCACCAGATCAGGTGCAGCGGGGCCTGGAATGACCTGCTCCCAGGAGCACCCAGCTCAGAAGCATCCTGAGCGACCCTGCGCAAACACCCAGGTTCTGCTGAGAAGTCTGCTTTCCCAGAGACGTGGGCTTTTGTCTTTGCGTATTTTACCCGGTGTACCAAGTTCTGACCCAAACCATGCTCAGGCCATGTGGTGGCAGGACAGCTACTGGGAGCCCCTGGGGAAGGAGGCAGCTGTGGCTGTGTGGTGACAAGTGGGGGGCAGTCTTCCTGGGCCGGAGGCAGGCAGTTCACCTGGCTGAATCACAAGCCAGAGAAGAGCAAAGCGGAGAGACTACGGGCTTTCACAAAACCTCTACGCCCAGAGAACCTCAGGTGTCAGTTCTAAATATCATTTCCTCTGATACCTTACAAATATAATCAATTGGCATCATTTGAGATGCATGGTGTTTTTCGGGAAGACACTGATACCGCAGTGAGGGCAGCACCTGCCGTCCCCATCACATGGCTACAGGAACTTGGTCAATTCTCAAATACTCAGAGTCAGGTTATTGGGTGGGAGGGCACACTGACCCTTTACCTCTCTGCCCTGTCTCTTCTACCACCTGGATGTCACCTCTTGTCCAGTTCATGGTTCAGCAGGCAAAGGTGAGTGGGCCAAGGAAGCCCAGTAAACATTAGTGAGTTACTGTTAAGAACCTGAGGGTGAGAGAAGCTGAGGCTAGAGAGGAAACCGCAGGCCAGCAGGGAGAACAGCCCTTATCCCCTTGCTCCTGGCTGGGTCTGACCAAATGCCCACAGCCTCCAGAGGATTTTTACAGAAGCCAACTTGCTTCTCAGTTTGCTGCTCGGCCTTCATAGGTTACAGCAGTCCCAGATAACCCTGAGAGAGCCCCCGCTGGCCACACTCCAGCCATAGGTGCTGTTTATTGCTGGACAATTTCAGAAGTTCTTCTATCTGACCAAGCAGGAAACAATTACTGTTGATGAATTCCCTGCAACTTTCCGTAGGCGTTTGGCAAAATCTTCAGTGTCTCTTGTGGATGTGGCTCCAACATTCCTCTGCGGAGCGAGTTTCCACTGCCGCTGCCCTTTGAGACAGGAGCGGAGGCTGGGGGTCTCTGTGACGTACTCCCTCTCACATCGGGGTGGGAGGGGTCGGCTGTGTACACAGGAAATTTATGCTGAAGTTTAATCAAAATGAGCACCCCATTTCTGGGCCTTCTACCTCAAGGACAACAGCTCTGCTGTTCAACTTGGATTTGAAAATCAACTGCTTCAGAAAATTCAGTCCAGTTTTGGTTGTTGATATTTGGAAGTGTGACTGCATTTTTACTTCTCTTTCAGTACTGTTTTTTTCCTTCCCTATAGCAACACAGATAACAGCCGGGAGTCAAGAGACCACATCATGGTCCCTAGTTTCCCAACATATTTCTGTGTTTGGACTAAGTCACTCCACCTCACCAAGCCACAGTTTCTCCATCTGTAAAATGGGAACGCACACTACAGAGCTCACTGTGTTGTGGTAATAGATGAAAGCAAAAGTGGTGACGGTGATAAAGGGTGAGCAGGGCCTGCTTATTATTTCTTCCTTCACGCCATGTGAAGCACACATACATTTCCGTTAAAGAAGAGCTTACCTTTCCCTTCCCACCAGATCTCACTTTAAAAGATGGCGGGAGTTTGAACAAGGTTATCCATTTTGCACAGGGTGCCACCCACAAGGGCAAAGTCAGGCAGCCCGGTGAGGTTTTCAGGGACAGTTAGATCAGAGTAAACGCAACTGTGTCTGCAACTGTTTGTCACAGTTCACCTGCCTGCGTGTCCAGACTTTATTGGGGGAGGGTGCACACCAGGGACTGCTTAGACCATCCTGTCCATCACAGATCACTATAGGCCTTTCCAACTGCACTGCAAGCAGCTAATCGAGAGGATTAGCCTGCAGGGGTGGGGGGAGGGCGGGGAGGGAGGAAATTGATCTAATGTCTGAACTTTAAAATAAAGAGCATTTGCATTTAAAAAAGAAAAAGAAAACCTATTTTCCAGCTGGTCTGTGGCTTTTCTGGGCTTTGACAGGAAGGAGGCCTGCCGCAGAGGTGGCTCCTGCTGGAACCCTGTCAACACCATTGGGGAAGCTTCACTGCGGAGCGCACAGAGCCACCATTCCGGGTAACAGTGCTGCAGGGCACGCTATTGGGGCTTCTTCTTGACTTAGTGCCTAAGAAGATACAGCAGGAACAGAAACCTCCCAGGAGGACTGCAGCGCCCAAACAGGACATGCTCCATTGGTAAGAAAGGCAGAGGGACAATGGTGAGCTGGGCAGAGACAATGACAATGCCAGGTGCTCACATTCTGACTTTATGCCTCGTCTCCCCCTCGTCTTTCTGCCCTGTCCCCTCACCCTTCTGTATCCGGCCTAAGTCAAAGGGGCATCTTTCACTTCCCGAAAGCCCCCGGGACATCCCCTGTGCTCTCCTCTCTCTTGCAGGGTGCTGAGGCTGCAGCATGGCCTGGATGGCTTTCACTCTGCAGAGGGGTCAGACTCACTCTCATCAGTCCCCTCCCCACAGCCCTGGGCACCTGAACGGCCAAGTAAGGCCACAAGGCCACACACAGGCAGAGGGTACAAGGATGACTGCTCCCAAGGAGGGGGCGCTTTGAAGGGCGGGGAGCCAAGGCTTTGTAAAGCCCTATGGAGACAACACTGATCACTTCCAACGGTGAGTTTTGATCTGAGTACAGATCTGCCCAGTCACTTGGTGGTCTGGGAACCACCTGGGAGCAAATGCCAGACCCAATGGCATTCGGGCTGTGACACGACTGTCCACATACAGTTCTACCTAGTTGTGAAAAAGGAGGCGGTGCACCCAGGTGGGCTGTAAGCTGCAGCACAGCCTGGCCATGTGTGAAGCGGGAGGGCCTAGTTTGGGATGTAGAAACACTGCCCACCCCTGCCTGCGTCTGGGCCAGGGTCTTTACCAGGTCAGACCTTTTGCCTGGGTTTGCCCCCTAAAACCAACACATCTTCAGTGTCTCAAAGGAATATCTGCAATGATAACGTCCCAAATTTACAAACCCAGCCAGTGTTTTAAGAGCGATTCCAATCCCAGCTCCAGTACGTACTGAAGGTCCGTGGGGAAGTGGTGTGTCCCCTCCAGACTGTTTCCCCATCTGTACAATGTGTGCGAGGCTCAGCGCACTCTCCTGCTCTTCATCTGCCCGGGGAGCAGATGCCGCGCTGCCCTTGCTGCGCCTGGAGAGCACTGTCTGGTGCCAGGTCGCGGGTATAGGCCTGGACAGGTGAACAGGAGCCTGGGGGCCTCGGTTGCTGCCAGCTTGTGTGGCCCCAGCGACACAGCTGAAGGTGCTGGACAAGGACCTGGCTGGACTGGAATCTGTGCCCTGCTGGGTGGGCTCCCTCTCTGCCCTGGCCACCTTCCCACGGTGATTCGGGGCAGAGAGCTGCCAAGCGCTCTCCGCTGGGAGAAGCTCAAAGCCCGGGGTCCCTCTCACGCTCTTGGCCTGAGTTGGGGTGACGGGTCAGCTCTCCCATCCGCTTCCTCTACACAGTGCCTCCCTGCTGACTTTCCTCCATCGTCCCCTCCTCCCTCCCTCCACCTCCTGCAGGGCTGGTCCCTCCGAGCGTCCCACACAGCCTGCTTTAGGCTCGGGCTTTGTCTCCGGCGCCCCCAGCCCGCTCCGACGGCCCCGACGCCCAGTCCCTCCGCCCCCCATGGGGGCGCCCTCTTACCCGTGCTGCCGACCCCGGAGGCGGCTGTGTTGCAGCACCAGCTGGTAGGGAGATTTGGCGGGGCTCGCTGGCGTGGCGGCGGGGCCCAGGGCCAGTGCCAGGGCGAGGGGCAGTAGCTGCCCGAGGAGCGCCATGGAGCGAGAGGCGGCGCGGAGCGGGCGGTCGAGCGGTGCGGGAGTGCGAGTGCCGTCGCCGCCGGCAGGTTAAGTAAGCGGAGCGCAGGGAGCCGCCCGAGGGGCGGGGAGCGGGCGGAGGGCGGGCTGCGGACGCCCCGCGCCCCGCCCACTCCCCCTCCGTGGCCCAAGATCGTTCACAACTAGCCCCTCTCTCCCGTGCTCTCCAGCGTCCACCAACGGGCCTACGGGGCCTCACTCCTTCACTCCCTCCTCGAGGTTTGCAGGGTCCTGAGTCCGAACATGCCTCAGCGGTCTCAGGCCATGCTGATTCCCACAATATTCTACCCATCACACTTGCCTCTGCATTCCACGCGCACCTCTCTCCTCCCCCAGCTTGCTAACTTTAAGATGGATAGGGAGTAAATCTTTTGATTGACAGAAGACTATATATATATATATATATATATATATGTGTGTGTGTGTGTGTGTGTGTGTGTATATATGTGTGTATATGTATATATGTGTGTGTATATATGTATATATATGGCAGGTTTTGTTAGACTCCAAGCTACTCTTGGAAACCGTGGAGAAGGGTGGGGTCCGCCACCTTGGTACACGCTCATTGTCTTTTTTTTTTTTTTTTACATATTTATTAGAGTATAATTGCTTTACAATGGTGTGTTAGTTTCTGCTTTATAACAAAGTGAATCAGTTATACATATGTTCCCATATCTCTTCCCTCTTGCGTCTACCTCCCTCCCACCCTCCCTATCCCACCCCTCCAGGCGGTCACAAAGCACGGAGCTGATATCCCTGTGCTATGCGGCTGCTTCCCACTAGCTATCTACCTTATATTTGGTAGTGTATATATGTCCATGCTTCTCTCTCGCTTTGTCACAGCTTACCCTTCCTCCTCCCCATATCCTCAAGTCCATTCTCTAGTAGGTCTGTGCCTTTATTCCTGTTTTACCCCTTGGTTCTTCATGACATTTTTTTTCTTAAATTCCATATATATGTGTTAGCATACGGTATTTGTCTTTCTCTTTCTGACTTACTTCACTCTGTATGACAGACTCTAGGTCTATCCACCTCATTACAAATAGCTCAATTTCCTTTCTTTTTATGGCTGAGTAATATTCCATTGTATATATGTGCCACATCTTCTTTATCCATTCATCCGATGATGGACACTTAGGTTGTATCCATCTCCGGGCTATTGTAAATAGAGCTGCAATGAACATTTTGGTACATGACACTTTTTGAATTATGGTTTTCTCAGGGTATATGCCCAGTACTGGGATTGCTGGGTCATATGGTAGTTCTATTTGTAGTTTTTTAAGGAACCTCCATACTGTTCTCCATAGTGGCTGTACCAATTCACATTCCCACCAGCAGTGCAAGAGTGTTCCCTTTTCTCCACACCCTCTCCAGCATTTATTGTTTCTAGATTTTTTGATGATGGCCATTCTGACTGGTGTGAGATGATATCTCATTGTAGTTTTGATTTGCATTTCTCTAATGATTAATGATGTTGAGCATTCTTTCATGTGTTTGTTGGCAGGCTGTATATCTTCTTTGGAGAAATGTCTCTGTTCATAAACATCTGTATAGCACTAAGTGTGAGACAGATGCTGGAAAAAGATAGCAAAGACAAGATTTTTGCCCTGGAGGAGCTCAGAGCAAGTAAACAAACAGTCACCTGGCAGGGAGATAAGTATTCACTCAAGCATCTATTAATCGCCCACCAATTACCTGGCGCTGCTAGCCTGGGGAGACAAAGATGGATGCGTGAGTGAGATCCAGGCTCTTTCTGAAAAAGTTCACAGGCCGGAGACCCGTGGGCCAGAAAACAAGCTGCTATGGGGAGGGGCAGCTGGGGCCTTGCTAGCCTCGAGGAAGCACCGGCCTGGCAGGAGGTGGCACCTGCTCTAGGCTGGAAGGGTGAGAAGGAGTTAGCCAGGCAAAGTGAGGGCGTTCTGGGCCCTCAAAGTGTCTGGCTGGCTGAAGCATGGGGAGGCAGAGTCAAGGAGAGAGAGAAGGGAAGGCATGTCACAGGACCCAGACCCAAGCTAAGAGTCCTGCAGATGATGGAGAAGCAGGCCAGGGGCAGGAGCAGGCTAGGAGAGGATAACATAAAATAAGAAAGACTGGAGGCAGGAAGGTCAGGTGACCAGGAGGGGACCAAGAGCTTGCTCCGTGGAAGTGGAGGTGGGCGTGAAGAAGGGTGGCACACCAGGGGGTGTCTAGGAGGTAACAGACTCGGCAGAACATGGAGGCTGTACCCAGAGAGTGGCGGGGGGGGGCGGGGAGGAGCCAGGGATATCTAAGGTGCTATTGGCAGGGGCATGGAGGGAGGTGCAGATTTGCCGCAAGAGGGTCAGTGGTTTTGGACATACTGACTTGAAGTGTTTGCGACTCATCCAGCTGTCTTGTGGGCAGTTGTATGTAAAGATCTGGGCCTCCATCGAGGATCCTGGGTTGGAGATCCAAACATGGGAGTCCGCCTTAGCTGTAGGCAGCTGAAGGCATGGGAGCCGATGGATTCTCTGGCTGGGCGTGTGGAGCAAGAGGTGGGTGACGACAGATGATGGAGAGGAGGCATGGCAGAGAGCAGCCAGCAAGGAGGTGAAGCCGTGCTGACAGAGAGCAGGAGGCAATGGGCAGCCCCAGAAGGAGGGGGCTGTGAGCAGCGAGTACCGCTGCACACAGATCTGAAGCTTATCTGCTTTGTGGGAAACAGACAGGCGCTGGGGACTTGGCTATGGGAGCAGGAGGGCGAAGCCAGATGATGGTGGTTTGATGAAGTGATGGCGCCATAGAGAGTGTGGACGATTCTTCCAAGAAGATCATCTGAGAAAGGAAGGGGAGAGTCAGTGTGGAAGACAGGGGACACAGTCTACAGAGGCCTGGACATGCTAGGACATTGCTGGAAAGGAGGGAGGGAGGAGGGGATCATCAGAGTGAGGGGAAGGGAAGCAAGAAGAGGCTGGAGCAGAGCAGTTTGGGGCTGGAGGAGGGGCAGAGCGCAGAGGGAGTAAAAGCCATTGAGGGCCTGAGCTGGGAGTGTGGCGGAGGGAGAGAAGAGGGCGGTTCAGGTTTCAGGGAGATTTCAGTGGTAGCATGGACTAGACTGGGAAACCTGAGGGCATGGAGGGGAGCGGGGTGGGGAGTCAGGGACAACCTCAAGGTCTCTAGCTGGGATGATCAGATGCAGGACGGGCACGATGGGCACGCTGCGCTGGTGAAGGTGCACATTGGGTTGCCCGTGGGGAGGGAGGCATGACTCCAGGTGCGTTCGTATCATGCCTGATAAGACACCCACGTTTCCGGGTGGAGATGTGCAGGAGGGAGCTGCCTTTGAAGGTCTGAAGTTCAGGGGAGGTGTGAGCACTGAAGATGCAGATTGGAGTCATCACACTAGCAGGTGGTGGCTAAAGCCCTGGACTTGGGCAGTCTCCCTCTGGCGCGTGTGTTGGAGAACAGGAGGAGGAGATGGCAGGCCCTGGGGAGCACCCATCTGGAGGGATTGAGGGGAAACAGAGCAGGAACCCTGACAGAACCGAGGCCCAGGGAGACCCTGAGAGGCCACAGGAGAGGAGGACTTCAGAGAGCCACCATCACTGCCAGGTGGGGCAGAGGATCCAAGCTGAACCCTATCACTGTGCGGTTCCTAGTCTTTGGTCAGCAAACCAAAGACCACAAGACTACGGAATGTCTTCTGGAACATTCTAACCCCAGCTTGTACCTTCCTCATTGAAGACTAGGGGATGTTCCGGGGTGGTTTTGACCTTGGGGAGAGCCAGGTCCTTCCCTGATCCCCTTGCTCATTCCTCTCCTCCCATCTCCCCTGGAGGGAGGGTTGGGACAGTCCCTCCCCTGGCTAGCTGTGGGGCGCTGCTTCCCGGGCTGGGACTTCTGCCACTTTGGAGGAGATGATCCCTTTGTCTATCTCTGTTCAGATGGGGCTCATTCTGCTGGCTGGTGAGGACTGTCAAACGCATACTTCAGTCTGGAATGAGTGGACTTTCCTGGAAACAACTTTCTGAGGGAGGAGGACGCCTCTCCCATGGCTTTAAGTTCAGCATTCAGGCGCCTGGGATTTAGCTCCACTTTATCTATGAGTCCTTTTTCCTCACTGTAGGGTTTATCATTTTCTTTTTTTTCTGGAGCCTCAAGAAGCAAAGCCAGGGGATAGGAAGAACTGTTTTGATGATTTCCACATCAAAAATCTGCTGGCTTTGTTCTCAGACAGTGCTCGTGCAAAGAAAGAGGTGTCTTTGGCAATGACTACTCAGTGAGTCAAGGTGGACGGCTGCTAAGATCATGAGCTGGAAATCTGGGCTGAGGTCTAAGAACACAGCAGCCTCCATGGATTGTCTGGTCTAAGCTGCTGTAAAATAACTCCTTTATAAAATCGAGGTGGTCCCGACCGGAAGGGTAGGGTAAGGAATGAAAGGAAGTTTCTGGGAAGGATACATGCTGAGGAGTGAGGAAGTAGCCTTTAGCAACTTTGCTTGACGGTTTAGGTTTAAAGCTTGGGTGCCCAAGCCAGGATCCATCAGGGAGATCGCCAGCCTTGCCGGAGTGATGGCATTGGTAAAACAAAGCTGCTGAGTGCAGGCTCTGGAGGCAGGGGACCTGGGTTCAAATCCCAGTCCTACTACTTACAAACTGTGTGGTCTTGGGCAAGTTGTTCAACCCCTCGGAGCCTCAGTTGCTACTTTTCCCATAGAGTTGATAACAACACCTACCTCAGAGGACTCTAGGGTAGATTACATGATATAATTAATGTAAAGTGACCAACAGATACGAGTCACTTACCTCGCCCAGTAATGGCACTATGTAATAGAGATCACTGAAAAGATATGATAGGTTAGCACGTACAGAAGTGTAATCATCTGAAAATAATCATTTAATTGATTGAAAACAAAACATTTCTCTGTTTCAACAGGACTGCTTGGCATAGGACACTGGGAAGTGCTCACAGAGATTCAAGCTTGGGCTTGATGTCTCCCCTGGGGAGGGAGCTTGGCTGCATCACCGTTTTAGGGAAGATGCCCCGTGTGTGTAAGAGCCTGGGAGCTGTGCCTTCCCCAGCCCAGCTCTCCCTCCAGCAAGATTTATAGGCTCCGGGACAAGTCAGGTAATCTCGTTGAAAAACTTCCCTGATCTGTAAAACTAACATTCGATGACTTGAGTTTTTCCATGAGCTCAGGAAAGAGATTACAGTAATACTTCATTTACTGTTTAGATGTAAAAAAAATTCCAACTCTGTGTCCCACCACTCGCCTCCCTCCAAAACCAGAAAATGCAGAGCCCTGTGAATGTAAACACGTTCTTCCACCACAGATTGCTGCTTTGTGGGAGGGGTGCTTTTCCACAGGAAAAGATGTTGCTGGGGAAAGGAACAGGGGTCCTCCATCCCAGATGTCCTGCCACCAACTGCGGCTGGCCCCGCTCACTTTCATTTGGGAAAGATTTCCCTTTTCTTTCCATGTTAGACCAACTAAAGAGAAAGAGAGGCTTGTTTGGAACAATAATTACTAGACTTTTTCAGACACTTTATAAAAGTGGCTAGTTTCTCATTTTGTGGCTTTTACGAGATCACCAAGAACAGTTTAGTTTTTGAAAACAACCCTGTTGTGCTTGACAACAGGGCTTCAACATCAAGATGAGTGAGTAGTTCCAACAAGCTCTCCGCAAAGGAAACACAGAAAGAAACTGGTTCTGGGTCTGTCGGCAGGAGACCTGGCATTTGCCGCTTGACCAACTTCATGCCTCCCTTCTGCCATCCTCCCTGGGTGGTGTTCTGGGTGATGTTAGGCATCAGTGAAGATAGATGACACGGTCAAAATAATTCCCAGAGGACACTTGGGCTTTCTAACCTGCCACCATGTAGTGAATGAGAGAGCTCTTACAATTCAGTTCCCCACTACTCGCCAGGGAGAGGGAAGGGTGGGTTTTGGCATGAGATATCCAATTTTTAAGAGTACTTGCATCAAATTTGGGAGAAATTTTCCATTCCTCGTACAATACACAGCACTTAGAATGGTACCTTACACACTGCAATTATTCCATCCACCCAACAAACAAAGGCAAGTAACATCCCCACTTACTAAAATTAAGGGGTGATTATAGTGCAATTTAGGGGATTCAGATTTGGTTTTTCAAGGATTTTCCATAACCTGGCCACTCAAAATGTGATGTGCAACAGCAGCATCAACAGCAGCCTGGAACGTATTAGTAATGCAGGATCTTAGATACTGCCCTCTGCCCCCACCCCCACCCCGCACTGAATCAGACTCTGCATTTTAAATAAGCTTACCAGGCCATCTGTGTGTACCTCAAAGTTTGAGAAGCACAGGCCTACAGGTTTCTGTTAAATAGCTAAAGCTCAGATGAGTTTAAAATAGGATTCAATTTACATAAAACTTTTCAAGAAACATAGCCATTGACCAAAAAAAAAAAAACCCCCTGAAAATTTGTACCAAGGACCACATTGGAAATCTTTGCTCTCATGGAAGCCCAGCTCACACTGTGAATGACAGTCAAGATGCCTGGGTGACTCGCAAGTGGCTTTTTCTCTAGGTCCAGCTGTTGGGTATTTGGTGGCTTCCACTCGCTGAACTGGGAAAGGAAATTGTGTTCAGTCCAGGTCATCTTCAATTCGTCTCCCCTTTCAAAGCCTGCAAAGGGGGCGTGGGTGGTCTACAGGTTTGTAACAGCAAGAACTTAAAATAAACCTGTAGTTTCAGGCTCTACAACTGATGGAGACAGAACAGCTGTCACAGCCCTAAAATGGCATTAGGTACCCAGTGTTTACCTTCCTAAATGACTTGTATTTTCACAACTTCTCTGAACACTGGCTTTCTTAATCAGGGCTTGCCAAATGCTACTTGTTGGCTAGAATCCAACTTTATTTCCAGGGAAACTGATTTTTCACAAGAGAGTTGCATTGATTTGGCTCAGATAAAATATCTTACAAGAGAAGAATCCAGAGGCACTTTTGAGGTTGCTTCAATTGCCTGACCTCAAATACTCTTATGGAGTGATGCCCACTGTAGGGAACTTACCAGACGATTGTTGGCCTGAGAAGCAAAGCTTACTCATGCCTTTCCTCTGCTCCCGTCAAGTTTTCCTGCATGGAGGGCAAACGCCTCAGAGAAACAACGCCTTTCCAAGTCCACTAATCCTCACACCGCCTCTGTCCAGCTCCTCTCCATTTCTGTATTCACTGCCCAAGGCTGGAAAGCCTGCTTCCAGTTTTGCCTCTCCCCCCACCCCTCACGCCCCCGCCACATGCGATCGGTCACCAAGACCCTACAAGTGTTCTTTCTAAATTGCTCCTAGATGTTTGTTTCCCCATCGACCACTCAAATACCCCAGATCCCCAAGGCCTCACCTCTCACCACCTGCAGCCCACACCCCTCCTCTGATCCACAGCCATCCATCTATCCCACCACTGCTGGTCTTATCTTCCCCAAACACCACTTTCACCAAAGCACTGCTTTCCTAGGACACTACCAATGGCTTTTATTGTTTATGAGAGAAAATCCAGACTTCTCTGCCTATTTTCTTCTTCTTTTTTTTTTTTTAAATGAACATCTTTTTTAGCCACTGATTTAAAAAGAAATACATGCACATTGAACAAAGCTTGGAACACACTGAAAAGGCTACATTAGAGCATAAAAGTTATCCACCCTACACCAAATTTGGTTCCTACACCAAAACACTTCCAAGGTGTTGCCCTCCCTCTGTTGCGCCTGGCTTCTAAGTCCTTCGTAGAATTCCTCTTCGTCATCCATCTCGCCTGCTCTCCCATGTGTCCCAGGGTCAGCTCTGGCTCCTGCAGGGCACGTGCTTCCTCCACCCTCCCCACACACGGTTCACACAGCCCACTTCCGCTTCTTCTGTGCAGAGCCCTGGGCTACCTCTTTGCTTCCACTTACCTGTATAATACTCTCCCTTTAAACCCGGCTTTGTTACTGAGAAGCTGTGTGTCCTCAGGCAAATTCCTTAACCTTTCTGGGCTACTGTTCTTTCAGCTGGTCTCCCTTCCATGACCTTCCCACTTCATGGAGATTCTCCTTTGCCATGTCCACCAGCTCTAGCCTTTAGCCCTTGGGTCTGCCATCACAGATGGCCCACGTATTTATACCTGTGCTTCTTTTATAACCTCATCGTAAGTCAGCAAGGAACCCAGTTAACATTTACAGATTCATTAATGGACTGTGTTTTGAAAGGTCTAGCCTAAATCCCTGCTGGTACAATTCACACCCCTTCCAGTGGATTCTAGACAGAGACTGGCACTGCTTTAGGTGGGTGCTCCACCCTACACCCTGGTCTAGACTGACTTGTGCGGCCTTCCGGGTCAGGCAGAGACTCTGATGGGCCTTAAGGAACATTGGTCCTGGCTCGTCTCCCCACCTTCCCTAGCCGGGTGTTCAGTTCCCTAGCAGGAAGGCGTCAGCGTCTCTGGGGCCGGTGTTCCCCAATTCACGGAAGGTTCCCCCATGTTAGCTGAAAAGAAAGGCTCCACTTCCTCAGCTGCAGAGCTGTGCCAGCATCAGAGAGCAGAAAGGGGAAGCTGCTGGCTCTGTAGCAGCCATTCTGAGAGCCACATTCAAAGTGCTCAAGACAGCTTCCCTGGTGGCTCAGTGGTTAAGAATCCGCCTGCCGATGCAGGGGACACGGGTTCGATCCCTGGTCCGGGAAGATCCCACATGCCGCGGAGCAACTAAGCCCGTGTGCCACAACTACTGAGCCTGTGCTCTAGAGCCCGTGAACCACAACTACTGAGCCCGCGAGCCACAACTACTGAAGCCCGCACACCTAGAGCCTGTGCTCCACAGCAAGAGAAGCCACCTCAATGAGAAGCCCGCACACCACAACGAAGAGTAGCCCCTGCTCTCTGCAACTAGAGAAAGCCCGCGCGCAGCAACGGAGACCCAACGCAGCCAAATATAAATACATTTATTAAAAGAAAAAAAAAGTGCCCAAGAAATTGCTTCTAACCTGACACCACCCTGCCTCCACCAAAAAGCTCTGGACATTCGAATCCAGGGTATAGAAGGCAATCTGTGTAGGCTGGGGAGCTTGTGAGATGAGAGCCACAAAATTTAGCCTGTTGGTTTTAACACTGTGGAACAAACTCATTCTCCTTTACCCTGGAACGAAAGGGCAAAATTAAACCCATGCGCGTGCCCCACGATACCCACCCCAACTTCTCTGCACCCTCCACTCCCCCTCACCCAGCAGGCAGGCCCAAGGCCACACCTGTCAGCGTCAGCTAGTGCAACACCCCTTCCCCAGCCTCTTCCTGCATCTTCCTCCTCATTCTTTCCTTCAGAGGTCTCCTGATGTTTGACTGGACGTGAATGGGGTAAATGCTGCAATAAGAGGAGGCACTTAAAGGGACTTGGATGGCTGCTTCTAAGGACAGCCAAAGCAGGGAGGTCTCTGCCTCTGAGGTTCCCCCAGGTGCGGCTGTGTCTAGGAAAGGCTGTGAGCCTGAGAGGGATGCAGGGAAGCAATCAGGGAGGAGAGCGGATGTGTGCCTGCACGCGCACACACACAGTCAGAGCCTAGTAAAGGAGAGCTATAGCTTACCAACGACAGGTGCTATTCTAAGTACTTTGCGTGCATTAAGTCATTCCATCCTTAAAGTCATCCTGTGGGTTGGGTATTGTTATTTTTCCTGTTTTACGGATGAGGAAGGAAAGGCCAGGAGAGGTGAAGCAACTTGCCAGAGTAGTGAGGAAGCCAGAAAGCAGAAAAGTCAGGGTTTGAGTGGAAACAGCCCAGCTCCCAGCGCCTGCCCTACCTGTATCACTGCTCTACGCCCCTCTCCAGGTAGTGTAGCTGCACATTTTTGGAGAGCCCTGGAACTTTCTCTCCCTCGCACAGCAAGGGAGAGCAAAGCCCTGCAAGTCCCCAGGAGCCACTCTGGAGAATGAGGCAGTCTTGGTGAGGAAAGCAGCCGGCACAGTCACTGCCCCCCTACCCTAGACAGGCAGGGGAACTGAGCTGTTGGAACCGCAATTTATTTTCACCAGGAAATCAGTATTCCTTGAACGGATCAGCTAGACTTATTTAGCAATCCTTAACAACCTTGCCATGGCCACTTCCAGCCTGCAAATAGAGTGCTCTGTATCTACTGCTCAGTGAATCCGTGGGGGCCAGTACCTCCCAGGCACCAGGGTCGGGGGTCGGACGATGAGCCCAGGGCCACTGGTGCTCCGGCAGCCCCGACTTTCGGCTCCTCCAAATCATCCAGTTGCAGGATCCCCCTCTGATGAAGTCTCTAGAATTTGAGTTAAACAAGTAAAATTGCTCCTCAGCTAGCCTGGGCAAGAGGGCAATTGTTTCCTTGAACGTGTGGGAAGCACAGCCCTGTCTTTTCCCCGGGGTTTGGGTAGATAGCCGAGGGAATCTGCATCACTGACCCTGGGCTCCCTGCGGCCTGGGACCTCCTAAAGGGAACGTCCCCCGAGCCACACCCCATTCAGGTCTCCTCTGGGCTCCAGGGGCCAATTTACGGTCTCAGCTCACGTGGGATTCTTCAACATGCTGCAGCAGGAGCTGGCAAGGCCCCACCATTCCTCCTTAACTATCTAGGAGCCTCTCACAGCCTTCTGTGCTTCCACAGTGACCTCTGACTGACTCTGGTTGGCAAGATGGGTCACTTTCTTTCCTGATGTATTTCACATTGGTGATGGACTAATCTATACCTGGTGGTCATTGGTTCTCTGAAAGCACCACGAAAGGATGTAAAATAAGTGAAAGGTAATTTTCTCCTGGTAATTGGCACGACCCCAACTGTGACAACACCTTGGCAAGGAGCATTTAAAAAAACTTTCCTTTTATTCCTTTTTAAATTACTGATCAAATATTAAGTATCTGTGCCCAAGATTTCTTCAAACGAATGGCATGGACACTTTTTATTTATTTATTTATTTTTGTAGTACGTGGGCCTCTCACTGTTGTGGCCTCTCCCGTTGCGGAGCACAGGCTCCGGACGCACAGGCTCAGCGGCTATGGCTCACGGGCCCAGCCGCTCCGCGGCACGTGGGATCTTCCTGGACCGGGGCACGAACCCGCATCCCCTGCATCGGCAGGCGGACTCTCAACCACTGCGCCACCAGGGAAGCCCGGCATGGGCACTTTAATTAACATTTAATACAACAAAACCCCAGGACGACGAAAGAAATTAAAATGACCCCCAGTGTCTGTAGAAAAGATTTGCCTCCATTAACTGGCACATTTCTGAAGTTACAGTTGAATGAGAGTTTGAGTTAGTCCTGCTGGTCTACATCATTTAGAAAAATACTGCCGACAATGTATGGACAACCAAATTGCTCTGCTCCAGAGAGTGGTTCTGGACGGATTCTAATACAAACACTCCTTAAGCTCATGCTATAAGCCCAGCATGGATGAGTCAGGCGTTCTCTAAACAAGAGGCACTGAGTCTGGTTGGGGAGCCAGGCGCACATACGATGAAGTAAGTGCCGAATACGTGGCTTGATATGAAAGGAACTCCAAAGGGAAGTACCCAACAACTCGGGTGCTGCAGCGGGTGGTGTCGGGGCGGGTAACGGGGAAGAAGAGGGAGGATGGGGGGTGTAGCGGAGGGTGGGAGGGGTGACGGGGGACCGCGATTCTTCCCAGAAAAGGTGATTCATCATCTGGTTGAAACAGAGGCCAAGTCAGCAAGGTAGACTGCAACTCATCAAACCAGAAACCGGAGACAGGGTTAGTACCAGAGACATACTTGCTGGGCCGCGTTTCTGGTTCTCGTTAGGGCTTTACAGTTCCCGAGACAGAAGAGCCTGAAAGAATTGCTTTTCTGTGCGTCCACTCTTAATGGCCAAGGAAAACGCCATCTTCCCAAGATCATCCAGGGTTTTTTTCCTCCGTTGTTTAGAAATCTACTAAATATCCTACGGCTTAATTTTTGGTTCCCCTCAAAAATAGACCCAGGTCTTCTACGTGAGCACTTTCCACTCCAAAAGCAACAGGCACTGAAGCAGGCCCCTACGCCTTTGGGGCTCTATTTCATCTTCAGGGCACCATCAGCAACTAATGGCATGTTGTGCTGCTGGCGTGCAAACATGTTCAGGCTCCTTCCAAGCCTTCTACTTGCTTACGTTTTAAAGGGGGCGGGGTAGGCCAAGAAGTGTACGTCTCTGTGTGTGTCTGTATGATGTGCATGCAAACAGCGGACTGTGTGGGTCCAAATCCACAAAGTGCAAATCCTATGGGGCCCTTGAGACGGATGGGGCCGAGCTGTGCTGAGTCGGGGAGGGGTACGAGGCTCATGGCAGAGCTCATAAAGGCATGGCTCGGTGGTTAAAGTCCAACACGATACGCAACTTCAAAAACATATTTAGATACAAAGTTCATCCAAGACCCCATAAAAAGGCCTTGGTCTGTTTTCAAAGAGTATTGTGACAGTCATGGCCTCTTTTTTAACTTTGGTTCCTATAATTTACACCAGGGACCTGAGCTGATCATTCCAAACCAGTAAATTAACAAATGGAGGAGCAGAAAGGAAGACGGCAGGGTCATAACTGTTTCCAGATGTGGGGTCTGGTACAGTGTCAGCCTGGTGACAGTAACCGACGAAAGTCCCTCCTCTCCAGCTAACAGCAGGCGGCTCATGGTCCCGGCAAAATGGCCTCCTCCCTGTGTTTTCATTTCAGGGCACTTGCTCGGCTGGAAGCATGGCCCTTGCTGAGTGTTCAGTGGGCACAGGCCATGGAACTGATTCCAGTCAAACGCAAGAACCTCAGTGCAAGGCGTCTCCTGAAAGAATCGTATCCTTATAACGGTAGCCCTAAATGACGGAGACAGATGGGGGCTGAGTTGGGGGCAAACATCACATCACTAGGGAAATGGTACATGTGTAGTCGTTAGCCCAGGACCCGGTCCTTACCATTGATGAAATGTCTCCTCTACAGTTCCCGAGAGGAGAGGTGAGAAGGCAGGCTTGCTTCTGACTTCAGGGCACTTACAACCTGAGGCAGGGCACACACCCATGAAACAAAGCCAGGAGTGAATGGGGCCAGCTGAGATTTGTCAGGAAAGACATCCTATAGAACATGCCCATGAAAGGACTCATAAAGGACAGCTGGGCCTGCTTTCAGTAGCAAAAAGAGGTGCTCTTAGGAAATGGCAGGTTCTGGCATAGACCAAGTGGCCAGTGTCCGCACATGGGGAACTTGACCATGGACCTCCGACCACGGTCAAGGCATCAGTCAGGTTCCAAGAGGTCCAAGGCCGTGAGGCCAGGCCAACGGAGCCCAGGCTTCTCACATTCTGCTTCCGTCCTCCTCTGCCTTTTGGGAAAGCCTCCTTCTTCTGTTGATTTTTATTTGCCAACCTGCTCATCCAACCACAGGGAATATCAGCTCTGAATATTTAAAACTAGAAGCATATAAACTGGTTTGACATACATGTGGCCTTGTCCCGCAGACAGATAGGGAGTAAGCTGGCCTGTGCGGTCATTGACCAGCTTGGAGCCAACCATAAGAATGAATTTCACGGCTTTCTAGACCACAAGCAGCGCTTAGTTGTGGATTTCCAGGAAAATACCATGCCGAAAGATCACAGACAATTCCCGCTTTCGTGCCTCAAAAGATATATCTGATCTCGGTTGGTTTTGTTAGGGACCAGAGCTTGTTCCCGAGTCATCTGCAGGAGTAAACTGTGTACACTTGAACAGGAAGCCCCGAAGGGTGTGAGGGAGAAGGGGGAGAATGTGGCTCGCCAGGGCCACTGTGGGGTAGCAAGCAAGGCTGAATCTGTCTGCTGGTGATGGGACCTGATGGGCCAGTGACAGAGCCAGAGAGTAAACGAATGATCCTACACTCCCGTCCCTGCTGCTGTCTCTCTGCCCTTCTCTGGTCTCGGACATGAGAGGCAGGCTGACACAAGCCACACGTTTCATCCATCCCCCAGGCCCCTGGCCTCAGCCCCAGGGCCACTGGGGTGCACACCCCTTGGAGATGAAGTGCTCCTCCATAATCCCGATTTTGGAATAACGCATGAAAAGATATTTCAGAGCATGGCTTCCCAGGGATTCATGTCTTAGGGGCCAGCAGATGGGGTTCTGTTAGCCCTTTCCCTGGCTAAACTGGGTTCCATGCACTGCTGTCCAGAGCCGGGGAGGTATGAGAAGAGCTCCAGAGAAGCTCTCGGAGGCCTCCTTTGCTAGTAAGTTCAATGCCCAGCGAGCATTTATTAAAGTGTCAGTAGTGGGTTTTGCATAGTGGAGCAAATATGGGGATAAACATAAAAGATGTGGAAGATCCTTTGTGTTTTCCAGAGCATACCATCATCTGGGAGGGCCAACAAAAGGGAAGAAAAACACTGGGAAACCTTCATCTCCATGGCCAAAATTACTAAGTCTTTTCTGTTCTCAGAGACAAGCATGCTCTTTCTTACCTCCAGGCCCTTGAACCCACTGGTCAGAGGCAAGCCTGCTGCTTGACTTCCAGTTGCCCATTTTAGTTTAGACAACGCTTCCTCCTGGAAGCCTTCCCTTCCTTCATGCCCTTTCACTGGGCTTGCATCGGTCTCTTTTCTTTACTTTCTTTCTTTTTTTTACTACTGTGGCATCTGTCAGTGTTGTAACTGTCTGGTGACATCTAGACCGCAAGTTTGGAAAGGGCGGGGGAAATGCCTGCCTCATTCGCTACCCTATTCCGGGCATTCATTCACTGATGCAACAACTCATTTATGTCATACCCAGAGTGAGCCAGTGAAATGACCAGAGAAGAGAAAAGTCGTGCGTCATGAGGCTTCATTACTCAGGGAAGGCCAGTTGGACGAGGTGCATTGGAAGGTCTTCCTCAACAAAGTTGGAGAAGGGAAGACAAGAGAGGCACAGAACCTCACTGCATCACACTCCACCTTCCATGAGAATAAAATCTGGGACCCATTAATAAGGGGGAAGGGCATTCACATTCAAGGAGCTCATGCACATGCCAAGACGGTTTTCCGTTATTAACATCTGCCATTCACCCAGAGCTGGCTGCAGGCCAGGCTACTTCTGGGGCTCCCTCATTTGATCTTTCAACAACCCTGCTGAGTGGAGCTGGTTGGCCCCGTTTTTACAGAGGAGGCGCTGAATCTCAGAAGGGGTGGGATTGGGCCAAGACCGCATAATCACGGAGCCAAATTTTAAACTTGATATATAAATTTTTTCTATCATACGTTTAAGTAACCGCCAAAGATGCAGAATACTGTATTTTGAGTACGTGCGGGACAGTGGGAGCGAGGAGGCGGCATGGGTGCATGGGTATGGAGGAGGGGTCGCTCAGGCAGGTCTGCTGTAGAAGAGCATAGGCGTGGAAGCTGAGAAAACTGATTCTGCTAAAAACTCTGTTTGTCCACACACCCCCTGCAGGGCTTCCTAGAGCCCCAGGGGTATGTGTGTTTCAGTTTAAAGTCTCCATTTGCCTTGAAGGTCTGCGACCACTAGTGAACAAGGCTGCCCTCCCTCAGCAGGGGCCCAGCATCCCAGAGCAAACCAGATGCAAGAGGCCAAAGGTTTTCTCACTTTTTCCTCGCAGAAGGGTTAAGTTGCAGGCAGGTGCTCTGCTGGCGTGGCATGGCCAAGTCCTACAGACCTTTGCCACTCGAAGACTGTGATTCAGCCCCACCCTACTGAACCAGACTCTGCCACAAACTGGAGGTTCTCAACGTTGGCAGCATCTTAGAACCACTGCTCACGGGGAGCTTTTCACAAATCCTGTTGCCCGGGGCCACACCTCAGACCATTTAAACCAGAGCTCCGGTCCTGTGGTCCCAGCAGCAGTTTCTCAGCTCCCAGGGCGATCCCGTGTGCAGCCAATGCTGAGAGCCGCTGTCGCGGACGCATCGGCACGCTTTCAGCACCCCCTTCACAGCTGCACTCTCACTTCCTCTCCCTGGGGCTACTCTGGCAGCCCCCAGCCCTTTCCCTAAGCCAGATCCTCCCAACCTAGCCCTACATACTCTTCCCAACCTTGGCTCCAAAGGCTCCCCCACTTTCCAATCAAACTGGAGGACTTGCTCTTCCCCAAGCACCCCTCAAAGTTTCCCACACGCTCACCCCCTTCGATCTATCTTCTGTACTATTTCTCGCCCCAATCCTACCCATCTGTTGAGGCACATGTGAAATATGATCCCCTCCGCCCGGTGGTGACCTCCCCGCCATGTTTTATCTGACTTTCTCATGGCCCTTCCTGTTTTCTGCTTTGGACTCACACTGGGCATCTTCTTTCCCCTTTCCAAGCCGCCCCCTGAGGCTGAAGGCTTCAAGGGCAGACTAGGGTCCCACGTATCCTTGTTTATCCTGGCTCTCGGCTTGGCACACGAGAGCTACTCATACACAACTGCGTCCCCTGCCCTGTTCCTTCCCCAGGCAGAGGGCAGGCCCAGGACAACTCCAGAGCCTGGAAAATTCAGGCAGGGCCTGAGAGCCCCTGTAGCGCTGCAGACCATCTCCACCACCGCTGGGGATTATCTGACTTGCCAATTTGTTCCATTAAATTCAAGCTCTTTTAAAATTACTACTCTAAGGGGAGTGGGCAAAACCCACATTAGGCAAGTTGTATTGGTCTCTGCAACATAAAAGTTGCCTAGAAATAAAAAGGTTTCTACCATTGGTAGCAATGTTAATGCAGAACTTCAAATGTGGGCCCTCTCCCTTCTAAATAATAGCCTTACTCTTTGGTGGGACAAGATAGGTTCACTACCACAGCCAGCAGAAACCTGACCACCAAACCTCAAAGGAAACATTCTCCATCTCCCCCTCTGGCTTACCCTGGCTGCCTGGGCCTGGCCTCGATTCAAACCCCTAATAAATGCTCTTTTGATGCAGAAACTGGCATATTAGCATTTGGGCTTGGACCGCTCTCCTGTTTTCCCTTCATGTTATGGGAATCATTTAGTGATTTGCTCTTATAAAATTCAGGCAGGGAACCAGATATTCAATGCCTAGAAACAGGATGCAGGGAAGACTTCACCTCACATCACTGTCGTCCCTGTGCTTCTGAGCAGGGCTGACCACGCACTTTCCTCCCCAGGGAATCTGGGATCCAAGCTGCTGCTCCTTTAGTGTTGGTGGCCTTCTTCCTTTCATCTCCTGCCCGTTGCTAGGCACCCACTTTTTTTTGTTGTTTTGAGCTATACTTGACATATGACAATGTATAAGCTTTAGGAGTACAACATGATTTGATATATATTGTGAAACGATCACCACAGCAAGTCTATTTAATACCCATCACCACTCATAGTTACAATTTCTTTTCTTGAGACAAGAACTTTTCGGATCTACTCTCTCAGCAACTTTCAAATATACAATATAGTATTGTTAACTATAGTCACCGTGCTGTACGTTAGATTTCCAGGACTTACTTATTTTACAACTGGAAGATTGTACCTTTGGACCCCTTTTACCTCTACCTCTACTCCCCTGTTTGGCAACCACCAATCTATTCTGTTTCTAGGAATTGTTTTTTTTTTTTTAAAGATTCTACATATAAGCAAGATCATACAGTATTTGTCTTTCTCTGTCTTATTTCACTTAGCATAATGCCCTTGAGGTCCACGCACATTTTCACAAATGGCAGGATTTCGTTCTTTTTTATGGTTGAATAATAACCCATTTTATTATATAAATGTATACACCACATCTTCTTTACCCATTCTTCCATCACTAGACACTTAGGTTGTTTCCATATCTTGGCTACTGTAAATAGTGCTGCAGTGAACATGGGGGTGCATATATATTTTTGTGTTAGTGCTTTGGTCCCCACTCTTCCTATGTCTCTGCCAGCCCATTTTTTATTTATTTTTTATTTTTTTTTTGCGGTACGCGGGCCTCTGACTGTTGTGGCCTCTCCCGTTGCGGAGCACAGGCTCCTGACGCACAGGCTCAGCGGCCATGGCTCACGGGCCCAGCCGCTCCACGGCATGTGGGATCTTCCCGGACCGGGGCACGAACCTGTGTCCCCTGCATCGGCAGGCGGACTCTCAACCACTGCGCCACCAGGGAAGCCCGCCAGCCCATGTTTTAGACAGGGTCCTGAAACGTATCAGTGTGGGTCACATTCAAAGTTCACTTTGTCTCTGAGATGGAAATTTGTACTGACAAGGTTGCAACTGTACAGTAGGATTTACTAGAGAGCCAGCAATTTTTCGCATTCTTATCTTCTTAGCACCAAACCAGAGGTCTCAAGAGATATTTTAGAAAGTGTTGGTTCCTTAGTGCATGTTACTTAAGAGGAAGACTTTTGACAGAGACTGAAATGAGTCAGTCTTTCCCTGCGCCTCACCTAGACATGTGGTATTAAGGCAGCACCCCCCAGGGCCCCAGGCTAGAGCTGGGCAAATTGGGATTACATGTTTAAAAGGTTATCTTCAGTGTTAGGCTTGGAATGGGTTGCAGAAGCTGCTGGGAGGTGTCCTGAGGAGATCTTTAGGAACGTACAGCCGTCTATTACCCTTGGCTGAGGACAAGCCCAGAGAGCAGAGGGGTGGGGAAAGGGACCTTTGAAAGCTGCTTCTAGCCAGGGACTTTGTGAAATGTACTGCTGGCCTCATCCAGAGCCAGATGAGGCTGCTGTTCTTCTCCAGCTTTTGCTTCAGTGCCTGCATCGCAACAAGGGTTTTCAGCACACTGTACAACTTCCACTCTACACAGAAACTTCAGCCCAGAGGGGGAAAAATTTGAGCTTTTTTCTCTGGGCCAAACACTGAGAAACTTTTGTTTGCATGTGCCTGTTACATGCAGCTCTTCACAGCTAACAGAATCACCAAAGATCTAAATTCTGAACTCCCCCTTGTTTCCAGAAATTTTTAAAGAAAATGCCACCTCAAAGTTCACTAGGCACTTAGACATTTCTATTCTGAGTTCAAGGCTTCTGATGAGAACTGCAATTTTGCTATTTATCCGGAAAAGCATGAATTAGACCCTTATAGTAAGAAGAGGAAATGGCTTACCAAATACCAGCGTTAATTCCCGAGATTCCGTTTAATTACACAATACTCCACTTCCTCTCTTCTTCAACTAATGTGAACAAGCAGTTGTCTGAAATATTAAATACACAAAACCACAGCAAACGCTAAATGATAAATCCTAAAATTATATACGTGTGCTCTTTATGGGCAAAGAAAAGCATACGGCATTATAGGAAGAAAAGACAAGGGAGAGACTCCTCACCTTCCCCGAGTTCCTTGGAGATTCTAGAAAACCATTTTCCAAGTTCATTTCTGATTTTCAAAACCAAAGGATGATAACAATAGTTAGCTTTTAAATCTTTGGCTACAACCACCCAGAGTAAACTTCTCCTTTATTAACCTAGAGAGAATAATTATCAGATAAAAGATCCTCTGTTATTTCTCAGCCATGATTTGTTTCAAATGCATCTATTCAGTTCCACATTCAACTTTTTACACATGTGAATACTTAGACATTGGATAAGTTTCCTGTTAGCTGTCACTGTGCACTGCTTTTCAATTTTAAAAAAGAGATTTAAAAGATAAACAAATAAAAAAAAACCTTCAAAGCTTAAAACAAATCCTCTTATTATATTCCCAACTACTTTATATCTCTTATCACAAGGTAAGATTAAACAATCCTTTTGGCCGTTTTCCCAAACACTCAGACATTTTTTATGTGAAGTGTGAGTCATAGCGGCATTGCTTTCAACAGTTTGGGACAGTCTCCTTGGAGTGAAGAATAAATGGCAGTCTTAAGTTATTGGTGATGATGAATTGGGAACTAGACATTTATCCAAGTGAAGAAAAACGAAATAGGAAAATGTTGCCTGCTAATTTTAAATCAAAAGAACTAACTATCTTATATTAGTTGTGTCAACTAAGAAGTATGGGATGGTGGCAGAGCTTGGAGAGAACAGAAGTTGGAGAGGAGCACTCTTATGAATGAAAGAGTTTAAACTCTAGAGCAAAATGTGGACTGGTAAGAGTTGTTTTTTTTTTTTTTTTTTCGGTACACAGTCCTCTCACTGCTGTGGCCTCTCCCGTTGCGGAGCACAGGCTCCGGACGCGCAGGCTCAGCGGCCACGGCTCACGGGCCCAGCGGCTCTGCGGCATGTGGATCTTCCCAGATCGGGGCTTGAACCCGCATTCCCTGCATCGGCAGGCGGACTCTCAACCCTGCGCCACCAGGGAAGCCCTGTTAAGAGTTTTAGGGGAAAAAAAAATTTAGTGCCTTTCCTCCATCCAATGTTGTTTTCCGTGTGGTAAAGTTTTATGACGGCAAGTTCAATAAACAGTGAAGTCAGTTACTTCCTAAAATGTCTATTTTGATCCTAACGTTATTTAACCCATGTGTGATGAGGCAAAGATGATTAATGTATTTGCGTCTCTTAGAACATTTGCCCTTTGACAGCTCCATCTGAGGAGAGTTTCATTTCTGTCCCACCACTTACTGGAACTTTTGTGTTTTTAAATCAAAATATCAGAGCAAGGAAAAAAAGAACCACAGAAGCAGAAGGAAAAGGAGAAAACTAGGAAGTCTTCATTGATCTGACTCAGTGTGTCCAAAAGAAATATAATATGAGCTATATTTATAAATATGTAATAAACATATATAAACACGAAATTAAAATTTTTCTAGTAGCCATACATAAAAAGCAAAAAGAGACAAGCAAAATTAATTTCAAATATATAATTTATAAAGCAATATTTTAAAAATATTATCATTTCAACATGTACTCAATATAAAAAATTATTAATCAGATATTTTACATATCTTTTTCTTTGAATAACAAGTCTTCAAAATCCTCTGTGGATAAAGTACATATCAATTCATAGTAGTTTCAAGTGCTTACTAGCCACACGTGGTCAGCGGCTGCCGTACTGGACAGTACAAATCAAGATAATAAATTATTGGGAGAGGGGAGTAGAAATGAAGAAAAAAAAGCCCTGCAGGCTGTGGGTTTAGGACTTTATTGCCAGGGAAATGTAGAGAACAGCTTTGGAGCATACACTGAGACCCCTTTTAAATTCTTAAAAGAGTAACAATAAAATATTTGAGTTATTTTGAAATTAATTTGGGTAGATGGACTGTGTTTCTTCAAACTGGACCACCTGGTCCTGGCTTTACAAGGGTTAAATCTCCAATCATGGGTGGAGGAGAGGTAAATGAAAATGTAGGGTAGAAAGATGTTGGAGGTTGTGGGCAGAGGCGAGCTATATTATTACCTAGATCTGTAGAAGCAATGCCTGTCCCGTGTCTGGCGTGGGTCACAACCAACCCAGGAGGGCACAAAGTCAGCACATCAAGCAGATGCAAGAGAGGATATCAACTGTCACGACCCAGTACTGCTACAGAGCAATGCTCTTGAAACCCTTGGAGGAGACAGGCATGGCCACGTGGCATAGACCCTGACAGGTGCCGTAGTTTGGAGTGGTCACCCTGGGTGCAGAAGCAGGAAACAGGATGAAGGATGCCTGCCATCAACCTGCTGCCTGCAGGTGCTATAGACTAAAAATGCACCACAGGGCTTCCCTGGTGGCGCAGTGGTTGAGAGTCCGCCTGCCGATGCAGGGGACACGGGTTTGTGCCCCGGTCCGGGAAGATCCCACATGCCGCGGAGCGGCTAGGCCCGTGAGCCATGGCCATTGAGCCTGCGCGTCCGGAGCCTCTGCTCCGCAACGGGAGAGGCCACAACAGTGAGAGGCCCACATACCGCAAAAAAAATAAAAAATAAAAATGCACCACAATCAGAACCCAAACAGGAGAGACTGACACTCAGGCCTTCAAATGCAGCTGGAGCCCAAGGATCAGGATAGCCTACAGCTCTGAACTCATTCTATGTCAGACAGGAGTAAAAGTCATCCTGAATTGGCATGTTAGCACCATTCTGGTGGCCCAATCCCGTGAGACTCTATGAAAGAAATACCATGCTGCCCTGTGAGAGTGATCTATTTCCCAAACCGTTTCCTGGAACTGGGGCCCCGTCCATATGGCCCTCAGGATAATGCCATGAATGGGAGTCCTGAAGTTCCTCGGAACATCTGGTCTACCCCACAGAGGTGAACGGGTCAAAGAGCACCCTAAACAGAAGAAATGAGGACCAGAGTTCATATAGACGGAACCGAGTGTTCCAGCTGGCCCCTGGAATGAGAGGGGATTTAGTAAATTTCAAGCAAGTTACTCCAAAGCATGGGGCTTGGGACACAGGCCCCACTTTGTGGGACTAAGGGCATTTGGGAGGAAGCTCTCCTGGAATATGAGAGAATAACGCCAATACAAAGAGAGAAACAGAATGGGGAAACCAAGTGACGGAGACAGTCCTGCTGACCCAGAGCTGTGGAGGCCAGTTCAACCCCTGAAGTCAGCTTTGGCAGCCAACACATTCTCCTTCTGACTTCAGCAAGTTTGCAAGTTGTCTCTGTCACTTTCAACTCAAAGAGCCCTGGACAATGCAGAGTGTTCGATGATTTCAAGACTAAAGTTGTGGTTTCCATCCTCACGAGGGCCATTCCCTTCCTCCCAGTCCCAGGGCCAGGGCCATCCCTCTCCTCTACAGGTCCAAACATGCACCAGAGGGGCCAAGCAAACAAGGCTGTAGCAAAAGAGCAGTAAGAATCACCTCCCTCCCTGGAAAACAGCATGAAAGTATGAAGGACCATCCCCTTAGAAGGATGAGACCCTAGTCGTATGATGAGGTCTTCTCAAAATGCCTCCATAACAGATGTGTTCCACCCTTCTCCACCCAGCTCAGAGCACCCTTGTGCATTTAGAGTAATGCATTTAGAGTAATCTCTGTGATCTGGCCGCAGCCTGCCTGCTGCTTCAGTCTCACGCCAAACCCTCCCCACTCCCACTCTGTGCTCTTCAGCCATTCTGGACTTCTTCCTGTTCTTTAACAAGCCACATTTCGTTCTGCCTCAGGGCCTTGGCACTAGCTGTCTCCTCCTCTGGAATGCTCTTTCTTCTCTCTGACTTCTTTTTGTTCTCAGATCTTACGTGAAAGGAGACGGGTCTTCCTGGACCCCAATTTTTCTTTATCATCCTGTGTTCATTCCTTTAACAACTGCTGCTATTTGTTCCGTTGTTTGTTTATTATCTGTTTCCCCATTATATTTAAGCTCTTTGTGGGTGGGAATCTTATTTGTCTTATTCACTACTCCATCCATAGTATCTAAAAGAATATCTGGCACATAGTAGATGCTCAACAAATATTTATCAATTACATAAACTAAATGCACACAGGCTGTTCTGGTTGACAGATACAGCTTGTCTTCTGGGGAACGGCATCCTCCCAGCTCCTTAGTTAAGTCTAGAGCTGACTTATTTATCTGGCTTAACAAGTCACTGCTGAGCATGCCCTATGCAGTGGCTCCTTTGGAGGTGATAACTGGATGTGGTTCTTAACCTCTGGGAATTAAGGAGTCCTTAACCTCCAGGACTGATGGGAGAGACAGACACACAGACAAATACAAGACAATGTGGTAAATGCTGTGCTCCAGCTCGGCAAACAACGAGGAGAGCATGATCTTTCTGCTGCACAAGACATTCACGCAGTGAAGTCGGGGAAAGCCACAGAGGAAGAGCCTTTGGGATGTGTACATTTTCCCTTCTTGCAACATCTCACAGATATGAACTGTAAAAGAAATTCTCCTCACAGTCTCTCTCCCTAAAGTATGGAAAGATATATATGGCACTAAGTATCCGCAGTTTGTCCTGAAAGAAGGGAGAGCTGGAACACCATGCACTTGAAAGAGCTTGTGATTGTCTGTTCTGTTTGCATGTCAAGCACCAATTAGATTATTTATGCCTCTCAAGTGGATTTTGCATTAACCTGAATATCTGGTTTTGGCAGTGTTTTATAATCTCCTAGATTCACTAATTGCCCCTCCTATCCTGGCTTGGGGTAAGGAGATGTCACAGGAGGTAGAGGGGCCTTGTGCCTATGGAATGATCAGGAGGAGAGCAAGCCAGCAGTGTTCCCACGGAGAGGACAGAGCCCAGGAGTACCTAAGGTCCCAGGTCTCCATCGCCTTGCCCCAAGGGGGTTCACACCCAGGACCAGCCTCATCGGAGAGCAGGGTGCCACCCTGCTCCTCACCATGGGCGCTGACTCACCTCTGCCCATTAGACACTCATAGAGAATACAGACTTCCGAATACAAGACAAAAATCCACCTGGAGGGCTTCCCTGGTGGCGCAGTGGTTGAGAGTCCGCCTGCCGATACAGGGGACATGGGTTCGTGCCCCGGGCCGGGAGGATCCCACATGCCGCGGAGCGGCTGGGCCCGTGAGCCATGGCCGCTGAGCCTGCGCGTCCGGAGCCTGTGCTCCACAACGGGAGAGGCCACAGCAGTGAGAGGCCTGCATACCGCGAAAAAAAAAAAAAAATCCACCTGGAGCACAGGAGGCTCCAGGCCAGGTCCTGAGGACTTTGCACAATCTAATGTCTCAGAAGTTACTCACTTTTGCCTTAGACCCCTTGTCTAAACTTGGTCTAACAAAATGATCAAGGCTCATTGTCAAAATGAGGCATCATCCAACTCCCTATGGTTAAATTATGAATCAGTCACGAAAAGACTTTTCATTAAAAAAAAAAAAAGCCTGAAACCCATTTTCTGCTACATTAAACACACACATACAAACTAGCTGGATGATTCAAATAGACAAGACCTTTCCAAACTGCAAACTCATATAATTTATGCACCCTCTAAAAAAATAATAAAAAAATCTAACAACAAAGAGATGAGGTGGAGTGATTGGAGCTGGGCACCCTTGGTGGGACACAGGGCACTTGCTGGCTCTGAGGCTGGACACTGGGAGGCATCTGTGGTTTCTGTTTCTTGGGCCCCTAGAGGAGGTGGATCAACCCAAGGTCAGCAGATCCCTCCTTTCTACAGCATTCCCACTGAATCGCAGTCGAAAAAGATGATGAATGTTGGAGCTGGAGGCATTTTGGAAACTCTCTAGACCAATCCCTTCATTTGTAAACAAGGCAAGAGAGCTCCAGAAGGGAGCCCTGCCTCGTCCGAGGTCACACAGCAAGTCCACACTGGAGTCAGGAACAAGAAGCCAGAGTTCCTGACTCCCAGCCACGGGGCTCCCAGGGCACCCGTCATAATCCATTGGTGTCGTGAGTTACGGTCCGTGTATATCTGTCCTGGCGCCCTAACGAGACTCTAATCTCCACTGGCTGCTTTATTCTTTGGATCCCTTGATAGTCCCTTAATTTGAAGCTTACTTAGAACTTTCCTTTTAAAACAACGCTTTGTTAATAGCCTCGCACTGAGCTGTTCCCAACTTCTCATGAAAATAACGAACACAACATCAAAAAGAGTAAGAATCTCCTTCTGTGACTTGGGATCAATATTCAACCCAACACCAGACAAGAAATTGGATAAAAAGATGCCATTTTAGGACCACCCATTCTGTGGGTTAGGGAGCCAGCCCCTAAAACCAGGACCACAAGGGCTAGCAGTCCAAAACGCCGGGACGTTGTCCAGAGGGCTCTCTGCCTTCAATGGCACCCTCTCCTCATGTCCTGGGGACAGTGGATGAAGAGGAACTGGGCTCCACAGTAGCCCAGGAGGGGAGCCTTCACAGGCTGGCACTATAGCCCCAGCCTACAGATGGCAGAGCCTGGAGGCAGGTGTGCCGGGGTACAGTTCTTTCTACCTACTTTATCTTTATAACGTGTCAGAGAGCTAGCTCAACAGTGATGTAGGAGAAAGAGGATTTCAGCTAACAGATGTTCAGTAAATAAAAACCTGCTGCTCGCCAGGAACAAGGCCAGAAAATTGCGCCACGATCTATGACTCAACTACTGAGCGGGGCTTTTAACAAAAACCCCTGATGACAGAGGCAGCAACAAGCATGAGGCCCCACAACCTCTCTACTGGAAACTAATGGATCTAGAAAGAGCTTCCAACTGTTGGAGGATGAGTAGAAGGGGAAAAACAACAACAACTAGAAAGTAATCATGGAACATCTGGAAAAAAGCACCCAGGTTTGCAATTAAGAAGTTTTAAATGCAATACCAGAAAAAAATCCCAAAAAAACAAAAACCCTGCATTAGGTCCATAAGAAGCTGAGCTGATACCACAGAAAAATGCGTCAGTAGCACGGGACGAGCATGAGACTCGGAGAACACAGAGGAGAAGGGCAAAGTGATGACAGCGAAAGGAAGGAAAGGACAGGTTTTCTCTCACTCTCCTCATTGCCATCTTGCCACAACAAAGAGCTATAGAGCTTCCTAAGGAAGAAACTCACACGGTTGGAACAAAAGCAATAATGAAAGATATAACTAAAGAAAACTTTATATTCAGTATGCACATTGAAGGGGCTCATGGTATTATGAGTAAAAATAAGTTTAAAGGGGGGTTGTGCAGGAAAGACCTAACAAAACAGGCCTAAAGCTGCTATCCTTAGACCTCTAGCTGCTTGCTGGGGTCTGGGAACTTGGCTGGTAAATAGCTCCCTACACTGATATAAAACTTAACCTAAATGGTAAGTAAGAGTGGCTCACTCTGCCTGAACTGTTTTTTACAAACACTGTGGTTTAGGCTGAACACCTGCTTTCCCTCTGGGAGTCTGGAATATTGGTGCATGCTAGGTAGAGTGCCTGTATGATCAGGCACTCTTGAGAACTGAATCTCTAATCGGATTCCCTGGGCAGACACATCACACATGTTCCATTTTCCTTGCTGGGGAAAAGTCAGCTCTGCGTGACCCCTGATGGGAGTCAGAGAACATAAAGAGGCCTGTGCTTGTGTTCCTCCAGACTCTGCTTGTGCCTTTTCCCTTATAAGCCAGTTGCATCCTCCTAATACATTGCTGTCATAAGTCTTAGCCATGAGTACACGTCACATGGACTTTTGTGAGTCATTTTGGTGGATCTCCAAATTTAGCAATGGGACCCCTGATACAAGGGCTTCACTTAAAACACATTCTAGCAAAGTATTTGAATTTTAAGAATAACTTACTTGTACATTATAAGCATCAGGGAAGAAAGACAACTTCTTACAAAGAATATAAAAATTGGCTGGCTTCAGACTTTTCCTTTACCACTCTATGTGTGGCAGCCTTCAGAGGGTTTTGAGGGAAGAATGTTGGGACCCAGTAATTTTGTGGCCTTCAGAATAAAGTCAATAGACAGATGTTCTTAGATACGTAAGCACTCAAAATAGACTTACACCAGTGACTGAGATCATAAACTTTAAGGGTAGGAGAATATGGAATTCTGCATATGCACTATTTTTATGGAGAGCCCTAATTCAAAATCCAGTCTGATTGTTTTATTGGAGAATTCTGCAACTTCAGGCTTAGCCCTTCACTCTTTCCCTCAGCTGTTTTCTGCTTCTGACATGTTACTGAGACCAAGAAATGATATTTTTGCGCCATATCTTCCACCCCATAATTTAGGAGGAATCTTCTGTTGCAGTTGATGGCCACTTAAACTATTAGGCACTACAGTTCTATTCTTAATGACTGCTAGACATACAAGACAGCAATAGGTCTCATTTTGTAAGAGTCACTGTACTGAGGGTTGTTGTGTTGAGTAGGATTCTGAACCACATCTGAACTCCATGGGAAATAATTAGGGGGATCAATGAGCGATGACTGGCCCGGGAAAAAATGGAGCATGGCGGTACATGTGTCGCTCGTTTGCTATCCCTAATCACATACTCAGCATGTTGTGGTTTAAAAATTAATAAACAAAAAAATCTTAATTTTGTCCACAAAAGAATAGCTGCACAGTTCAATAAAAAAGACCATTTACATTTCAAGAAGTTTGAGTAACAGTTTTCTGTATTTAAAAAATTCACGAGAAAAAAAAAATTACTCCAAGAGTGACTTGGGTCATTGTGTGTGTGTGTGTGTGTGTGTGTGTGTGTGTGTGTGTGTGTGTGTGTGTGTGTGTGTGTGTTTTAATGTACTGGGAAAGTTAATAAACCACTCAAATGCAATTATTATCTGTCATCAAGCCCGTCTTTCAATAGTTTTTCATTTGGAACTTTGTTCCTTCGTTAACTATGCCTTAAAAAACAACTATATAGTAGTAAAAGTAATGCATATTACTTTTAAGAAAGTAAATTAAAAAAAGTAATGCATTAAAAAAAAAGTAATGCATATTACAAAGTCATTGATGGAATCTACCAAAGGGTTAATCAAGGTTACCTCTGGAAGGTGAACTTTTGATTTTTAAAATTATTTATCCAGGCTATTCTCTGTTTGTGCCCCTGCTCACCATCAGGTCTATTCTCCACTTTTCTCTACCTTGCTCAGTGACCCTGGATCTGTACTGTCTATAGGTCACATTGCCCGGGCTCTCTTGCCTTCTGGCTTCTGGTTGGGTTTGGCCAATTGGGGTGATTAGAAGAGATCAGAGGGAGGAAGGAAAGGTGCCTGGGAAAGGTAACGTTGGAATAACATTGGCACTCCGTGTTATTTCCCAGCAGTAGAGTGGATCACTCATGTACATATTTTGCTGCTCCTTCCTGCTTTTTGTATATCCTTCCTCATGTATATGAGTAAATTACATCATCTCTAAAGGTTTCACAGTTAGAAACTACCTAAAACTTGTTCACCTATAAGATTTCTATTCCTTCCCATGGGGAAGAAACTGATAAGCTATCAAGAGGTCTGGACTGAGGACTGGAGGCTGAGGTCAGGATGGCACTGCCTGAGTCTGAATTCTGTGGCAGAATAGAGATTATATCTTAAATTTGAACACATAGACACTGGGTGAAGTTCTATGCAAAAACTGTTTAAAGTCATAAAATGTTAGCTTTATAATTACGAGGGAAATTAAGCCACACTTTCTAATATTTAAAGAAAACATTTATGAATTCCACTAATTAGATAAGAAATGGTGAGATCTTCCTGACAAGTTTGAAAAATCAGACCAAAAAATGAACACACATTTCTTTCTCTTAGAGTTGTTATAAAATAACAGCTATGTCAGTCTGCATCTTGGTTTCACTGTCCATGCATGGGTTTATCAGTTTTGTTTTCCTGGGCCGTCAGCTGATATGCGTTCTTCACTTCATTCTTTTCCATCACTGAGTTACCCACTTTGACATCTCAGCAATTTAGTTCACGTTGTGACACGTTTGATTTTAAACAACAGGCTAAAAATCCTATCCAATACTAATGTTTATATAATATTGTTGGGGAGACAGAAGGAAGTTTGAAAAAAAATAAAATAGTAAAGGAAGAAAGCACAAAGAAAAGGGTTGACAGACGAATTGCATAACGTTTTTAAACCTCTCTGACAAAAATACAAAAACATCATAAGATAAAAAGGTAAACAACAAACCGAGATACGTATCTGCAAAGGCAGCAAAGGATCAATATCCTGAATGTAATAAGCTTTTGCAAATCAATTTAAAAAAAAAACTGGGTAAAAAGCATAAGCAGTAAATTTCCAAAAGAATAAATTAAAATTGACAATGAACGAATGAGAAAGTGCAGTTTGATCACTAGAAAAGTGAGAAATTTTAAAAATTCTTGCCTATTTGATAGATGAAAGATTGTAATACCCAGTGTTGCGATTGTAACTTTTCTTAAACACAAGTTGCCATAGCTTTCAAAACTCTTTCTAGGGTTTCCCTGGTGGCGCAGTGGTTGAGAATCCGCCTGCCAATGCAGGGGACACGGGTTCGAGCCCTGGTCTGGGAAGATCCCACATGCCGCGGAGCAACTAGGCCCGTGAGCCACGACTTCTGAGCCTGTGCTTCTGGAGCCTGTGCCCCGCAACAAGAGAGGCCGCAACAGTGAAAGGCCGGCGCACCGCGATGAAGAGTGGCCCCCGCTTGCCACAACTAGAGAAAGCCCTCGCACAGATACGAAGACCCAACACAGCCATAAATAAATAAATAAATAATTTTTTTTTTTTAAAAGAAAAACCTCTTTCTAGTATGCATGCCCATTCACAGAAATCCCACTACTACCAAATCATGGGAGATGGGCTTAAAGACGCCTGAATTGAGCTATCATCTCAGGATGATAATGGCAAAATGTGGAACAATCCAAAATCAGGGGGTTGGCTAAACAGGCTAAGGTAAGTCTATGGGATGGGATATATGCAGCTGTAAACATCATGTATAGAGGACTGCAGACTCAATGGGAAAGTGGTCCTGATCTACTGTTTACTGAAAAATAGGACAAACTAGCTCACATGCCATGCACAGGTGTGTTGTAGGGTGGTTTGGGGCTGTACAGTCTGGAGCACCCAGCCTGCAACTGAGCCCTGGCCGCACCCATCCCCCCAGGTAATCCTGGGCAGATTTCCTGCCCCTTCTAAACTGCAGTGTCTTCCTTTGTAAAAACGGTATTAAGCAAAGTACAGGCCGTACAGGGTCTACGGCCTGAGATCTTCCAGGCAAATACTTAGTACACTGCCTAACTGACGTGTGCTTTAGGTTTTTCTTGTTTTTAAAAATAAATGTTGAAAAATACTCACGGAAAATAGGCAGAACAGACACCAAAACCCCTGGCAGTGGAACTGTAACCAGCTTTTGCTTCTTTTTACTCTTCTAGGATTTCTGCGTCGAATGTGGATTACAGTCCATGTTTACACACACATACTAACGTCGCTCTATCAGGTTACCAGGAGTCTTGGGGAAACAGCTGAAACCCATCCTTCTAGGAAGCAAAGAAAGAAGAAATGGCCAAATGAGGGGGAAACCAGCCCCTCACTCTAGGCAACACACTCCAAGCCCGGCCTGCGGGGCGGAGGAGGGCACCTCCCGAGCCTGTCAGGCAGCAGGCCCGGGGTCATGGCTGTGGTTGCTCGGGTGGGCGAGGGCTGCACACTGGCCCTTTGTCTAAGCAGGCTCTGCTGAGGTCAATGAGAAGCAGATGGCCCTTCCCCTCCTCACACACCTGGGATGCAGGGCCTGCCTGAGCCCCCCCGGGGCAATCTGCTTTTCATTTTATAAGCAGAGCAAAGCTGCAGAGGAAGGAGGGAGGGAGGCTATGGTTTTCACGGTGTCAGGGGAGTTGACGCAAGAATAATTCAATTCTCCCTGACTCTGAAAGACAAGGCAGTGCAACCCCACAGGATACCTGTAGCGGCCAAGCTATAACCCACGCTCACCTCTCACTCCCACCGGGCAGAGGCAAGCCAACCCCGGAACCCGTGGCCTGGACCCCGAGGCTCCAAGCTCTTAGGACCAGCAGAGAAAGGGAGTTCGAAGTTTCTTCAGTCTGCCTTGGGTAAAGAAGCTAGAAAGGAAGGTGGAGGGGCCGGGGAGCAGCAGGCCTTCCACCCTGCAGCCGAGGGAATCATTATAAACACCAGGGGGTCGCCATCCAGCACGTAGGGCCCCTCCTTTCCTGGGTAGGAGCACAGGCTCTGGAACTGTCCTGTCCAGGATCTCATCCCAGCTCTCTGCTCACTTGCTGCGTTACCTTAGGCGAGCTACCTAAACTCTCTGAGCCTCTGTTTCCCCACCAGACAGATGGGCACGAGACTTGTGTGATGTCACAGGAAACGGGATGACTGCAGGAGATGATCCACAGGAAGTGTCTACAGAGTGCTTGGCACATAGTAAGTGCTCATTAACTGTTGGCTATTGTCACTGTTTTAACTGCCAGATTCTCTGTGTCTTCCTTCCCTCCTCTTTGCACCGTGGAGTAATTTACATGGTGACAGTCTTTCATGCATAATTTCCTCTCATAGCAGCAACTGTTCTCAGTCTTTGCTTCAGGGTGATCTCTGCCTGTGTTCCACATGGGGGTCCCCACCTGCAGACACTAATGATTTATATTGTCTTTGGGATGAGTCCAGATTATTGCATGTGATCGTTGTGTGACAGCCCAGCATGACCCAGCGTTTTCCCTCATCTGGCAGTTGTGCAGCAGGGACAAAAGTCTTGAGAGCCAGAGAATGACTGTAGATAATCCCAGTAACGAAGTGCCACCCTAAAGCCCTAAGATAAGAGAGAGGAGGATGAGAAGAAACCCCGGAGCAGAGCGTTTCAACGGCAAGTCTACGAAGAAGGGGGTAGAGTGGTCCCCAGAGGAAGGGGAGCAAACAGAGCGTTTGAACAGGTGTGAAGGTGGCTGAGATTTGAGAAGACATCAGAGAAGGAACAGAGTTTCAAAATACACAGGAAGAGGAAACTGCTGAGTGGCCTTTTGGGGGTGGTGGCAGAAAAGACCCTAAGAGAAAGCCATTGTCAGCATGAAAGTCTGGAAAAACAAGAATCGTAAGATGCTTACATGATGGACAGACAAGTGATAGGTGTCAGGAAAGAAGAGAGTGAGGATTCGGTGCAGATGGCATGGTAATTGAGATTTTCAGAAAGAGATGACAAGTACACTGCATCAGACATCTCCAAATCAGGTGTGGCTGCATTTGACTGGCAGCTTTCCCTGAATGTGCTAATTACACTCATTTGTTCTCAAATAAATTAGCTTATTTGTCAGGAGGGCTGAGGTACTAGGGTCTGAGAGAGTGTCTTCCCTCAGTGAGCAGGTGGGTAGTTCTGTTTCAATGACAGAAAATTCATGACTATAGAGCAACACAGTCACTTTTTATGAAGGTTTTGGATTGGGTCCCCAGCTATATCTCACAGCAGAAACTGGATCAGAAGCCTGGCTAAGATAAAGACGACCTCAATGTCCACCAACAGATGAATGGAAAAGGCAAATGTAATCTATACATACAATCGGGTATTATTCAGCCATAAAAAGGAGGAAAACCCTGCTATTTTTGCAACATGGATGGACCTTGGGTGCATTACGCTAGTGAAATAGGTCAGACAGAGAAAGGCAAATACTATGACAAATACTATGATCTCACTTACATGTGGAATCTTAAAAAAATAAAAAAGAAAACCAAGTTCATAGATATACCAAACAGAATGGTGGTTGCCAGAGGCAGGGAGTTGGGGGGTGGGTGAAATGGGTGCAGGCAGACAAAAGGTACAAACTTCCAATTACGAAAAAAAAAAGTCTTGGGCTTCCCTGGTGGCGCAGTGGTTGAGAGGTCGCCTGCCAATGCAGGGGACACAGGTTCGTGCCCCGGTCCGGGAAGATCCCACGTGCCGCGGAGCGGCTGGGCCCATGAGCCATGGCCGCTGAGCCTGCGCGTCCGGAGCCTGTGCTCCGCAACAGGAGAGGCCACAACAGTGAAAGGCCCACGTACCGCAAAAAAAAAAAAAAGAGAGAGTAGATCTGAAAAGTTCTGATCATAAGAAAAAAATTTGTAACTGTGTGTGGTGACGAATGTTAGCTAGACTTATTGTGGTGCTCATTTCACGATATACACAAATATTGAATCATTATGTGGTACAGCTGAAACTAATATAATGTTGTATGTTCATTATACCTCAATTTAAAAAAGACAGAGAAGGTGGCAGCAAGATTAACAGTGATACCCTCCTTTGTATCAGGCAGGGATAGGCTAGGTTACGTGGCAGTAACAAAGAACCCCAAATCTCAGGGGCTTTTAACAACAAAGGTTTATTTCTCATGCCCACTGTGGGTTGGCTGAAGCTTTGCTCTGCATCCCCCTCACTCAGGGACCCAGGCTGATGGAGCCACCATCTCAGATCTTGCCAGTCACTGTGGCAGAAGAAAAGAGAGTGAGACAAAACACACACACTGGGGCTTCCCTGGTGGCGCAGTGGTTGAGAGTCTGCCTGCCGATGCAGGGGACGCGGGTTCATGCCCCGGTCCGGGAGGATCCCACATGCCGCAGAGCGGCTGGGCCCGTGAGCCATGGCCGCTGAGCCTGCGCGTCCGGAGCCTGTGCTGCGCAACGGGAGAAGCCACGACAGTGAGAGGCCCGCGTACCGCAAAAAAAAAAAAAACAAAAACACACACACACACACACACACACAGGCTCGTAAAACTTCTACTCAGAACGACACACATCACACCTGCTCACATTTCACTGGCTAAAGTAAGTCACACGGCCGCGCTGAATCAGCCAGGAGCTGGGGAGGTACAATCCTACCATGTGCTGGTAGAAAAGGAGGAAAAGAAAGAGAAGGGAATGAAAGAGTACATGTGTGAGCCGCCCTAACTACCCCAACCATGCATTCCACAACTTACCCACCTGCCTGTCACGTGGCTGTCCCTCCTGGCAGCCCGCACCCCTCTCAATGATTCTCAGACATCTCTGCCCACCTGGGCACCACAATCTTCAAGTCACATTTTGAAAGAGATGATTGGTAACAGTGCTTCCAACCTGACTTCATAGTCATAAAATAAGGGAAACACAGAGCAGAACCTCTGGGAGGACCTAGCCCAGAGCCCCTCTCTTTACAGGTGGAGAAACAGGGAGTCAAAAGAGCAACCGCGTGTGGGAGACAGAATTCTAAGACGGCCCCCAAGATTGCCACCCCCTGGTGTGCACACTGCAGGGTCTGCCCCCTGGAGGGTGAGTGGACCTGTAAACAGGAAGGGATATCACTCTAATGATTATGTTACTTTACATGGCAAAAAGGATTTTGTAGACGTAATTTAAGATCCCCTGAGTTAACCAGAAGGGAGGTTATCCCGGGTAGGCCTGACAATCTGAACGCCTGTAAAAGAGACGCAGCAGCAACAGGCACTCTCCTGCTGGCCTGGAAGAAAGAAAGCAAACAGCCATGCTGTGAACAGCCTATGGAGGGGGCCACCTGGCTAGGACCTGGGGCAGCCTCTAAGTCAGCAAGGAGACGGGGACCTCAGGCCTACAACTGCAGGACCTGAATTGTGCCAAGACCCTGAACGAGCTTGGAAGAGGCCCCTGAGCTCCAAACGAGAACACAACCCCAGCCAACACCTTGATTTCAGCCTGGTGAGATCCTGAGCTGAGAACCCAGCTAACCTAGGCATGACCCATGAAAACTGTGAGATTGAAAAAAATTATATAAGCCACTAGGTTTGAACTAATTTGTTATGCAGCAATGGCACACTAATATGCCATGGCATTGGCGGGTTACGCAACTTCCATCCCCGGGGCTTCTCTGCTGAACTCCACCACCCACTGGGCATGCCTTTGCAGCTGGGAAGGCAATCGGACTTCACCCATGAAGCCGTTAGGAAAACAAGCTCAAATCAACACCCATCATTCTCTCTTTTCTTGCAGTCTTTGCTCCATTCAAACCATCTCACACATTAATGACAAGGGAATCTTTCAGAAACACTGCTTTCTCCCATACCCTTCCCTTCTCCAAAACCAGCAGCAACTCCATTCTCTTGCCTGGGAACATCAATTCTGGGCTTCTAATCCCAGTATTCAAGGCCTTCCAGCTCTTTCTCTTGCTCTCACTGAACACAGACTCTCTAATCTAGGTCTGAGGGTATCTGCATGGCCCGTCCTACCTGCCCGGATTGCCACCCTCTGTGCCCTTCCGTAGCCTGCTCCCAGAGGCATGACACTTGTCCCCTGGTCTCTGTTCATCTGACGGGTCCTTAATATCTCCCTTTCCCCCCACCACCAGTGAAATAAAATCACCCACAGTGAGTCCCGCTCACTGTACTCTCGTTCTCCGACTGTTCCATAACACCTGGCACAAATACAAGGCATTTCTGCACTTGACTCCATCCAATAATAAACCGTCACAAGTATCACATCATTTAAATCTCTTCCTGCCAAGATTTCAAGCTCTCTAAGGGCAATAACTATGGTCACTCCAGGTGCTACATCCGGAATCGGAAAAGGCATTTGTAGTCATAGCTAACTGGAAACAACCCAAATATCTATCATCGGGTGAAGAGATTAACAAATTTTTATTGCCATTCAATGGAATACTGCTCAGATTAAAAAAGGGAATAAATTATCAACAACATGCTATCATGTGGGTGAATCTCAAAAACATTATGCTATACTATTTATAATAATACTATATTATCTATTTATATAAAAACCTAGAAAAAGTACGGCGAATCTATATTGACAAAAAGCAGATAAGTGGGTGCCTGGGGCAGGGGTCGGGGGAGAGTAGCAAAGAGGCACAAGGGAACTATTTAGGGTGATGGGAATGTTCTGTATCTTGATTGTGGTGGTAGCTACATGAATGTATAGATCTGCCAAAACTCATCAAACTGTATACTTAAAATGGATGCATTTTAAGTCAAATTATGCCTCAAAGTTGACTTTAAAAAATTCTTTGTATATTCCGAGTCAACTCAGACTTTGTTGGACACATCACAGGACACACCTTTCGGAAGTGGAGATCTGCACATGATTTGTAAAGAGGACGCCTAGGAAAACGCCTACAGATGCCTGTTCAGGCACCGGTCCCTAGAACATGGGTTAAAGGTGTCTCTCCCACATAGATGAGCTCCTAGGCTGACAGCAAAGTGTCGCTTAAATGGTGACTTAACCAACTTAAAGAGGCATTGCTCAGCAACGGAAGCCCAGAAGGAGAGGGAGAGGAGGACAGAAAAGGGCATGTGTTCAGCAAGAGAGGCCCAGATTTGGAGGTTCAAAGGGCATCTGTCCTCCCCGCAGCTCTCGCCATGTGGCGCAGCGGGGCAGGGCTCTTGCAGAGGCCTCACCCTGACCCAAAGGAAGAACTTCGGGGACCAGCTCCACCCCCCTGCTCTGAATCCACATGCCCCAGACACTAGCCTGGTTATAGTCTGACTTGCAAAGGAGCCGGGTCCTGGAAAGGGGCATAGGGCTTCCCACCAAAGAAAGGCATCCCTGTCCGCACCAAGTGCCGGAGGGCCACTGCCCGAGTCATGCTGTCTCAGGTGGCCTTTGGATAGCCAGCCACGACCCCTTCTTCCTGCTGTCACTCAGGACACCTCCCGCAAGATGAGGCCTGGCAAGGGCAGCAGCTGGAGTGGGAGGAGAAAACAGCAGGGCTCCAGCCCTGGAGAGAGCCAGAAAGAAAGCAATCCCTTGTTTGGTAGGAAAGAGCTCGCAACTAGCACGCTGACTGTAAAGAACTGGAAACCAAGTTCTGAGGTAGGAAAAGAAAGGGAGCGTGCTCAAGGGCTAGTGCCGTGGGAAAAGCGGAGTGAAGAGCAGAGAGGCTTGGGAGCCAGGGAGCTAGGAGGCAGGAAGAGGAAGGAAGAGGCTGTAAGCTCAGCCGTGGCCACGAGCAGCAGCAGAGATGGAAAGGGGAAGAGAAGCCACTAGAGGAAAGGAAGGGGAGACAGCTCTGCTGGCTAGTGCTGGGGGTGGGGGGACACAGGGCCTGTTTACACACAGGGCCGCCGGGCGGTCCCACCACCTGACCAAACCCCAGATGCTCCCCTTTTCGCCCAAATTCCTCGACACTCCCTTGCATCAGAGCCCCCAGCCCCACTCATCAGCACTGCCCTGACCACTGTCCACAACCCAGTGCCTGGACTCTGCTCTCCTCCCACAGGCCAGGACTTACCTGCCCCTCCTGGGTACGCTGCTGGAACTACCCTCCTGCCGCCCCCTTGCTGAACCACGTGGAGACGTGCTCAGTCGCGGAGAAGCGACTCCACATGTGTTAAGTGTGTACTATCCTCGACATGTTCATTCCAACTCTCATAACAACCCTCCAAAGGAAGCCGTCCCATCTCCACTTGGCTGTCAGAGAACCTGGGGCTCAGAGGGTTGACCTAATTAGCCCAAGTCCAAACAGCTGGTGAGGGGCCAGTGGGGATTGAAACCTCCTTCCAGCTCCTCTCTACTGCTCCCAGGTGGACTCAACGACAAATCCATTCAACTCATTTCCCTGATTAAAATCCTCCACTGACTCCCCAGTGCTTACAGCAGTGTTTTTCAATGTTTTTTGTGGTCACAGTCTACTTTCTCCAAACAATGTTTACACGGACACTCACCTACCACCTAGACAACGGCAGAGCTGACTCGGTGTGTGCGGGGCTGAGGCCCAGCACCCCGCCTGCTTTCCTAGCTGCCACCTCCACCTGAAGTCTCAGCAGCACGCCAGTTTAAGACCGAAACTCCTGATCTGAGCCCTGGCCTCTTCCTGTGACGAGTGGTGGGACCATCCACTCGGGGACCTGAGGGCTAGCTTCTCCCCATGTGCTCCCTCACCCTCCATAAGACCCAGCAAGCCGTCTGAGGTGCCTTCTCCATCTCTCTTGAGCTGACGTCCTGCTCTCCATCTTCTCTGTGAGCACCAAGCACCCAAGTCCAAGCGATTATAGTCTCTTACGTGGAAGAAGAGTGGCAGAGCTTCCCCGCTTCCACCCTTGCATCCCCAAAGTTTGGTCCACTCCCCACACAGCGGCCAGAGTGAGCCAAAACAAAACTCCCCGCCAAAGTAGAAGGCCACCCTGACGTAGGAACTTCCTGACATTTGAATGGCATTGTCACTCCCCTCTACCCTCAATCAAATATGGCCATGTATTTCCTTACTTTTATTTAAAAAAAAATTTTTTTTTATAATCTTTTTTTTTTTTTTTTTTTTTTTGCCGTATGCAGGCCTCTCACTGTGTGGCCTCTCCCGTTGTGGACATGCAGGCTCAGCGGCCATGGCTCACAGTCCCAGCCTCTCCGTGGCATGTGGGATCTTCCCGGACCGTGGCACGAACCCACGTCCCCTGCATCGGCAGGCGGGCTCTCAACCACTGCGCCACCAGGGAAGCTTTTTTATAATCTTGAGTTGAAACTATCAACCAAAAAGTAATCTGAGAGTCAAAAGAATGGGATGTGACCTGTTCTTGAATTGTTGCATGACCACTGAGTTTCACCAGCTGCAGAGTTCATAGAATCTGCTCTTTCTCTTGCCTGCAGCTGTTATGGAAATAATTTGTGTAAAATATTCAAAATTAATTACAAAGAACATATACATCTGAAGCACTCTTATGTTTCACTGACATGAAATAATAAATATGGATATATGGACATCTGGTTGACAATATGATGTTCTAAGATCTAAAACAAATCTGATGATGTCATTAAATACCTATCTTTCTACTTTTACTTGTATTTAGAACAAGGTCCCTCTCAAAATCTATATTTATACGTGGAGTTGGCCACATGGTCCTATAAATCATAAGAAAATTTGGAGCAGATGTTATTGGGTAGCTGGAATTCTGTTAAGACTGCATTTTAATGGAAAAATGACACAGAGCAGACTTCCTACATGTTTCACAGATAGAGTAATGCAGCTACTTGAAAGGACTATTTATATTCTAGATAGGTTGACTTTTAATCAACAAATGCGATTGCTTATTGTCTGCTCTTGGGTGAGTCAGACAGTGGGGTATGCAGGCATTTCCGGGCAGGAGGGGAGTTGGGTCACTGCAAGAAGGTTTTACGGTACTTTCTCTGTCAGTGTGTCTTGGGCTGTTTCTCCTCTTGCTGGCTGGTAGAGACGTTCTAGGGCCTTTTCACAGTAGCCTTCCATGGCCCTGCAGCCTCAGAAACTTGTTTGAGAGGGAAGTGATAAACGTGAGCTAAACCTGAAACCCCACAAAGCACAGAAACCAACTCTTTGGCTGTGTACATTTCAAAGATTTTTGAAATCCTCTGTTTTGTTGGTGTTTACTCCTCTGAGTCTGTTTCATCTGAAGTCTATGTTTTGAACCTTGTTTGGAATAATTTTCCAGGTGTGATTTTCTAGGGTTGCAACATGTCCTTCTGAAGACAAATGCCTGTGCTTCTGAGATGCACTAGGTGATGTTCCGCTTCATGTGGCCTCTGGCTCCCCTGCTTTTATTCCTCCCTTTCAAGTTACTGACTGGAGCATCACAGAGCTGTAGTCCAGATTTTCTACTTTTTTCTGTAACTTGGAAAATGAAGAGGTAAAGCTACAGTGTTCAACACGGGAGGTCTGGTGGATAAGCGGATTGGAAAATGACTTCACTCAAACAATGACTCAGATTTTCTGATATAGAATAAGGTGGTTTAACTCTGCTTATCCCAAGTTAGGTTAGGTGTTCTGAATAACTACAAACACCATCCTCAGTTGGGCAGCTATCTGTGATTTCAGGGGAGAGATGGGGTGGGTGGGCAGAAGAAGAAGGACCGTACCAAGTGCTCCCTGGGTGCGCGGTGGGGTTTTAGAATGGGTGGTGGCTGAACGTGCCTCTCTCCCTGCACTGAGCACCTGGGGGCCGAGGCCTCACCATTAGTGTTTTCACAGGAAGACCCTGGGGTTGGAAAGGCAGCCACAGACGCAGCACCTGCCTGGTGCCACCTGAGTAGCCCGGGTTCAGCCTGGCAGACTGAAGGACAGACGAAGAGACAAAAACGCCATAAATCAGAAACTCTTTTCCGGTTGAGGTAATTACAAGGATCACCAAAAACAGAGTAGATGTTAATCACTTGTTTTATATAGAGAGACTTGCACATGCCTATTACGATTCACACCGAAGCTAGACCATGCTGCCCCTGTCATTTGATTGCCTCAAATATTTACTGAATGCTTACTATGTACTAAGCAGTTAGGCTCAGTGACATGTGACATCCCAATTAAGCAGATTTCCACGTTGTTTTCATCAGCACAGTGTAGTATTTATAATATATTGCTGGATGAAAAAAAGTAGTTTGAATCACAGAAGGACACACACACTGTAAGAACATTCAAAAATATAAAATGTTACCGATAGCTCTTGGGTAATTGGATAATGGGCTATTTTTATGTTTATACAGCATTATAAAAATATATATACCACTACCCAGGATATGTCTAACTCCAGCTACCAGGAAAAAGTCCTCCCAACAATGAATCATCGACAACTAGCAAGGACAGCATGTTATTTGTTGCCGTGACGACACAAATCTTTACCAACTGGTCACTTACTGCCCTTGCCTTTGGAAGATGGTTGCTCTAGATTTCTACCTCTCAGGAAGCTCCCACACTTAGGTCCTCTTAGATTTTTTCATAGTTCCTTTGCAGTACATAGTTCCTAGGCGGACAAGTATGGTTCAAATCCCGGAGAACTCATATGTCAGGACCTAATTTGTTTTGACATACTGTATGTGTAAGAAAACTGAATTGACGTCAGTTTCAAAGCCAACACGAAAACCAGACCTTCCACCAGAAAGCTGCATCACGCTATTGCTTTTAATCTTTTCACTTGGGCCAAGTTTAGACAAGAGACATCCACTCCAGGTAATTCCAAAGGCACCGAGGTGTACAGAGACACCTGTGGCTGGAACCCTGAAGACTCCAATGAGTAGCACTGGGGATGCACCACTGGTGAGTGATGGCAACGCACTTTCTTCTTATAAATACTGATTGTGTTAAGTACGCATTTTTGGATTTCATAGAAAGGTTTCTATCTTAACATATTTGCAGAATTCGCAAGAAAAACATTTGGTGAAGTACGGATGACCAAAGGTCATCTTACTGCAGGGAAAAAGGTGTGTACTTGTCCTAAATGAAATTTGATGGTGTTATGAGTCATGGATATACCCCAAAGTCACGTGACACTTCCATAATTACACACAGTGTGAGAAATCCTGTCTCACTGCTGCTATAAAGTTCAAGGCACAAAGTGTACGCATATTATTTTTGCTTTGCAGTCAACCAGTGGAAAATACCAGTTTTCAACTTGGACCAGCCAAAGCATATCTCTAAATTATGCTTTATCGCAGCATAAATTTTCTTAACTTGTTTGCTAAACAGGGTAACATTGCCATGGATACTTTCCACTGCCCTATAACTTCCCTTACACATTCTGACACTTTCTTTCAAAGCTACCACATATGATACCAACTGAACACGTTAGCATGTCATTTGTTCTCAGCATGGATGGGAAATCCAGAGAAAAAGCAGCATAAAAATATGACGAAGAGAGAGGAAGCATAAAATAAGGAGAATGAGAGGGGTGGAGACCCACAGCGTGACTAAGAAAATGTACTGGGGTCACTTAAGCCTTTCAGAGCTCAGGGAGCCTCCATGTTTTCTCTAATCAAGATCACTTCCTATGAGAAGGGATGCAACAGATGGAGATGGAGAAGCACGTTTCATTGAGCTAGCTGACACAGGGAGCGAGGAGGAGAGCTGTGGCCCACAGACAGGATGGGAGACAGCCTTCTCTCTACTCACTGAGGAGGGAGCTACGCACCCCCCACCCCTTCCTAGCCCACGGTGCCCCATGCAGAGGGCCCGCGCTCAGCTGTCAGCTTCTCCACACACCTGAGCTGTGTGGAATGGAAATGTCTGCCCTGCAGTCGCTTCGGAAACCCTGGCTGGGAACGGACCATTCTAGATTCTGTGTTGGGCTCATCAGAGAGGCCGACAGGACTATCGATATCCATTCAGATACCTCCTGCTGGCCTGTGACAGAGAGACTGCAGGTGAGCACAGCCCAGGAAAGACAAGTGTTACTGCCACCTTGCTGCCTGTCTCTCCTCTTCAACGTCTCTGAAATCTGCCCACTTCTCTCCACGTCCGCTGCCAGCTAAGGCCCAGCTGCTAACACTGCAACGTCCTCCTACCTGCCCTTCCTGGGTCCTTGTTGGCCATCCTCCTAACCAGACTCCTCACTGAGCCAGGGTCCTCTTCTCGAAGCACAAACACCATCACGGCTCTACTCTGCTTAAACCTTCCCGCGGTTTAAGACAACCCGAAGCCTCTCACGTGGTCTATAAAGTCTTCCCCGCTCCTCCCCACCGCCTCCGCCGTGGGCTCCTCTCACCCGTGCGTCCCTCTTCCTCCTCCGGGACACGCTGGGCGTCTTCGTGTGGGGTCATGGCACATGCTACGCCCTGCGCCCAGGCGCCCTCCCTTCTCTGCCCCTGGTGTGGCCCCAGCGCCAGCCCCCTCCCATCCCCGGCCCTTCTTCCAGATCTTGGCTCAGGCATTACTTCCTCACAGAAGCCCGCCCTGACCCTCAGTCTAGGCCAGGCTCCCTTGTTGTCTGCTGTAACAGAACCGTGTTCCTTTCCTTCATAGCACATACTGCAGTTTGGAGAGACATTAAGCAACTGATCACACTGCTGGGACTATGGCTCTTCCCCTGGCGTATCAGCTCCACGAGAGGAGGAACTGCTTTTGATTCACCTCTTTATGCTTAGCTCCCAGGACAGGGCCTGGCACTCAGTAGGTGCTCGATAAATATGTGTATTCTCTCAACTGATACCCACTAACCTAGTCATACACCAGCTTCTCAACCTCCACAACCAGCAGTGCTGAGCAGATGACTTTTCTCTTTGTTATGCCTGTCTCTCTCCTTTTATATTTTACCTCCAAAGAGCTGACTCTGTAAAAAAAATTTAAAAACTAAGACAGATGCTTTCTTTTACAGACGACTCTCTTGATAAATCACGTTTAGAACAGAGAATAGGAGAAATAACAGGGTCTTGCTTCTTAACATCTATTTGCCGTCTCGAGTTGACAATTTCTGTCTGACCTTTAACTGTCTGTCAGCAGGATGAGGCCGCCTGCCCACACCAGATCACAGACAATTCAAAATGGGCCCAGGTCAGAAGCCAAAACCTTGTCAACAAAGGTCCCTCTTCCAATAACGCCACCTAGAGCCGCCTGTCCTCTCTGCCTGCGCAGCCTGAGGCCGTCACACAACTCCAAACCAAGTACAAGCAAACAGGTCCCAAGGTGCTGTCCTCAGCCATCTGCTTCTCAGGAGCCACAGTGTTCGGACAATACAGGTCTTCTTAGTAACAGTGAGAGACATGAAAGCTTAAAGCCACACCTGGCCTAATGAATATTACTGTAAATAGTCCTAAGTGATGTTAATGCACAAGAAGGAATCCCAGAGGATCTCAGCTTAGAACATGCCTAGCAGATAAGCAGGCCGAAAGAGTAAGTATTTCTGTTCTTGGACTGATTACAGGGAGCACATGTTGACCTCATACCTTCTTTCACAGAGCATTTGGGGAAGTGGGCGTGAGTCAGGAACCCACCTTTTGATTAATTAATTTGGAAACAGAGAGATACAGTGAGTGGCCCAAGCTCTCAGAGTGGGCCAGAGGCCAAAGAACTCACTCTGATCACATCCAGTTCAGGGTTCCTTTGCTCAGTCCAAAATCACAAAAGGGTCTTACAAGGTGTGGCCCAGGGACCACCTGCATCAAAACAACTCCAGAGAGTGTGTGGAGAACACTTTGACTCAGGACCCTCTGGGGATAGAACACAGACATATGCATGGTCAACAACCTTATCAAGAATTCTGATGTCCACTAACATTTGAGAACCACAAAGCTGAACTTAAATTTCTGCCTTGACAGCATACATCATTTCCAAGTTTATTCTTCAATCTGAATTTGTGACTTTTTGGGATACGGAGGAAGAAGGATGTAGAATGAAACCCATGGTGTTCTTAAATTTCCTGTTTGAAGTCACTGGTACTTGGGTTGAATAAACGGACTTCTGCATTATGAGGACTTGGAAGAGGAGTGTATTGCTAAAATTAGAGGAATCATTTTAAACGAGGGATGGGCCTTCCTCTCAGTGCCCTCTGGTGGAATTAATCCAACCCACTGTTTACACTTAGAGTCTGAAAAGACTTTTCACAGCCTAGGGGATAAAGCAACTGGAGGAAGATAGGAGTGATTCCCCTTGCTTTGGGCTGGGACACTGAAAAGCTGCACCCCAAGAGTAGAGGGAACGAGAAGTAGGTAAGCTTTTGCAGGGACTATAGCGCATCTCATTCTTGGACTGAGCTTTTCCGAGCTCATCCTGGCTTGCTGGGATGCTTAGGGATCTAGCAAAAGCAAACATAATTCCTCTCTGGAATTATAACCTCATCTTAGTACTCTATTTCTACAAAAAAATTCTGTAAATACAATGTCCAACACAAGATTAAAAACAACCAGAGCAGGGCTTCCCTGGTGGCGCAGTGGTTGGGAGTCCGCCTGCCGACGCAGGGGACGCGGGTTCATGCCCCGGTCCGGGAGGATCCCACATGCTGTGGAGCGGCTGGGTCCATGAGCCATGGCCGCTGGGCCTGCGCGTCCGGAGCCTGTGCTCCACAGCGGGAGAGGCCACAACAGTGAGAGGCCCCCATACCACAAAACAAACAAACAAACAAACAAACAAAAAAAAAACAACCAGAGCCACTCAAAGACAACATGAGAGAAAAACAATAAAGAGAAGAAACACACCTGAAAAGGCTTTAGATGTTAGAGTTACCACACAAACTTTAAGGTAACTCTGCTATATATATTCAAAGAGCTAAAAGACAAGCTTGAGAATTTTTGTCGGATAACTAAAAATTATTTTGAAGAAAGAACCAAATTTAAGTTTTGGAAATTAAACATACAATAACTAAAATCAATAACTTAATGAGTGGGTTTAACAGTAGATTAGATATAACTGAAAAGAAAATTGGTAAAACAGGTTAGAATACTGTACTTAAATTGTGATTTGTAGACCAGTAGCACTGACATAACCTAGGAGTGTTTTTTTTTAAATACAGGCACACCTTGGAGATATTGCAGGTTCAGTTCCAGACCACCACAATAAAGTGAGCAAGTTAGCACAAATGTTTTGGTTCCCCAGGGCATACAGAAGTTATGTTTATACTATACTGTTGTCTACTGAGCATGCAACAGCATTATATCTAAAAATATAAGGTATATACCTTAGTTTAAAAATACTTTATTATTAAAAAAATTCTAACCATCATCTGACACTGCCACAGAACTTCAATTTGTAAAAATGCAATATCTGCAAAGCATAACAAAGTGAAGTACAATAAAATGAGGTATGCCTGTAGACTTTTATCTTAGAATGGTTTTAGATTTCAGAGAAGTTGCAATGGTAGTACAGAGTTTGCATATAACCCACACCCAATTATTAACATATTACATTAACATGGTACATTTATTACAATTAATGAACCAATACTGATATGTTCCTACTTTTTTCCATTTGGTAATTAGTTTGCTTAATGCAGATTTAATGAAGTTATAGCCTGATGGAGAAAGAACATGGGCTCTAGAATCACATAGACCCGAATGTGAATCTGGGTCCTGCTCATAACCAGCATGACGATACATTCCTACTGACTAAAACTCATACTTTATTTATACTTCCTTAGTTTTTACTTATTATCCTTTTAATGTCTGGGAGCTTTTTTAGATGCGTGGAATCTAAGCCCCCACTACAGACCTAGTTAATCAGAATCTATATTTTTAAAAGATCCCCAGGTCATTTTAAAGACATTAAAATTTGAGAACTGTTGGTTAGAAAAAGGAAAAATTTCAGAATGAAGCATGAATAATAAATAAATAAATAATATAGAAGAGAGCGTAAGAGGAAGAGTAAAGACAATAAATACAGACAATGAGATGCAAGTCTTACATAAGAGAAATTGCAGTCTCCAAAGGAGATTACAGAGAGAATGGATCAGAAACAATAGTTTAAGAGACCATGGCTAAGAGTTTTCTAAAACTGATAGAAGATATCAAGCCACAGATTCTAGAAGCTCTAGGAACCCAAAACAGGAATGAAAGAAAATCCACAAATGGGGGGGGGGGACCTTCAAGATGGTGGAGGAGTAAGACCTGGAGATCACCTTCCTCCCCACAAATACATCAAAAATACATCTACATGTGGAACAGCTGCTACAGAACACCTACTGAAGGCTGGCAGAAGACCTCAGACCTCCCAAAAGGCAAGAAAATCCCCATGTACCTGGGTAGGGCAAAAGAAAAAAGAAAAAACAGAGACAAAAGAATAGGGACAGGACCTGCACCTTGCGGAGGGAGCTGTGAAGGAGGAAAAGTTTCCACACACTAGGGAGCCCCTTCACTGGCGGAGACGGGGTTGGGCGGGAGGAAGCTTCAGAGCCACGGAGGAGAGCACAGCGACAGGTGCACAGGGCAAAGCAGAGAGATTCCCACACAGAGGATCAATGCCAACCAGCACTCACCAGCCTGAGAGACTCGTCTGCTTACCCGCTGGGGTGGGTGGGGTCTGGGAGATGAGGCTCAGGCTTCGGAGGTCAGATCCCAGGGAGCGGACTGGGGTTGGCTGCGTGAACACAACCTGAAGAGGGCTAGTGCACCACAGCTAGCCGGGAGGGATCCTGGGAAAAAGTCTGGACCTGCCAAACAGTCAAGAGACCATTTTTTCAGGGTGCACGAGGAGAGGGGATTCCTCCCCCGTCTGCCCACATAAAGCAGAGCACCGCCTAAATGAGCTCCAGAGACGGGCGTGAGCCACAGCTATGAGCACGGACCCCAGAGACGGGCATGAAACGCTAACGCTGCTGCTGCAGCCACCAAGAATCCTGTGCAAGCACAGGTCACTCTTCATACTTACCCTCCCAGAAGCCTGTGCAGCCCGCCACTGCCAGAGTCCCATGATCCAGGGACAAGTTCCCCAGGAGAACACAGACATGGTGCACCTCAAGCTGCTGCAACGTCATGCTGGCCTCTGCCACCGCAGGCTCGCCCCACATTCCAATTATAACTACCGTACCCCTTCCTCCCCCTGGCCTGAATGAGCAAGAGCCCCCTAATCAGCCTCTGCTTTAACCCCATCCTGTCTGGGTGGGAACAAATGCCTGAGGGCGACCTACATGCAGAGGCAGGGCCAGATCCAAAGCTGAACCCCAGGAGCTGTGTGAACAAAGAAGAGAAAGGGAAATTTCTCCGTGCTGCCTCAGGAGCAGCGGATTAAATCCCCACAACCAACTTGATGTACCCTGCATCTGTGGAATACCTGAAGAGACAACGAACCATCCCAAAATTGAGGCGATGGACGTTTAGAGCAACTGTGGACGTGGGGTTTGCTGTCGGCAACTGATTTGTTTCTGATTTTTACATTTATCTTAGTATCGTTTTTAACGCTTGTTATCACTGGTGGATTTGTTTATTGCTTCGGTTGCCCTCTTTTTTTAAAAATTATTTTTTAAATCTTAATAGTTTTTAAAAATTTATTACTATTTTTTTATTTCTTTTTTCTCCCTTTTCTTCTGAGCCATCTGGCTGACAGTGTCTTGGTGCTCCAGGCTGGTGTCAGGCCTGAGCCTCTAAGGTGGGAGAGCCAAGTTCAGGACACTGGACCACCAGAGACCTCCCAACCCCATGCAATATCAATCGTCAAGAGCTCTTCCAGAAATCTCCGTCTCAACACTAAGACCCAGGACATATTTAAGACCCAGTTCCACTCAACGACCAGCAAGCCCCAGTGCTGGACACCCCATACCAAACAACTAGCAAGACAGGAACACAACACCACCCATTAGCAGAGAGGCTGCCTAAAATCATACTAAGTTCACAGACACCCCCAAACACACCACCGGAGGTGGCCCTGCCCACCAGAAAGACAAGATTCAGCTCCACCCACCAGAATACAGGCACCAGTCCCATCCACCAGGAAGCCTACACAAGCCACTGAACCAACCTCACCCACTGGGGGCAGACACCAAAAACAACGGGAACTATGAACCGGCAGCCTGCGAAAAGAAGACCCCAAACACAGTAAGTTAAACAAAATGAGAAGACAGAGAAACACACAGCAGATGAAGGAGCAAGGTAAAACCCCACCAGACCAAACACATAAAAGGAAATAGGCAGTCTACCTGAAAAAGAATTCAGAATAATGATAGTAAAGATGATCCAAAATCTTGGAAATAGAATGGAGAAAATACAAGAAACGTTTAACAAGGACCTAGAAGAACTAAAGAGCAAACAATGATGAACAACACAATAAATGAAATTAAAAATTCTCTAGAAGGAAGCAATAGCAGAATAACTGAGGCAGAAGAACGGATAAGTGACCTGGAAGATAAAATAGTGAAAATAACTACTGCAGAGCAGAATAAAGAAAAAAGAATGAAAAGAACTGAGGACAGTCTCAGAGACTTCTGGGACAACATTAAATGCACAAACATTCAGATTAAACGGGTCCCAGAAGAAGAAGAGAAAAAGAAAGGGACTGAGAAAATATTTGAAGAGTTTATAGCTGAAAACTTCCCTAACATGCGAAAGGAAATAGTCAATCAAGTCCAGGAAGCGGAGAGAGTCCCATACAGGATAAATCCAAGGAGAAACATGCCAAGACACATACTAATCAAACTATCAAAAGTTAAATACAAAGAAAAAATATTAAAAGCAGCAAGGGAAAAGCAACAAATAACATACAAGGGAATCCCCATAAGGTTAACAGCTGATCTTTCAGCAGAAACTCTGCAAGCCAGAAGGGAGTGGCAGGACATATTTAGAGTAATGAATGGGAAAAACCTACAACCAAGATTACTCTACCCAGAAAGGATCTCATTCAGATTTGATGGAGAAATTAAAACCTTCACAGATAAGCAAAAGTTAAGAGAATTCAGCACTACAAAACCAGCTTTACAACAAATGCTAAAGGCACTTCTCTAGGCGGGAAACAGAAGAGAAGGAAAAATCTAACAAAAACAAACCCAAAACAATTAAGAAAATGGTAACAGGAACATACATATAATTACGTTAAATGTAAATGAATTAAATGCTCCAACCAAAAGACACAGACTGGCTGAATGGATACAGAAACAAGACCTATATATATGCTATCTAAAGGAGACCCACTTCTGATCTAGGGACACATACAGACTGAAAGTGAGGGGATGGAAAAAGATATTGCAAATGGAAATCAAAAGAAAGCTGGAGTAGCAATTCTCATATCAGAAAAAATAGACTTTAAAATAAAAACTATTACAAGAGACAAAGAAGGACACTACATAATGATCAAGGAATCAATCCAAGAAGAAGATATAACAACTGTAAATATTTATGCACCCAACATAGGAGCACGTCAATACATAAGGCAAATGCTAACAGCCACGAAAGGGGAAATCGACAGTAACACAATCATAGTAAGGGACGTTAACACCCCACTTTCACCGTTGGACAGATCATCCAAAATGGAAATAAATAAGGAAACAGAAGCTTTAAATAATACATTAAATAAGATGGCCGTAATTGATATTTATAGGACATTCCATCCAAAACCAACAGAATACACTTTCCTCTCAAGTGCTCATGTAACATTCTCCAAGGTAGATCATATCTTGCGTCACAAAACAAACCTTGGTAAATTTAAGAAAACTGAAATCATATCATGTCTCTTTCCTGACCACAATGCTATGAGACTAGATATCAATTACAGGAAAAAAAACTGTAAAAAATACAAACACATGGAGGCTAAACAATACACTGCTTAATAACCAAGTGATCACTGAAGAAATCAAAATGGAAATCAGAAAATACCTAGAAACAAATGACAATGGAGACACGACGACGCAAAACCTATGGGATGCGCAAAAGCAGTTCTAAGAGGGAAGTTTAATAGCAATACAATCCTACCTTAAGAAACAGGAAACATATCAAATAAACAACCTAACCTTACACCTAAAGCAATTAGAGAAAGAAGAACAAAAAAACCCAAAGTTAGCAGAAGGAAAGAAATCATAAAGACCAGATCAGAAATAAATGAAAAAGAAATGAAGAAAATGATAGCAAAGATCAATAAAACTAAAAGCTGGTTCTTTGAGAAGATAAACAAAATTGATAAACCGCTAGCCAGACACATCAAGAAAAAAAGGGGAAAGACTAAAATCAACAGAATTAGAAATGAAATAGGAGAAGTAACAACTGACACTGCAGAAATATAAAGAATCATGAGGGATTCCTACAAGCAACCATATGCCAATAAAATGGACAACCTGGAAGAAATGGACAAATTCTTAGAAAAGCACAACCTTCCAAGACTGAACCAGGAAGAGGCAGAAAATACAAACAGACCAATCACAAGCACTGAAATGGAAACTGTGATTAAAAATCTTCCATCAAACAAAAGCCCAGGACCAGATGGATTCACAGGCAAATTCTATCACACATTTAGACAAGAGCTAACACCTATCCTTCTCAAACTCTTCCAAAATATAGCAGAGGGAGGAACACTCCCAAACTCATTCTACTAGGCCACCATCACCCTGATACCAAAACCAGACAAACATGTCACAAAAAAAAAAAAAACTACAGGCCAATATCACTGATAAACATAGATGCAAAGATGCTCAACAAAATCCTAGCGAACAGAACCCAACAGCACATTAAAAGGAACATACACCATGCTCAAGTAGGGTTTATTCCAGGAATGCAAGGATTCTTCAATATACGCAAATCAATCAATGTGATACACCATATTAACAAATTGAAGGATAAAAACCATATTATAATCTCAATAGATGCAGAAAAAGCTTTCGACAAGATTCAACACCCATTTATGGTAAAAACCCTCCATAAAGTAGGCAAAGAGGGAACTTACCTCAACATAATAAAGGCCACATATGACAAACCCACAGCCAACATCGTTCTCAATGGTGAAAAGCTGAAACCATTTCCTCTAAGATCAGGAACAAGACAAGGATGTCCACTCTCACCACTACTATTCAACAGAGTTTGAAGTTTTAGCCATAGCAATCAGAGAAGAAAAAGAAATAAAAGGAATCCAAATCGGAAAAGAAGTAAAACTGTCACTGTTTGCAGATGACATGATACTATACATAGAGAATCCTAAAGATGCTACCAGAAAGCTACTAGAGCTAATCAATGAATTTGGTAAAGTAGCAGGATACAAAATTAATGCACAGAAGTCTCTTGCATTCCTATACACTAATGATGAAAAATCTGAAAGAGAAATTAAGGAAACACTCCCATCTACCACTGCAACAAAAAGACTAAAATACCTAGGAATAAACCTACCCAAGGAGACAAAAGACCTGTATGCAGAAAATTATAAGACACTGATGAGAGAAATTAAAGATGATACCAACAGATGGAGAGATATTCTATGTTCTTGGATTGGAAGAATCAACATTGTGAAAATGACTATACTACCCAAAGCAATCTACAGATTCAATGCAATCCCTATTAAACTACCACTGGCATTTTTCACAGAACTAGAACAAAAAATTTCACAATTTGTATGGAAACACAAAAGACCCCGAATAGCCAAAGCAATTTGAGAAAGAAAAACAGAGCTGGAGGAATCAGGCTCCCTGACTTCAGACTATACTACAAAGCTACAGTGATCAAGACAGTATGGTACTGGCACAAAAACAGAAATATAGATCAATGGAACAGGATAGAAACCCGGAGACAAACCCACGCACATATGGTCACCTTATCGTTGATAAAGGAAGCAAGAATATACAATGGAGAAAAGACAGCCTCTTCAACAAGTTGTGCTGGGAAAACTGAACAGCTACATGTAAAAGAATGAAATTAGAACACTCCCTAACACCATACACAAAAATAAACTCAAAATGGATTAAAGACCTAAATGTAAGGTCAGAGACTATAAAACTCTTAGAGGAAAACATAGGCAGAACACTCTATGACATAAATCACAGCAAGATCCTTTTTGACCCATCTCCTAGAGAAAGGGAAATAAAAACAAAAATAAACAAATGGGACCTAATGAAACTTAAAAGCTTTCTCACAGCAAAGGAAACCATAAACAAGACAAAAAGACAACCCTCACAATGGGAGAAAATATTTGCAAATGAAGCAACTGACAAAGGATTAATCTCCAAAATATACAAGCAGCTCATGCAGCTCAAGATCAAAAAAACAAACAACCCAATCCAAAAATGGGCAGAAGACCTAAATAGACATTTCTCCAAAGAACATATACGGATTGCCAACAAACACATGAAATGATGTTCAACATCACTAGTCATTAGAGAAATGCAAATCAAAACTACAATGAGGTATCACCTCACACTAGTCAGAATGGCCATCATCAAAAAATCTACAAACAATAAATGCTGTGGAGGGTGTGGAGAAAAGGGAACCCTCTTGCACTGTTGGTGGGAGTGTAAATTGATACAGCCACTATGGAGGTTCGTTAAAAAACTAAAAATAGAACTACCATATGACCCAGCAATCCCAGTACTGGGCATATACCCTGGAGAAACCACGAATGAAAAAGAGTCATGTACCACAAGGTTCACTGCAGCACTATTCACAATAGCCAGGACATGGAAGCAACCTAAGTGTCCACTGACAGATGAATGGATAAAGAAGATGTGGCACATATATACAATGGAATATTACTCAGCCATAAAAAGAAACGAAATTGAGTTACTGTAGTGAGGTGGATGGACCTAGAGTCTGTCATACAGAGTGAAGTAAGTCAGAAAAAGAAAAACAAATACCATATGCTAATACATATATATGGAATCTAAAAAAAAAAAAAAGGTTCTCACGAACCTAGGGGCAGGACAGGATTAAAGACACAGACGTAGAGAACGGACTTGAGGACATGGGGAGGGGGAAGGGTAAGCTGTGACAAAATGAGACAGTAGCACTGACATATATATACTACCAAATATTAAATAGATAGATACCAAATAGATAGATAGTGGGAAGCAGCTGCATCTCACAGGGAGATCAGCTCAGTGCTTTGTGACCACCTAGAGGTGTGGGATACGGAGGGTGGGAGGGAGACACAAGAGGGAGGGGATTTGGGGATATATGTATACATATAGCTGATTCACTTTGTTATATAGCAGAAACTAATATAACATTGTAAAGCAATTATACTCCAATAAAGATGTTAAAAAAAAAAGGAAAATCCACACACAGATACAGCATAATAAACCTGTTGAAAACCAAAGACAAAAACAAATAAAATCAGATGACCTTCAATGGAGTCCCTACTGGACTTAAAGCTAAAGAGAAATAATGGGAGTCAAAAGACACTGGTATCTTCAGAGGGCTGAAAAGTACAATGGTAACTTAGAATTCTATACCCAGGAAAAACATTCTTCAGAAATTGTGACATGATAAAATTCAGACAAATAAAAAATGAGGTAAGTTTTTCTCCAACTACTTTGCACTATAAGAAATATTAAAAAGTCTCTTTCAGGTAGAAGGATAATGATCCCAGATGGGAGTCTGGAGATGCAGAAAGAAACAAAGAACAATGAAAATGGAAAATATGTGAATAAATCTAAATGACCTTCAACTGCATATAATAATAATGATGTATTGTGTGTTTACAAGATAAAATATTAAAATACAAACAATAGCAGAGAGTTAAAGTATTAAATAAAACCACTGGAGCGTCCGGAAAGCAACCAAAACACCAATGAAAACTGGATTTGGATAATGCACGCTGTAATCTCTAGAATAAGTATTAAAAGAATGACTACAAATCATACAACTTTCAAGCTTAAGGAGGGGTAAATGCCATATAGAAATAATTAGTCAAAAGGAGGTCAAGAATGGAAAGAAATAATATAGAATAGGCAAGGAAAATAGAACACACTGAGTAAGATGGTAGATTTAACTGAAAGTGTATCAGTTTTTACATTAAGTGAATTGGTCTAGGTAGTAAAAAGTCTGCCTCCGTTTGGGGATGTTTGACTGCTGACAGTTCTTCAGTCTCTGCCTTCCCTCTTCCCTTCTGTGCTACATCTGCTAAGAAAAACATGGGTACTTCCTCCTAAGGCACCAGTGGGAGAGTCAAGCCACACAAGCCCTGTTGTTTGAAGGCATCCCAATCCCAGCCCAGCCTCCTAACTGCAGTCTCTTTTCCTTGCTCTCAAGCCATTTCAGGCCTGCTTGAGAGGTCGCGCCTGTTCTCCCAGACAGCCTGTTACGTAAGTAATAAATCTTTTCATACCCTCTTGGTGTGTATGTATGTTGTCATCGTCTCAACATCCAAACCAAAATTTGGGTAAGGGTCTATCTTGCTTCTTCAGGGTGGTTAAAACAGTTTTACCCGTCCTAATTAAAAGACCAAGATTACAAGACGATTAAAACTACAAACCCAAACAGATGCCATTTACAAGAGCTATATCTAAAACAGACGGATACAGAAAGATTGAAAGGATTGAAAAAGATAATATGGAAGTCACTAAATAGATTTGGTTTTGCTATATTAATATCTAAAGATAAAGTAGACTGCAAAATAGAAGGCATTACCAGACATAAAGAGGAACACTTTTTAAAATAGTTTAATTCAGAGAACAACATAAGTATTCTAAAACTGTAGGCCTCTAATAAAATAGCCTCAAAATATTAGCACACAAATCAAGCTTCAAACGCTAAGAGAAAGAGAAATGTGCAATCATAGTGGAAATTACTGCACACCAATTTCAGTAACTGAAAGAAGCAGCAGACAAAAAGCGGTAGCAATACGGGAAAGGTAAACAACATGATCAGCAAACTGACACAGAGGACAAACTTTCTACACTTCAAACTGCAAGACACATTTTTTCCTCAAGTGGTATTATATAGAGCTTTTTTTATTGATAAATCATTGAGCTGTATTGAAAATTTTATTCACATTACTCCTTTTTACTACTTTCCACAATAATCTGGAGGTTCTCCACCTAGGATTAAGACTCTCCATGGTGCCAGAAACCCAGCCTTGTTCTACCGTGTTGTTCCACGATATATATTTTCCATTTTGAAGCTGCCTCAGTCCAAAATGGCTGCTGAAACTCCAGCTATTAGGATCACATTCCAAATGCAGGAAGGAGAAGAAGAGGGATTTCATAACGTCCTCGTAAAAACACTTTCTAGAATTTGCAAGTACTATTTCTGCTTATATCTCATTGGCCAGAACTTAGTTACTTTCACATCTAGCTCCACAGAAGGCTGGGAATAAAGTTTTTATTTTGGTTGGCCAAGTACCCAGCAAAAAAAAATTGAGGGTTTCATTGTTACACAGGGAAAACTATAATGATATCCAGATGCTGAAATAAAGAGAGGAAAAAAAAGATTCATATTTTATCTTATTTAATGGACATTTTCTCCAGCCCCAGCCCCAGCCTATCACCACCAACAAAAAACAAACAAACTTTGCTCCGTAGGATCCCCTCTGTCTGTATTCCTTTGTCGTGGTATGAAGGGGGACTGGATGCGGCAGGGAGGAACAGGCAAGCGAGCAATTACTAAGTCAAGCGAGCTTTGCATCCATACCCTCACATAGTAGGTTTAACGAACAGGCTGTGGCGGTCTTGCTTTGCAAGTTAAAGTGAGTGATTGCACGGAAACTGAAGTCATTAATAAATACAGCCTCTATTTCATGTAGGATGTCCAAGTCTAAATCAAATGCAACTGTTGAAAGGCCAGATGTTATTCCCATTGCTACACTGCAGTGTTTTCCTGGAAGTGATCTCACCGTGATGGTAACGCTGTTGTCCAACTGTTCATACTATTTATATCTAGAACCCCAGTTTTCAGGTTTAAAATGCATCAAGCTGCAAACAGCTATTGCTTTCAATGCCGAGCCTGACACGGGGAAATCAAGCAGAATCCTCGAGCTGTGAGGTGTTAACTTCGATGGCTGTCAACAAGGCAAAGCCTTACGTAACTTGTAAACACGTGGGTCTATCGTTACGCATGGCTCTGGGCAACACTGCCACATTAACCAATATGGGCGATTCAAGTCTTTGCTGTCCTCTTCTATGAAGAAAAAAGTTAACTGCGATTATCTCCTACAGATTAGAAAGTACATAACCCCAAAGCCAAAAGGGTTATTTGGTCAGAGCCATAAACAGAGTGCCAATCCTTAAAAGAAAAAACAAAAGCAACTATCAGAAAGAAGTGTGAAGATGCCCTTTACCTGGAATATTTTCTTCTTTTTGCTTTTCTCTTTTAGAATTTGAGGGTAAAGAAAGGCATTGTGAGAAAATAAGCTGTTTTTGAAGAACAGATTTTTTTTAAGGATAATTATATCATTTTGGTTTTATGTATTCATCTCACAAAAACATTATTGGTACGATGAAGTGAAAACAATAGTTATTAACACATTGGTAGTTATACACACTCAATAGTTCATTCACATTATAAATGAGAAATAGAACATTTAGATGGTTCTTATGTTGAATGTCAATATGAAGACAACTAATGCCTAAGACTGATAAAAACGATAGCTCCCATTTCTGGGGGTACTTCCTATGGGACAGGTCTGGTGCTAAGTGGCTTGTTTGCATTATCTTACCAAATAGAAACAGGTTCTATAATTATCCTCCAAGTTCAGCAGAGGAAAGTGAGGTGCAAGCAGGGTATATCACTTGTCCCAACCCACATGGTCCTTGAGAAGTGCAGCTGGGACTTGAGCCCAGGTTGCTTGCTCCAGAACCCATCCTCATAAGCCTGAGATTAAATGAGACATACTGCATTTTGGGAGTTTAGCCCAGCACCTGGCACATAATGAGCTGCCAATAAAGGTAAAATGAAGGATATTTACACAAAAACAGACTAAAGCAAGCTGCAAATCACATACCTTCCACATCACTGAAGGCACCTGAGAGGACAGTTAATGAAAGATAAGGGGAACCACCTGGTTGAGGGTCCCTTTTTGGTTCCACTTCTGCTTCACAATTATCCCTGGGCTCCAGCCCTGAATCACTCCCTGAGAGGCTGTGTGGCTTTGGACTAATCACTTCTCCTCTCTGGACTGGACATTCTTCTGTAAAACAAGAGGATCTGGCTGGAATGATTCCTAAGGTTTCCCTCTGCTCTGAACTTCTACAATTTAAGTCACTTCTAAGATTTTGCCTGTGAGAATCAATCCAGGAGCCCAGGGAGGCTGAAACCTAGCTTTACTATGTAGAAAAAGATTAACTGCCCTGTGAAGAAAGAGAGCAAGGCTTTAGGAGGATCAGCATTTTCCACAAAGGATACACTCTGTTTCAATGGCAACAGGCTGTGGTGGCAAAACTGCAAAGCTTCCAGAATGGGCATGACTCAAAACCAGAGGGCCAAGGAAGACCTTTAGAAGAGCTGATGGAATCGAATTAATACCAGTGACTTTCATAATCCTGCTCCATTTCAGACCCAAATGCCTCCAGATGGGAAAGGCACGCAGGCTGCTCCCAGGGGCAGAGGCAGAGGCTCTGAAGTCTGCTCCATGGCGTCCACTAGTGGAAGACCACATTGTAGCGATGCAGACCTGCTGATTGCAGGGGTTCCAACAGCTCTACACTGTTTAAGCCCAAAGTCCACCCATGCAACTCCTGACTAGGGAAACAGCAGAAAGAGGAAGTGTCTTGTCCAAGCCCATCAGCTAGCTAGAGACAGAGGTGACCATTTGGTCCACACAGAGAAGTTGTCTTCTGTACAACACACCAATGGTTCTCTATAATAACCTATCATTTAATATTCATTTGTTGCAAGATCCTGGTCATTATATTAAAAGAAAGAGCAAACTTGCTCTATCTTTCATCCAAGGAAATATAAAATGTCTGGACAAAGTCAGGTCTTCTGATTTTGTCATAACTTAATAGCTGTGCAAATATTCTTGGGATCCCCTCTCCCATGAATATTTTATTGGAATCAAAATGGTTCAGAGAGATAAATTATATTGGAAGTAAGAATTATTTGACAGATATTTTGAACTTCTCATGAGTGACCAGCACAGCATATTGCAAACTCTCCAGTATAAAAAATCTGACAAAATCCACCAAGTAGTCTCAAGTATATGGTAGTAATGCCATTTATTTACTGGAAATCAACCTATACTTGAAACATTAAGCATATTTGTGTTCAGTGTTTAACCACGTTAGGAAAATAAAAGCAGCGTGTGACAGTTCTTATCCCGAGAGGCGGCACATCTTCACAAGGAAGTAAGATGTATACAATGGATACAATATATGACTATAATTCTGAAATAACTTAAATGCCCCAGAGAAAAAGTTGGGAGGGAGTCTCAAGAAGGGGCACTGACAAACCTAGAAAGAGCTAGGAGAACTTCATGAAGCAGACAGGACTGGAACTGAACCTTAAAGAATGGGAAGGGCACTGAAGTAGAAAGAAAGGCAAGTGATCAGAAAAGGCAAACGCACAAGGACACAGGGTGGTGGTGGCTGAGGCAGGAAGGCGTTCCATGGACATGTCCTGTCATGGCTCATCTCATCATGACTTTAGTTTCTCAAACCTCTCCCAGTTCCCAGCTGGCTTCTTTCTTGCCTCTCTGTCCAGCCTAGATGTCACGGTCAGCCCTTCCGATCAAGCTTGTCGACTCTATGCGTTAGCTACCTTGGGGCCTCCCTCTGCTCGTCGCGTCTTCTTCTCCCACTCCTGCGCAGCTGGACACTCCTGGAGCATCACAGAGACTGGCCTCCTGAATCCCAGCTGCTTGGCAATCCTTTCCTTCATTTCCCATTTATCAGCTCCCATGGCCAGGACAAACCATGCTTAATCTCAAGCTCCAGGTCATTTCCTTGCAACTCTCACATTTTCTCCCCATCTCATCTCAGAAGATTGAGGCTCTTCTGCATGGGCTCCAACATACCTTGTCCCCACTTGAAAATGTTTCTTTATTGCCACTTATTCTCCTTCCGTGTTCCAGACCATCCCCTCACCTTCACACATCACATCCTCAGGTAAGACTATAATTAGGTCCCCCAACTCCCCAATATTTTCTGTCTCTTGCAGAAGAGAGCACTATCTCTCCTTTGGGGCATTCCATGAATTAGGTGAATGTGAGACTTACAAGGGAAAACATTTACCCTACATATTCAGTCCTGGAGCTCCTGTGATTCCAAGAGACCTGGGATTAGTAATTGCCCAGGGAGACCGTCCTTGGAGATAGGAGAATGGACGCAGGACAGCTTCTCAGGAGTCAGACAGGCATCGCTTCACGTGTCTGAGCTTCAGTTTTGGCACAAACAAGGAGCAGGGACAAATGAGGCAGTAAACTTGAAAACAAAAAGGTGCTTTGTTTTCTTTTAAAGAAACACAACAAGGAATGAAGTCCCCTCAATCATGAAACGAAGATCGATGCGTAAGCCTTCTAATTTTGGCACAGTAATGTTTTTTCTTTTCTTTCTTTCTTTTTTTACAACAAGGTTTTGGGAAGAAAGGAACAAACTAACTAACAAGAAGATGTTTCAGAATATTTGATAATGATCAACAAAAACACGAAGTCATTTAGCAGGTGACTTGTTTTTCATTTAGCAGGTTTTTGTTTCAAAAAATATGGGCCAGAAATTCTTCTAACATTGCTCTTAAATGATACATTGGAACAGCTTATCATTTGCTATTTGTTATTGAACACGTGGGGGGCTGCAGGCTAACCTCAGTGCACTTTCCCTTGCAGGATTCTCCATTTGCTCTCTACAGCACCCACTCTTTGCTCTTCTCTCACAGCCCTTCTGTTTCTGTATGGTTTGGCACTGGTAAAACACAAAGAGATGTGCAGAGCGCTCACAAAATGCAAAACATGCTAATGAAATGTGAGAATTAGGGCTCCATCATTTTCATTATGTCTTATTTCTCCTCTAACTCCTCACCAAAGGTTTTAAATTGAACAGACCGTAAGGAACGTTTTCAATGAGATTGTACTTGGGTATATAAAGCGTCCATAAATTAAACCAACAAAATGAAATTTCCTGAAGTCCCATGAAAGCCCCCATGGCATGCCAAGCTTTGCTTCTGTTCTGGTTCAACTCTTGAAGTCAAAGCACAGAGTTAAATTTTTACTCCTGAAGCAAAGGTGCTACAATGTTGCGATAGTTAATTTTATGTATCAACTTGCATAGGCCATGGTACCCAGGTATTTGGTCAGAGACCATCTAAATGTCTCTGTGAAGGTACTTTTTAGATTAACGCTTAAATCAGTAGACTTTGAGTAAAGCAAATTACTCTCTATAACGTGGGAAAGCCTTAGTCAATCAGTTGAAAGTCTTGAGAGACAAAAGAGGGAGGTCCCCCAAGGAAGAGGGAATTCTGCCCCCAGACTGCCTTTGGACTCCAAGCTGTAACATCAACTCTTCCCTAGGTCTCCATCCTGCCCACCTGACCTGCAGATTTTGGAGTTGCCAGCCTCCACAACTGCATAAGCCAATTCCTTAAAATAAAACATACTCTCTCTCTTTAGAATACAGTATACAGAGGGTTATTTTGTGTATATATATATATATATATATATATATATATATATTCTATATAGAAAAAATATGTTCTGTTATTTTGTGTATACACACACACACACACACACACACACACACACACACACACACCCTACCAGTGCTGTTTCTCTGGAGAACCCTAATACAAATGGATACCCTTTTGTTAATTGTAGAGAGAAAATATCTCCAGCAGAAACAAATTTTCTGAATTCATAATTGCAAAAGATACTTCTAGGCTAGCACTGTTACACTTTCCCTGAAAAGTTCTGTTTACCCTGTTGTCTGGCAAAGGTTTCCTTAGAGTCATCTCCTCTGAAGGTCATGCTCTCTGTCTTTTATGTCCAACCAACATCAGGTCCAACCCAGTTCCTTTCCTTGATAGTTCCTATTTAGAAATAACAGGAAAAAAAAGTTTTATATCTCCGAGATACCTTCTGATGAAACAATTTAAAAATAAACTTTGAAAACAGATAAAAACACAAGTATATTTAGTCTTTGCACAAATATCTAAACATCCAACAATGACTTCCCTGTCCTCTCTCACAGCATCCAACGTGAGTATTCCTGGAGCAGTTCCAGATCTCCCTAGGGTCAAATGAAATTTTTAAATTCCATCTTTATTGTTAGAAACAAGCAACAGAGTGGGAAATCAACACACACAGTCTTGATTTCCAAGGCCCTCTGAAATGCTTCATGGGCTTGGCCAACTTCAGGACCATCAACACCCCCCACACCCGTTTCACTCCTCCTGGGCCTGCACTCACCCTCATTCTCGCATCCAGGGTTGACCCCTGCCATGTTCTCAGTCTTTCCTGGCTTGCTTGCCTCCCTACTCATCTTCACATTCTCACAGCGCTTAGTTGAGTGCCTTGCACAAACTACTCACTGAACATGAACTTGAGTCACTGAACAGTGAAGCAGTACTGTAACTTTGACAGTCACTCATGTTGACAGTTCCTTTTTTAGGAGGTATCAGTAGCTAGAGAGACAATTTAGTCCCCTAACAGGAGAGCGTCATTTCTTCCATTATCATAATCCACTTGTTACTCAGTTTAAGATGTTCAGCCGGTCTGAGTCAATCCGAACAATGGCGCCAAGAATGTGTGTGTTATAACCTCTGGCAATGTTCTGACCGTGTCTGTGTGTGGTGCAATTTCAGGGTTCAAAGCTCAGTGGGCCAATCACATCTGTTTACCACGGCTTGGGGTAATCTAAGTCTTTGTTTCCCTAGGTGGCCCCGGGATGTTTGCTTTCTGTTGGTCAAAGTACTAGCAGATGGTGAAACTGGGTGAGGAAATATGCCCACTGTGGGTCTGTAAGTATCTGATAGAGTGAGGACTGTCTATTGACTGGGCTTAGTACATTCTGAAACCTTAAACTCAAATGGTCAGTTCTGACAAAAAAATTCTCTGGCAGGATTTTAAAACCAAGAGACTCTCATTCGAAAAGAATGGATTTAAATAAAGAACAGATCTTCCTTGATTACATATTTGTACCCAGTGAGATAACGAACAGTTTTTTCAGTAAAAGTTCAAGTCTAATTTAAATCTCACAGGCTAGGGCTTCCCTGGTGGCGCAGTGGTTGAGAGTCCGCCTGCCGATGCAGGGGACGCGGGTTCGTGCCCCGGTCCGGGAGGATCCCACATGCCTCGGAGCGGCTGGGCCCGTGAGCCATGGCCGCTGAGCCTGCGCGTCTGGAGCCTGTGTTCCGCAACGGGAGAGGCCACAACAGTGAGAGGCCCACGTACCGCAAAAAAAAAAAAAAAAAAATCTCACAGGCTAGAATGATCTTATTTTATTTTGTATAGATGACTACCACTCTCTTTTAGCTACAAAGGTATGCAAGAGATAGAGAATCAATTGGTTCACCAGTGTTCTTGAGAGCAACCTTAGGTAAATACTAGTGGTTGTAAGCAGAGAAGGCAGACACTGTAATTTAATGAGTTGTGAGGAGTAGCCTCCTCATTTTTGACCCTCTGCCCTTAGCACACAGTAGATAGAAAGAGGGAGGATGTTTACATCCTACATAGGTACAAGCATTTCCCCTGGGGTCATGGATCTGATGGCCAGATACAGGCACACGATTTCATGTAGGGACTACGCACAGAGAATAGCCAGTACATACAGTCCCTTAGGAAAACCAGACATTGCACATACTAGACAAAGACTATAAATCAGCTACTTTAAACATTCAGAGAACTAAGGGAAATCATGTATAAAAAAGTAAAGTATGAGAACAATGTTTCACCAAATAGAGAATTTCAATAAAGAACAGAAATTATATGTAAAAGAACCAAATAAGAATTCTAGAGTTGGAAAACACAATTACTAAAATAAAACATTCTCTTCTGCTCAACAGAAGATTTGATCAGGGAGAAGAAAGAATCAGGAAACTTGAAGATATGTCAATTGAGATGATCCAATCTAAGAAACAGAAAGAAAAAAGAATGAAGAAAAATGAACAGAGGCTTAGAGACCTGTGGGGAACCCCCAAGAATACCAATATATGCATAATGGAAGTCCCAGAAGGACAGGAGAGAGAGAGAAAGGGGCAGAAAGAATATTTAAAGAAATAATAACTGAGGGACTTCCCTGGTGGTGCAGTGGTTAAGAATCCGCCTGCCAATGCAGGAGACACAGGTTCGAGTCCTGGTCCAGGAAGATCCCACATGCTGAGGAGCAACTAAGCCAGTGCGCCACAACTACTGAGCCTGTGCTCTAGAGCTCATGAGCCACAACTACTGAGCCCTCATGCCAGAACTACTGAAGCCCATGTGCATAGAGCCCATGCTCTGCAACAAGAGAAGCCACCACAATGAGAACCCTGTGCATCGCAACAAAGAGCAGCCCCCGCTCACCACAACTAGAGGAAGCCTGCACGCAGCAACAAAGACCCAGCACAGCCAAAAACTAAAAAATAAAATTAATTAATTAAAAAAAAGAAATAATAACTGAAAACTTCTCAAATTTGATGAAAAACATTAATCTACACAACCAAGAAGCTCAGCAAAATCCAGGTAAGATAAACTGAAAAACTCAAAGATTGGACACATCATAACCAACCTTTCAAAAGACAAAGCCAAAAACAGATTCTTGAAAGCAAGAATTCTTTCAAGAAAGAAGGAATTCTTCACATACAATTCTTCACATACAATTCTTCACATACAATTCTCAAAGAGGTTAACAGCTGATTTTATCATCAGAAATCATGGCAGCCAGAGGCAGTGGTATGACATATAAGAAAAATACTGCCAAGTACTGAAAGACAAAAACTGCCAACCAAGAATTCTGTATCTGTATCTGGCAAAATTATCCTTCAAAAAATGAAGAAGTTAAGACATTCCTAGGTAAACAAAAACTGAGAGAATTTGTTGCTAGCAGATCTGCTCTATAGGAAATGCAAAGGAACTCCTTCAGGCTGAAATCAAAGGACACCTGAGAGTAACTTGAATCTCCATGAAAAAATAAAGAGTACTGGTAAAAGTAACTATCAATACATAGGTAAAGAAAGCAATAATTACAAATCTGTATGTTGATGACATACAATGTATAAAGGTATAATTTATATGACAAAGCACGAAGGAGTAGGGAAAGAATGAAGCCATATAGGGACAAAGTTTCTGTACACTATTGCAGTTAATTTGGTATTAATCTGAACTAGATTGTTGTAAATTAATTTATAATCACCAGGGGAACCACTAAGGAAATAACTCAAAAATATATAGTAAAAGAAATGACAAGGAAATTATACAGTACAATAGAAAATATTTACTGAACGCAAAAGGCAGTAAATAGATGAATAAAAAGACTTTTTTCAGATTAAATGACCTTGTATATAGAAAATTCTAAGGACTTCATCAAAAAAAACCTGTAAGAGCTAATAAACTTATTTGGCAAGATCACAGGATACAAGATATATATACAAAAAGCAGTTGTGTTTCTATACATTAGGAATGAACATCTGAAAATGAAATTAAGAAAGCAATTTCATTTACAATAGCGTCAAAAAGAATAAAATACTTAGTGATACATTTAACAAATGAAGGTGGCAAGACAGGTACCCTGAAACCATAAAACTTATTCAAAGAAATTAAAGAGGACCTAAATAAATGGAAAGACATCCCATGTTCAAGGACTGTAAGACTTTATAACGCTAAAAAGGCAATAATCCCCAAATTGATCTACAGATTCAACTCAATCTCTCAAAATTTCAACTGTATTTCAATTTTTTTCAGAAACTGACAAGATGATTCTAAAATTAATATGGAAATACAAAGGATCCAGAGTAACCAAAACAATTTGGAAAAAGAAAAGCTGGAAGACTCATACTTCCAGATTTCAATATTTACTATAAAGCTACAAATCAAGTCTGTGTGATACTTCCATGGGATATGCATATAGATCAACGAAATAGAATTGAGAGTCCAGAATGGCCAAATGAATTCTGACAAGGGTTCCAAGAAAATTAAACGGGGGAAATAATTGTCTTTTTAATAAATAATGCTGAGAGAACTATCTGCATACAAAAGAAAAATGAATTTGGACCATCTACTTCATACCATATAAAAAAATTAACTCGAAATAGATAAACCTAAATGCAAGAAATAAAACTATAACATTCTTAGAATAAAACATAGGCATAAATCTTCATGACCTTGGATTAGATAATGGTTTCTTAGATATGATATCTAAAGTACAAGCAGCCAAAGGGGAAAAAAAAGATACATTTAACTTCATTAAAACTAAAAACTTCTATGCTTCAAAGCACTATCAAGAAAATGAAAAGACAACACACATGGGAAAAAATATTTGCAAATCATCTATCTCACAAAGATCTTGTGTCCAGAATATATAAAGAACTCTTACAACTCAAGAAAAGAAAGATAAATAATCCAATTAAAAGCTGGGCAAAGGGGCTTCCCTGGTGACGCAGTGGTTGAGAGTCCGCCTGCCAATGCAGGGGACACGGGTTTGTGCCCCGACCTGGGAAGATCCCACATGCCGCAGAGCAGCTAGGCCCGTGAGCCATGGCCGCTGAGCCTGTGCGTCCGGAGCCTGTGCTCCGCAACGGGAGAGGCCACAACAGTGAGAGGCCCGCGTACCGCAAAAAAAAATAAATAAATAAAACTGGGCAAAGGATTTAAATAGACATTTAACAGACGAAGAAAATATACAAAAGGGTAATAAGCACATGAAAAGATGTCCAACTTCCTTGGTTATGAGAGAAATGCAAGTCAAAACCACTATTAGATACTACTTTACATCCACTAGAATAGCTATAATTAAAAAGATAGATAATAACAAGGGTTGGTGAGGATGTAGAGAAACTGGAACTTTTAAACATTGCTGGTGGGAATGTAAACTGATGTAGCCACTTTGGAAAACCATTTAACAGTTCCTCTAAAAGTTAAACACAGAGATACCATATGACCCAGCAATCCCACTCCTAGGTATACACCCAAGAGAACTGAAAATATATGTCCACACAAAAACTTGTACATGAATGTTCATAGCAGCATTATTCATAATAGCCCAAAGTGGAGACAATCCAACTGTCCATCAACTGATGAATGGATAAACAAAATGTAGTATATTCATTCAATGAAATATCATCCAGTCATAAAAAGAAATATAGCACTCACATATGGTAAAACATGGACAAACCTTGAAAACATTATGCTAAGTGAAAGAAGCCAGACATGAAAGATCACATATCCTATGATTTCATTTACACGAAATGTCCAAAACAGGCATGACCATGGAGTGAAAAAGTAGACTAAGAGTTGCCAGGGGCTGGGGAAAGTAGGGAATGAGGAGTGACTGCTAATGTGTCAGGTTTTTCAGTCTGGGGTGATGAAAATGTTCTAGAATTAGTGGTAATGGGTGTATGATTTGGGGAATATACTAAAACCCACTGAATTATATATTTTAAAAGGGTGAATGTTAAGATATGTGAATGAAATCTCAATTTAAAAAAGATCAAGTATGTTAGCAGATATAAAAACACATTATATTTATATGTATATAAATATATACAAAAGTATACTGTTGTTATGCCTCTTCCTTTTGCCCCATTTCCAAATCCTAAAGAAATACTGACAACCTGTGTCACCATGTTTATCCTGTGCGTTTTTGTGTTACCTGGCCCACCTCCAGATACTCCTGGTTGAAAAACATGGGCCGAGGGAGCCAGAAAGGGAATCAAGGAGCCAGATGTTTATGGGCCCGTTTGGTGTCACTGAAGGCAGAAACATTTTCTAGTCCATTTTATCGCAGAAAAGGAAAGAGACTTCAGACGGACCACGAAGTTGGTTGGAAAAGCCCTTAAAATTCTTTACCTCTTTTTGCTCTCATTCTACATTCATCAAACCACTTTCCCAAGGGTTTTAACACCAAGAAGGGAGCATATCCTCCCATTAGAGAGGAATCATCTCCATTGAAAATCATCTATGTGTCTGTCTGTCTAGCTATCATTTATCTATCTATCTATCTATCTATCTATCTATCTACCTATCTATCTCTGTGTGCATTTGGCTTCCTGTAACTTGAGGAACTTGAATCACTCTCCCTGCGTCTAAGTCTTAGACAATGAAAAAACTAAGGGCCAGACTCTGGATTAAGGTAAATTCACCTCAATCAAGGGATAAACAGATTTTAATCTATATGCTAACTGACCGGGCTGGCACCATGATCTTGGACTTCCAGACTCTAGAACTGTAAGAGAGATTTCTGCTGTTTATGAGCAACCCCGTCTATGGGGATCTGTACAGCAGCCTGAACAGACCAAGACGAACACAAAATATTAACATATCAGAATCAATTTGTTCATAAACTCCCGCAATTTGGCCAGTATTATCACTTTGATATTTCAGCACAAGTTCACTACCTACCTCGTCAGAAGCAGAAGACAGTTACAGAGAAGCAGAGACAAGACAGGAGGAAACAACTGAGCCTTGCAACTGGGTGAGCTCTTACATTCCTTTATCTCAAGCTTTTCTAACAAAAGATGAGAATGATGTGCTGAAAGTAACTTTTAGTAAATCTCAATATAGGAAAAATAGTTTTATCACCACTGCCTTCAAATTTGAATTATAGCCAGTTTTGAATTTCTCCTCATCCTGAGCCTCCCTTCCTTTGGTGAAAGTGCTAAGAAAAGTAAAATGGTCAAGGCATGAGGCCTGGGGTGGGGCAGTGGAGGTGGCAGGAGGTGGGGGTGGGTAAGAGAGAAATGTGAGATCAACTTACAATGCTGAGAGTTGACTACTTCTCGCAAGAGTTAAATGCCCGTCAGTAATTGTAGCCCAGTAAGAATGTGTACTTCCACATGTATTTCTTTATGAAGTATAGCTCAGAGAAGATAAAGGTCTCCTTCAAAGTTGCCTACTGGGCTTCCCTGGTGGCGCAGTGGTTAAGAATCCGCCTGCCAATGCAGGGGACACGGGTTCGAGCCCTGGTCCGGGAAGAGCCCACATGCCGCGGAGCAACTAAGCCCATGCGCCACAACTACTGAGCCTGTGCTCTGCAATGAGAAGCCACCTCAACGAGAAGCCTGTGCACCGCAACAAAGAGTAGCTCCCGCTCGCCGCAGCTAGAGAAAGCCTGCACGCAGCAACGAAGACCCAACACAGCCAAACATAAATAAATTAATTTAAAAAGCTGTCTATTAACAGATAACTGTTTCTAGTCAAAAGATCTCTAATATATAGCAACCATCTGATCATTCCTCACAATCACTGATTATACACAAAGAACAATGGCAGTGCTTTCTGGCCCTGGGATTCTACTCCAAAATGGACATCTGCCAGCCTTATTCAGAACAAATGTTCTGTTAGCTAGCTTATATCTGCTTTAACTCCCTTACTATTTCCTTAGACACAATGGAGTTTAATTATTGTGTTCAAAAATACTGAGAGCTGGTGATTTTCTAATGTAAATTAAGGAATATAGTCCGGGTTTAATATGCTAATGCCCATCGTGATGTTTTTAAACCTGTCAGTAATCACCTAGACAAATTTAGTTCAACATGTTCTAAATTCTAGTTACAAACAAAATATTGGGTATACCTCAGATCACAGTTTTGCAACCTTGGCACAATTAACATTTGGGGCCAGATAATTCTTTGTCGTGGGGTCTGTTCTGTGCCTGGTAGGATGTTTTGCAGTACCCCTGGCCTCTATCCACTATGTTCCAACAACACCCCTGTAGCTGTGACAACCAAACATATCTCTAGACATTGCCAAATTCCCTAAGGGACAAAACCATCCGGGGTAAGAATCAATGCTCTGGATAAATGACAGATGCCTCAGAGAGAATGTCTTTAGACGATTCTAACACAGCAAAACTTCCCCACTTCCCCATAGGTTTGAATCCCAGATCTGCTACTTCCTCCCTGTATGATCTTGAGTGAATTGACCTACTCAAGCTGTGCCTTTGTTTTCTCCTCTGGGAAATGGGAATTACAATAGTACCTACAACTCAAAGGCGTAAATAAAATGATCCACTTAGCAAACAGCAAGCACTCAGTAACTGCGGGCTGCCGTTATTGCTACTGTTAATATTTTCATCCCAATTTCAGCTTTTCGAGGTCCTCACTCTGCAATCAGTGAGCTAGGGCTCTTAGGATATTCAGCTGGAAATTAAGATTCTGACTGAGGGACAGTTGCTCTTTGGAACAAGCAATATGATGCAGGTGGTAAAATATGGATTTTGGAGAAAACTGGGATCTAATTCTCATTTCCTTGGGATTTTCAAATCTCACACTTCCCACCTTCACGAACATTATCCTCAAAATAGGGCTGGTAGTAACATCATCAACACCGTGTGTGAAAATTAATGACGAAGCCTGTATTTTTAAAACTGCTCTGAAAATTACTGCAACGTGGAGCTGGTGGCCGTGAAAATGCTGCTCCCAGGGCCTCCCCTAGGGAGCGTAATTGACCAAGGTCCCCAGCTTCTGTGCTTTGAAATCAACACCTCACTTGCACCAAAGACCATGCCTCCACCTGGCTGCTCCCCACCAATGACTGCATCGGAGGGAGGATACTAAGGTAGGCCCGTTCCTGGGAGACACGGCCCTCCTCTGTCCTCGGCTCTAGTGAGAATGAAATAAGATAAGCAGTGAGCAGAGTGCCTGACACGTACGCTGCACTACACAGTGCACGGCACTAGAGTTCAAAACACCAGCCCAATTCCATATGTTAATTCCTCACTTTTGTTCTTAGAGATCCCAAGAAAGAAAAAGCATATTTGGACTTAATAGTATCACCTTATGGTTTGTGATACTGTTGCCAGACACCATCCCACAAATCCACACATTTATACATTTTATGTGAATGTGTTTGATTTTACATTTTGATGGATTAAAATACATACATGTTTAAACCAAATAGAACGCAACCCAAAGGAAAAAAAAAACAATTTGGATTTGCTGGCACTGTTTTTCCTCTAGTATAGAGACTCAAGTTCTTTGATATAGTAAATGCATAGGCAGTCCGCACTTTACACATGAGGTGCCTCCTTGAGAGACTGTGTGAAGTAAGAAGTGGAATATACTCTAACTGGTATTGTTTAGTTACTGCTACTTAACATACCATCCCAGAACTCACCCGCTTCAAATGACAACCAGTTATTCTTGCTCACACATTTGTGGGGCGTGCTAGGCTGGCTTCAGGGGGCTGACTTGGCTAGGGTGACTGCTCCAACGTGACCTGCATTCTCTTCCTGAGGCCAGCAGGTGAGTCTGGGAACGCTCTCCTCACAGCGATGGCAGAACACAAGAAGGCAAATGGAAAGACACAGACCCTGTAGGACTCAGGCTCTACGGACACATTGCCACTTCTGCTTCGTTTTATTGGTCAAAGCAAGTCATATCACTGAACTACAAATCGAAGGTCGGGAAAGCTCCTCTGCCCCCAGTGAGACACAGCAAGGGCATTGATGCAGGGAGGGGTGAAGAACTAGGGCCACAATCTCAGTCTCCTGCAGACCCTGACAAATTACTTAAATAGGGATGTTTCCATAGAAAATTCCAGGGCCTCAATTAATATTAAGCATAAAAAGGCGAAGGTGCTAATACATGTTTGGAATATACAGAAAAGTAAAGAGAATAATATAACAAATACCCATGTATTGACCTTCAGTAATTAATAAATTAACGTTTTAACATAGTTGCTTCTGATCTTTTTCTTCTTTATAAAGTATTTTAGAGTTTAAGCACTTTGCATATCCTTCCACAATTCTATTTCCCTCCCTCGTCAGAGGCAGCTATTATCCTAGAGTTAGTTTGTGCACATTTTTGTATTTTTACTATACATGCAGCTATTCACAAAGATAATACACTTGCTTTCAAAATTTAGTAAGTAGTTAAGTTTAATTCTGTGTATAACATTTTAAAAGTAGCTTTTTTATTCACAAGTGTTCAACAGTAGATCTAGCTGTTTTAAAACATACAGACTGCCTTCATTTGAACTGTTAAATTATATTCCAAATGTTATTATTATACTCCATTGTATGACGATATCCTAAGTCATCTTTTCCTCTACTTATGGATACTTTGGATGTTGTTCATTTTGTAACATTGTTACAAACAAGCAAACATTTAAAGGAAAAAAATATAATTTTATCAAAATAGTAAAATTATTTGCAAACATTACACATATGAAACTGAACTGATGATCCAAAAAAACCCAAGGGATATATACTAAAGAATATGTTCTAGAGGGTCATACATTATTAATGGTCTTTTCTGAAATACGTCCTACCCAGGAAATGAAAGGTAGATCTTCTAGAAGAGAGTACTAAGCATTCAATGTTTCACGGGATATTCTCCCACCAGTCACAGCCCAGGAAAGAGTCACTCCTCACCCAGCCTTATCACTTTCTGTTAATATTTAGTCAGCATTTCCAATAAAGTTAACTCCCTCAGAACAAAAGCTTTTCCATAGGTCCTGCATGTGAGCCAAAGAGCTACCCATGGAATATCAGAACCTGATTCCCCCCGTTCTCGTATTTGTTTTGTGTGTCTCATAACAAAGATATGAGAGATGCAGCATTCTAAGGCTAAATAGCTAGAAAATACGAATTCAAACTTGAGTATTCTTCCAAGAGAGCATAGGGGCAATCCTAAGTATCAGAGGAAGAAGCATCCTAAGGGAGACCAAAGGCAAATGTTTTCCCCGGGAGTCCTCCTTCTGGCTGGTTTGATTTCACCCGGTAAGTCAAAACTACAATTTTACAATCTTGGCTGACTTTTGAAAACTGATTTCAAGGATAGATTTAAAAGTCATTAACATCATAATCACAACAGAAACTTGTCTATTTGGTTATTAAAAGTGGAACAGGAAGGATACACGGGGGAGAGGGGTGGTCCTCAATGATTTCCACCTGAATGTTCTGTTTCTTTCATGAGAGAAATAGAAAAGTCTTTCCGTCTTAGTCTAGGACTTAATCGGAACAAAATTAGAAAATAAAGTTTGTATAAGAATCTGATTTATAAAACTCCTGATACAGAGACCAGTATGGATTAGGACAAGGGGAACTGCCACAGCACAAGAGAAAATGAATAAGTTAATAAACTGTCTAATATATGTCTCAATTCTGAAGGCTAAATATTAGTTGTCAAAGAGATCTGAAGCTTGGCTCCAAGGTATAAGACTTAAGAAACCCACCTTTTAGAGATCTATTCAAGAATATGCTTAATGGCCATATTCTGTAGCTTCTCTTCAAAGCACGTATATTAATGAATAGCAAAATATCTTTAAATAAAATCAACAACCAAATTAGCAGATTCTTGCTTTTACTTGTTTTGGTTAGTCTGTCCTGAAGTAAAAGGACGAGTTTCTTAACGCATCTCTCTGTGAACGTTAACAATTGGAAATCCAGGAAATTTAATTCAAATAAACATTTATCAAGTGCCTACTCTATTAAAGAGAAGTCGCACTAAAAATGAAGTTTGCACAAAATACACAAAGAGAGCCAGCGTGCTCCTCCATGTTTTACTGCTTCATAATTTTTTAAATAATTGTTTTACTCCCTTCCCCACTTTCTCTTCTCACTCCACTCTAGGCTAAATGAGTTTGACATGTTCTTATTTCTAAGAATCTCCTCTTCTATGTTTGCAAATATGAAAGAGATTTATTTCCTGTTAAATAAACTTTGCTATAGTGCAGCGTTTGCTTCTGCTTTAATTCAAACATTTTCTTGGATTTGATTATGAAGACTAGCAATAAAGAACATTTCAAAGTTACTAAAGTAACTAAAGAATTTCTAAAATTATTTGTTTGAGCCATGCTGTTTATTTTGTTTAACCTAAACATAGTGGTCCCCATACCAAGTCATGAGCAAAAAAAATTTGAAAAGTGCAATCTATACCACTGTTTAATGAATAATCTGAAACAAACTATAATGATAAAAGTAAATGCTTATAAAGAAACACACAAATACTCCACATGTCATAAAACAGACTTCCGTGACCAGGGGAAAAGCCCATTTTACAGCTGAATCAGGAGTTAAAGGAAGCCCACCCCTTAAACTACAGAAAAATTAGAGAGAAAGTATAGTGAAAACAGAATTTTTCAATCTACTGGGAGACACAAGGATAGTAGAGATTGGGAATATGTGGTCAGGAAATGTGCTTCTCCTGTTTCTCCTTTTTAGCACTGGCTGGGCCATGGGCTACTATATGTGCTGGCAAGTCTTCCAATGAGATCAGGACATGTGACAGGCACGGCTGTGGCCAGTACACGGCTCAAAGGTAACAGGGTTTCACACATAACCATATCCTCTTTGGGCTCGTAACCTCTTTGCTTAGTGTCCTTGCCCGAAGTTTCTTCAAGTGCTCACCATCTTCTCCCTTCCGACAGCAGGAAAATTCAGAGATATAACCAGTTACATTACCACGTGTGGAGCAACTTCCAAGAACAGGGCGTCAACTCTGCGCTCTGAATTAGGAACAGAGCATTGAACAAGGGCAAGAGAGAGGAGAGCAGTGTTTTCTCTCAATGTTTTCACACGTTGACTCATCTCACCTGGCTTTTCCAAGGTGGAAGCCAAACATTACTGTCCCATTTTATAGATGAGGAACTTGAACTGGGGCACCAAAGGGTTAAGGGACTTGCCAAACACAGTTGGAGGTGGTGAAGGCTGGACTAGAATTCAGGCTTTTGGATCCTCTTCCCATCAAACCATGGTGTTACTGACCCAGGCTCTGGGAGGTGAACAACTGAGGCTGGCCCTAAGCAGGTAATCTCTTCCAGACAGTGAGAGACACACATGTGAACTTTCAACAGTGCACAGTACTATCTTGGGAGTGCCACTTTCTGATGAAATAGCCATGTGTCCAACTGTATCACTGATCTCCATCCTAATCACAGAACAACTCTCACTCACACAGATACTACTTACAAAGCAACCTCACATACCTGGTATAGGGCTAAGAGACAGGACATAGGGGGAAATGGCCGCTGAATTGCCAAAATTAAGACTCAATTAGTTCATACCCTAAACTTTATGCACTTGACTCATACAATAACTTACTGGCTCCTCACCTGGAATCTGCTCAATGTTGCTTTACACATAATGCTAACAGTCCTAGTGAATCTGACTTTCAGGTAGACTATTAGAAGGGAGAAGAGGCTGGTGGAGAACTGGCATAGTGTCAACAGTGAGGACTGGTGGAGACGACAAGAAATCTCACAACCTGGGATCATTTTGTGTTTGTGCTCCACACACTTTAATAAATGCAGGAGGTATCACTCACTATATTAAAACCATACACAATAAATGATGTTTATAATGACTTATGGATCACTGGGAGAAAAATAAGACTAGGGTAACATATGATTTTTTATCATAGGTTCCCATAAAAAGTCATCTCTTTTCTAAGTGGTCTTGCAGGGGTCCAGATGCAGTTATCTATAAAATTTACTTACACGGATTGCCTCATTTCCCCAAAATGCCATATAATAATAATGGCTAACATTTTTAAAGGCTTCCTGTGTTTTACTATGTTAAACGTTTTAACCTTTATAACATCGTTATTACAACCTGCAGAGAAGGAGGTGAAAATTGGGTAAACAGAGTGAGGAAACCTGGGACATTCCAACACGTTCCAGCAGCTTCAACTTTTGATACCCTGGTCTGGGAACAGTGGGCTAACACCATGTTCCTGGGCAATAAAATTCCCAAGGCAGTTCCTCAGTCTGTTCATTCTTATTTACATCCTGGAAATCATAGGCTTCACCGGGGTGTGGATGTCTTGTGCTCGGATGGATCTACTGCGTATGCACCTTTCACCGGAATGACTGTGGGCCAGGAGAAACCTTATAAAAACAAAAATGCCATCAATAATGGTGTTCGGATCTCTGGAAGAGGTAAGGGGTGGTGTATATACCTGGAACACATACTGGAGATGTCTGATGCTTATTTATTTAATGCGTATTCTATACAAAGACGTTTCATTCTTCCTTCAAAGTGACAAAACCTAGGACCTAAAGGACAAAGGGTACCAAACTAAAGCAGCCCTTGCATTTTCAAAGATGTTCCACCACTTTCCCTGAAGTCATCTTCTTCATGCATACACTCCCCCCCTAACTCTATAGTTGACTGAAGGGCTTTCTTCCTGAGGCCCACGTGGCTTTGCTTAACAATCTACAAGCAAAATCACTTTCAGCATTGCGGTATTAACTGTAATGAACAGACGCTTTCATTCACCAAAATCCCACAATTCGAAAATGTTGGCATCTCTGCAAGAGTTGATGTGAACAATTTTCAAATGCTCTATGTTCTAGGTAAAGCTGGGCCTCCTGGTACTCCAGGTACTGGGCGTATTGTTTGGTTGTTTTAACTGGATTGACGTAGAACATACACACAGCAAAGTGCACAAAGCAAAAATGGCCAGCTCCGTGAATTGTCACAAAGTAAGCGCATCTGTGTAGCCTGTTGGTTACATCAGATCAAGAAAAAGGATATCAGCAACAGTTCAGAGACCCCTTGTGCTACCTTTTAGTCATAACTCCCAGCAAGGGTGATGACTATCCCACCACATACTAGTTTGCCTGTTTCTGAAAATGATTTAAATAGAATTAAACAGCATGCAGTCTTTCGAGTGGGGCTTCTTTCACTCCACGTAAGGTTTGTGAGATTCATTCATGTGTTTGCATGTAGTTTAAGTCCCTTCATCCTTATCGATGTAGAGCATTCCATTGTATGCATATATCTTCACCTATTTAATCATTCTTCTCTAAACGGACATCTGGGCAGTATCCAGTTTCAGGCGATTATGAAAATGCTGCTATGAACTTTCTGTACATTTCTTTTCATTAACATAAACATGCATTCCTGTTGGGAGTGGATCCGGAAGACACTCCTCTCACTAAGGCTGTGAGAAACACTTTGTGAGGGAGCCCACATCCTTGAGGAGCTATCTGGTGGCTATCCTCTCTAGGCCTGAAATGACAAAAGGAACTACTGCCATTGAATGGAGTCCACTTAGAAGCCAAGGCTGGCATGGTTATCCAACAGGGAGAAGAGCTGAAGCAGTAATCAGATACATCAGAAGCAGAGACCTGTGGCATTGTCTAGTTAATCATGGTGACCTAGAACTGAATACATGGGCAGCCTACTAAAGCCTTATTTGATTTGTATAAATGGAAACACTCTAGGTCTGATGAACAAAATTCTGACTTCAATCATGACAATACTGGGCCTCAAAACCTTCCTCCCGACACCATCCACCAATTCCCAGACTTGAGCCAGTTCACAGTCCCAGAGCCCCTTGAATGAAAGGGAGGCTGAGTCCTTCTGAGGAAGGGCCCTATTACAATGCCAGAAATTTATACTGTAACCCGTACTTCTAGCCATCCCCAAAAGGACCTGCAGCCTTTTAGCAGGCTGATTGTATACTGGGGAAGAAGAGACTCGCTCAAAACTGACAGTAATTCCTAAAGACCCAAGCCACTGTAGTCCATCAATCAGACTAGGGGCTTCTAGGGTCCGGTGATCAACATAGTTTTTTCCTAGGGTCCATCTTACAGTTGACCTAGTGCATCCACACATCCACCCTGTGGTAATTTCGCCAGTACCAGAATGCATAACTGGAATCAATATACTCAGCAACTGGCAGAACGCTGGAGGAGTGGAGTTGCTGGGTTACTTGGTGTATGTATCTGCAGTGCTAGAAGGTACTGCCACCCAGTTTCCCAAAGTAGTGGTACCAATTCACAGCCCCAACAGGAGTGTATGAAAGTTCCAGCTGCTCCGTACACAATACTTGGTGTTATCTAGCTACCTTTCTCATTTCAGCCATTCTGATGAGTATGTAACGGTATCTCACTTAAATTTAATTTGCATTTCCATGATGGCTAATGATACTGAGCCCCTTCTCATATTTATTGATAACATGGATATTGTCTTTCGCAAAGTGCCTATTCATGTATTCTGCCCTGGCTTTTTTGCCTTTTTCTTATTGGTATGTGGGAGCTTTTTGTGTCTTTTGGATATGAGTCCTTTGTCCAATATATGTATTGTAAGTATCTTCTCCCACTTTATGGGTTCCTTTTCACTTTTCTAGTGTTTTTTAATAAACAAAAATTCTTATTTTTAATGCAGTCCAATTTAGTAATATTTTCCCTTACCTTTGACGCATTTTTATTACCCGTTTAAGACACATTTGCCCACCCTAGTCATAAAGGTATTGTCCCTATATTTCTGTGTACAAGCTTTATTGCTTCATCGTTCATACTTAGATTTATAATCCATCTGGAATTGGTTTTTGTATAAGGAATGAGATAGGGATCAAAATTTCCCCCCACATTGACATCTGACTCAGTACCATTAACTTGCCAAGACCATTTTTTCCCTACCGCACGGCAGTATCTCTTGTCATAGATCAGGGTCTGAATATACATAGGTCTGTTTATGGTCCTTCTATTGTGTTTCACTGGCCAGTTTGTCAATCTTCCACAAATACTGCACTGTCTTAATTACCATAGCTTTAAAATACATCTTGATATAAATAGTATAAATCTTCCAACTTTGATCTTCTTTCAGATTGTCTTGGCAATTCTTGGGTTATTTGCATTACCAAATAAATTACAGAATCAGTTTGTCAATTTCCACCAAAAATCTTGCTGGGACTTTGGGTTTGCATTCATCATACAGGATCAAACTGAGAAGAACTGATATCTTAAAAGTAATGAAAGTCATCCAATCAATGAACTTGTTAAATCTTCCATTTATTTAGGTCTTCTTACACTGTTGTATTAGTAACTTAATTAGAGTTGTATTAGTATCAATGTAGAGGTCTTGCACATATTTTTGTTTAATATATGTATATAAAATGCAACTTATTAATTTTCCATAGATCTTCTATAGCAGTACTGTCCAACGGAAGTATAATAAAAGCCACATATGCAATCTTAACTTTTCAGTAATCATATTAAGTAAAAAGAAACAGTGAAATTAATTTTAACATATTTAACTTAATACCTCCAAATTATTATTTCAAAATGCAATTAATATAAAAATTAGTAATATTTTACTTTTTGGGGAGTACTGTCTTCAAAATCCAGTGTGTATCTTTTTTTTTTTTTTTTTTTGGCGGTACGTGGGCCTCTCACTGTTGTGGCCTCTCCCGTTGCGGAGCACAGGCTCTGGACGCGCAGGATCAGCGGCCACGGCTCACGGGCCCAGCCGCTCCGCGGCATGTGGGATCCTCCTGGACCGGGGCACGAACCCGCGTCCCCTGCATCGGCAGGCGGACTCTCAACCACTGCGCCACCAGGGAAGCCCCCAGTGTGTATCTTATACTTAAAGCACATCTAATTCAGATTAGCTATTTCAAGCACTGACTAGCCACATGTGGGTAGCAGCTACTGTGTTGGACAGGACAATTCTATAGCCTTACTTATGTTTTCTGCCCACTTGACCTGTTTTCACTGATGCAAGTGTGTTGAAGTCTTCTGTCACTACTGGGTTTCTATCCATATATCCTTGTACCTCCTGTATTCTCTCCTTTATATAGATGGTTTCTGTGTTATTTACTGCATGGATAATTATATCTTCATTGGATTTAGCATTATACATTGTCCTCCTTTGTCTTGTTTCAATGCGTTTTGGCCTGAATTTCACTATCCGGTAACAGGATCATAATCCTTTTTCCTTCCATTTACAGGGCAAATCTTTTCCAGTCCTGAATTTTTAGCCTTTTTCAATTACTGTTTTATTGTATAAGCACAGAATTGCATTTTGCTTTCCAAGCCAATAGGAAAATCTTTTTACTATATGAATTAACATTTATAGATACAACTCATATATTCGGTCCAAACACTGTCATTATTTTATGTTGTAATTATGGTATTATAATGGTATTATCTCTATTTCTCTATGTGATGGGTCTTCTTTGTTTTAAATTTTTCTTTTGATATTTAAAAAGATTTGTATTCGTGTGCCTGTTATTTCCATTTTTCTTAGTCTTTAAAGTCTAATAGTTTTATTGGAATCTGTCTTGGAGTTGACATCGTTCTGGGTCAATTTTCTCAGTTACCTGGTGTTTTGCTGCTATTCTTCAATGCCTTTTAAAATACTCATCTGAGTCCATTCTTCCTTAGGCATCTTGTAATTTTAATCTTCATTTCTGATATGATTCTGTCATTTTCTTCTACTCCCTCATTGAGTTTAATCAACCTTTTCTTTTTGTATTTTTTTATTCATTTCTGGCTTTTTTTTTCTTTTTTTTCTTTTACAATTTCTGATTCAAGGCTGCTAAAACCCAGGTAATGAATAATTTTACTACTTCTTTTCTTTTAGGTTTCTGTATTAAAGTGTTCTACATTAAGCCAATTAAATATAAAGGTTCTATCAAGAAGGGAGAAAAACTGGGCACTCTATTGCCCTTGCAGAAAGTTTATCCTGGCATACAATCTCACGTACACATTGAAAACTGTGACCTGAGTGATCCTACTGTGTACCTATAAATGGAAGACAAATAACCAGATCTTCTAAAGAGAGAGCCATCTTCTTAAACCTGGCTGCATATTCTGCTTTTCAAGCAACCTGTGTTCAAATAGAAACATGATGAATGCAAGAAAGAAAAAAGCACGTTGGTTTAAACTCATTGTCACTTTGATGTTTTGAGGGTCAATTAATCTCTCAGGTCTGACCTGTAATCTTTGGGATTTGGGGTGTCTTTTTTCTTAAAGATTACTCAGTCCTCAATACGTAAGATAAATAAACATATGAATTCAAACTGGTCCCACTAGCTTTCTGCTTCAAAATAAGAAAAAGCCTGAAGTGTTTTTAGGGTACAAGAATAGAGTGTTGTACAATGCTAGACACATAAACCTGACAAATATTAGGTGAATAAACTGGAGGCTTCTTTTGAGTTAAGGTAGTAAAGAATTTCAGCAATAGCCTTAGGTCTGTCAAAGTGCTTGGAGGGTGAGGGGTTTACACGGATAAGACAGAGTTGGCTGGTCTTTATAGCCACACATTCCCATGCTCTATCTAAGCAGTTGATCTTCCAGGTAATGAATGACAGCAGTCCAAGGTAATATGGAATATTCTAGATTTCAGAAAGACTGCATTACAGGGAGTACTAGAGAGAGAAAGAGGTCTATCCTAACCTGAGGTATCTCATGAAACCAAGTCAGTCAACCTCATCTAGCCATACGCCTATCATAGCTACTGATTCCTACACATCATTGTATATCCTTATTATTCTTTCCTGGTTATGCTGACAACAAGTACAAAAAAGAAATAAAACCATATGAATGTTCAAAGGACCAGAAATAATATGGCTCTGTAGATTTTATGCAGTCAGTAAGAAATGAGTAAGGTGAATCCATCATTCTGGAAACTTTCTTCATGAATTTTTGCTTAAACTCTTTGGAATGTAGAAAACTCCAGTAGAATGACTCCATTCCTAGTGGAGATATGCTATAGGAAATGCAGTCAACTGAACTTTTTTACTGGAGAGAAGTGGCTGCATTTGTATACTAGGATGTAATGTATAAGAATGTTCATGAATCACTCTTTGTCATAGCAAAACCTGGAACAACTCAAACGCTCATCAATAGGAAGATGGACAAACTGTGGTTTAGTTATAGATGGAATACTATACTGCAGTGAACCTCAGCTAAACATAACAAAATAGATGAATCATAGAAATATAATTTTGAGTAAAAAAAAAAAAAAGCCCAAAAGATCACATATAGCATGATACTCTTTTTATAAAGTCAAAACAATTAAAGCCAAAATGTAATTTTTAGGAACACATATACATATGTGATAAAAATATATAAAAAGGAAATCAAGCAAATAATGAACACTAGTTATCTCAGGACTGGATAGAGAATGACCACACAGAAAAATTTAAGTTACTATCAATGCTGTAGTTTTATGGTTGGGAGGTGATTTCCTGAGTATTTATTATTATGAAGAAGATGTTATGGAGGCAACAGGACTTACAGGTGGGTCTCCAGGAAGAAGAAAGAGTCAGTGACGGCTCTCAGACCGTTTAGAGTCTATATAACAACACAATTAGTACTTTCTCATATCCAGTTAGATACTATTCTCTACTGTGTCATAACATCTTATACAAGGCTAGCAAATTAAGACTTTAATTTTTGGTTAAAAAGAAGAAAACTAGGGCTTCCCTAGTGGCGCAGTGGTTGAGAGTCCGCCTGCCGATGCAGGGGACACGGGTTCGTGCCCTGGTCCGGGAAGATCCCAGATACCGCGGAGCGGCTAGGCCCGTGAGCCATGGCTGCTGAGCCTGCGCGTCCAGAGCCTGTGCTCCGCAACGGGAGAGGCCACAACAGTGAGAGGCCTGTGTACCGCAAAAAAAAAAAAAAAAAAGAAGAAGAAAACTATAACACCAGCACTGTCTGGTTTGATCATCTACCTTACTCATCTCCTTAGTGCCAAATAACTTTAGACTGTTTCCAAAGATTACATTTGTTTTCAACAGACAAAGGCTGTGTTCCCATTGAGATCACAAAAAAGGAAATAGCATACAGATTTCAAAGGCAATTTTAAAAGGAGCTCTAAAATGTTTGAACAATGAAATATATGCTTACCCTTCTAAATAATCAACCTTCTGAAGTGACTGTTTTAAAAACCAGACTCATTACCTGGAACGGAGAGCTTCTCCAAGGTAGAGCAAGAACACTGCCTTCTGCCTAGCTTTCCACAAGCACTCTCATATCTGTTGAATGGAAATGCAAACTTTAGACTAAAGGACTTCTTTCCTAGGAATCACTGCAATACAGCGCCCTCTGGTGCATTATATCAGAGGTTTTTTTGTTCGTTTGTTTTTTGTTTTAATTTCCTTTTCCTTTAGGTTTGAGTGTTTAAGTGTTCAGTTTAAAGTATTGTAAAGGTTCAAATGACAGAGAAGTAATAGCCCTGACTAACTTAATGTTCTTTACTGAAGGTTATTATAGTATATACTTAAAACTTCGGTGTCAGATATTAGGTTAAATGACTATAAAATCCATTTTTATTTAGAAAATGTTTTGAGTTTTCTAAAAGTAATTTAATGAAAGAACAAGGTAAGTGGCCAATTTAAGAGGCCAAGGCTAGAGAGGGAAGAATTATTACATCCTTATGGCAACATTTATCACACTTAGTGCATATTGACAACAATACATATAACTTTAAAATCTGCCTGTCTCCCCAATACTTAGTAAAATACAAATGAGGCAAGCAAGGCTTATAAGGCGGGAAAAAACCAAAGAGAATCCTATTTTTGTGTCTCTTCAATATAACCTACAATAGAACCTTTTCTCCCATTCCCTCCATTTACAATTTGCCCAGAAAATTATCCTGACTTTTCCAGAACCCTCTAACACATGCAGAAAAAACATTTTAAAGAACAAGTCTGCTTACAGAACTAAAATATTTTTCAAAGGCTAATGCTTGAAATCCATCTAATACTGAACGCACTCATTTATCTAGAAACCTCTATGCTTAGGTAAGCAGTACTTTCCATGGACTTCCGAAGTAATGGCGACATTTTCATCCGATGGAGCAACAAAAATGCTCTACTTCCTCATCTTGCTTTTGGCTATCCTAAAACCTTTGCTCTTCAATTTATCAAAAGTATACCAGATCAACCAGGGTCATTTAACTGAGCTGATCAATTTTACTCTGAGTTTTGTTCTAAGAGTCACTATAGCGCTTAGCTAACTAGGTTTGAATACTGGGCCACCAAAGACCAATATTTAGAGCAGCAACAGCTCATTCAATGCGAAAGAGGCCACTGGTACTCATTCTCCCTCAATGCTAGTGGGCTCACCTCCCTTCTCTAGCCCCTCTCTGTTTTGCTTCATTATCCTCTAGTGCAAACACCACTGGCATTCTATCACCTCACCATTCAGGTACATACACTTAAAGTAACACCGGGTGAGACTGGAGGTTCATCTCTGCAGTGTTTCCACCACTACTCTGATCTCCAATCAGACTGACCTCTCCATCTCACGCCGTTTCCTTTATGGTTGTTTGTCCTGTGGTTCTAATCAGACTTTAAGCTCCCTATAATATGCTGCTTCTGCACTTTCCTGAAATCTCAAAGTATAAATTACATGATCTGCAATAGTAATAACTATCTTTGAGAAATGGGTTTTATTTTTGAACCAGAAATATCGGTCCCACAAGCATTTATTGAATGTGTGCTGAGACTGTCAAACACAAAGGTGAATGAAATGCCTGTTCTCAGAGTCACAGTAACAAAGACCGTGGTACAGTGGTGAGAGCGTATGCACAAGGACAGTCTCTAAATAAAGGGATATGAACTGTGCTACTTTTTAAAATCACTATTTAGAAATAACAATATATTTTAATTCCTTAATAGATGAGAATATTTAAAAATTTTTTCCTATAAAAATATTCAAAACTGGAAAATAATGAACGTATTTCAATTTTTTTAGTTTAACTGACTTCTTAGAAATTTAAGGTATTGGGGAGAGGACTTAGAGGAAAAAGTCTGAAAAAGAAAATACTTATGTAAAACTTGTCGAATGCCTACTATGTGCTAAACACTATGCTAGATGCTGGGGATACAACAGTGAGTAAAACCCAACCTTGATCCTGCAACGATGGAGCTTACAGCACAATGGTTGAAGCAGATAATAATCATACAAGTGAAGAGCAAGTTACAATAGTGATAAGCGCCACAAAGGGAAATCACAGAACACTGAGACTCACGGAGGCTTCCCTGAGGAAATGACATCTAAAGGAAAGATGGAGCAAAGAGAGTAACTGAAGTAGAAAGAATATGCACAAATGCACTCTGACTAGAGGGTTCATGGCAGTCTTAAGGAACTGAAAAAGAATGGGAGCAGAAGGGCAAAGGGCACTTGGTAGGAGAAAACAAGGTCAAAGAAGCAGGGAGAAGCCAGACCTTGTAGGGTCTTGTGGGTCATTTTAAGGATATATGTTCACCTTAAAGGCAACAAATACACAGCCGTTAAAGAGTTTTAGCTGTGTTACTAATTAAATTCTAAGATCACTTCTGCAAAGGATCTGGCATAGTTTCAGATACACAGTAAATATATTCAGTAAATGCTGATTCCCTCCCAAGCACACTCCGAAAAATTTACCTTTTTATCTCAGTAGTGTATTTAATCAATTACCAATCACAGTATCTTTAGAAAATGAATTAGCATTATTTAATTTTAATCTAATGCCCATTTTCTCCCAAGTAATATAATAAAGTAGAATTCAAAGTGCACTGAAAATTAGAAGTTATTTATTGAATCATAATATGATCTTATATAGTGCTAAAAATGGAGTACAATTAAGCCAGCCTCTGTATCTATATTTTGATTGTACTCTTAGTTTTTAGGACTGAATATTTTGTAAAATATATCAATACCAAGATGAAACAAAAATGATTAACAATATAAAGTTGTAAATGACATAATTTAAGGGATCCAGAGCTCAATATTATAAATTTATTTAGCAAGCCAAAATATACCTTCAAGGAAGGCTGAGGAACTTATCTAGAAACCAACTGTTTCTATCAACTATCTAATACACAATACAGTGTCTGTGCCCTATATATGGTTTCTGTCTTTTCAAATTCCTCTTATTTTCTCAAATGTTTCTGCTGTGATCCATTAAGACAGTTTGCAAACAATAAAATATTTTACCTAAGACATTTCAGCAATGCATCTTAAAATTTACATTTGCAGACACAGAAAGAAGCTAATCTTATAGATTAAAAAAAAAGTTAAGAATCTTTGGTAATCAATTACCAGAGAGGCATGACATCAGGGAACCATACTCTTCCCAGGTATTTGGAGACTTCAGCATGAATTTCATCTAGGCTATAATCATCATCAGGGATCAAAACTTCCTCCATGATAGAGAGCTGGGTTAGCCTTCTCCCACATAGTCTTACAAACTCAATGAATGCACTGCAGCTAACTTCACATTGACTGAGGCCCAAGGCTGTTAAGTTTTTACAGTGTTCAGCAATACAAATAAGTTCATTATCAAGAGCCTGAAGACCATGAGCACATACTACTAACTCTATTAGTCGTGGACAGTTAAGACCTATCCGTCCTAGAACTGCTTTGCTTATGGAACGACCAAAATAAAGGTGAGTAACAGGGGTTTCTTCTTTGAAGAACGTCTCCAATTCCTCTTCATATAAAAAGAAGTACATAACAACATTAACTCCAGGGGAGTGTTTAATGAGTACATCCCAACTTTGTTTTTTAATAGAAAGAAATTTGATTTGTCCAGGATTTTCACTCACAACATCTATTCGAAGATGCTCAAGGTTAACATGGGTCTCACTTGAAAGTGCCAGGAGAAGTTCATCACTTAGCATGTAATAATTTAATGCCAGTTCTCTAAGACCTTGACAATGGTCAGCTACACAAAGGATTCCTGCAGGAAATGGGGAAAAATCCTTAAACACAAAGAATATGGATACTAATAGAACATTTTGTGAATTTAAATTTGATATTATTCATTATTTGCTAAAGTAGACGTAATGATTTCTGAGGAGATGGATGCCAAGATATATATAATTATACTTGTAATAAAAAATATCCATAACTAAGATACTCCTAGGAGAAGCAATTTAAACTATACGTAGCTTATACATTAAGAGGTCTTTTGAAAAAAGATTAATGAATTATGTCTCATAAGCATGTAGTTTTCAATAGGAAATTGCATTATTACTACTACTATAATAAAAAAACATCATGCAAGCGTAAAAAATATAACCTACCATCAGATGAAACATGAGGACAGCTACTCATTTTGAGGTGTCTTAGAGTATCACTATTATTGGCCACAAGAATCTTCAAAGAAGGATCATCCACTGGTGTGTCTTCAATTTTGATTGATGATAATGATTTTGAGTTGACAAAAACAACTGTAAGTGCTGACACAAAATGAGACTAGCATGGCAATAAGAAAAAAATTACAAAGACATTATTTAAACAGCTACAGCTTCAATTAAGTATTTCATTAAAACTATTTATATCAACATGCTTACACTAACATAATAAAAGCAATCAACATATTACTATTTTTTACAGTGCCATTAGCCAGTAGAAGACATTTCTATAACAAAGTATAGTTTTATACTTTTACCATTAATAAATGGAATGGTGAGAAAGGAAGAAATTTCAAAGATTTCATAAACACATCTTCCAATTATTTTCAATCTTAAGGATTTGTTTTTCAATATTAAAAGGATATAATCATATTTATTTCCTAGAATAGAGGTTGGCAAGTTATGGCCCACCAGCCAAATCCAGTCCACAGCTTGTTACTGCTATGACTCATGAGTTAAGCGTGGTTTTTACATTTTCAAATGGTTGAAAGAAAATTTTTAAGGAGTAGTATTTTGTGATATGTGAAAATTATATGAAGCTCCTTCAGTGTCCATAATTAAAGTCTGACCGTAATCCAGCCATGCTGCCTCATGTATGTAATGCTATGTCTGCTTTCACACTACAGTGCTAGAGGTGAGCAGAACTATATCACCCACAAAACCTAAAATTGTGCTTTCAGGACCTATTCAACCCCTTAGCCTAAAAGAAACAGAAATCTTATCTGTTTTATTCACTCCTGTATGTCCAGCACCTGAAATAGTATCTGGCACATAGTAAAAGGTCAATATTTATTGTTGATGAATAAAGGAATAAATGATGTCATATTCTTCCAAATTTTTTTCTAGCAGATTATCTAAACAAAGATACAGTTTGAAAACTTTCTCTGTTTTGAAGATTGACAAACTAAAGCTTGTTTACAGTTTGACTTCAAAATGGATGGAATTTCACAAGTTTTCAGATCCAGTATTTTTTGACACAGATAGAAAGTATGGAAACGAAATCCATGCATGATCATTTTTCCTGTTTCAAAATCAACTTGGATTCTATCAAAGGCTCTATTGTCCCTATCAGAATGACCAAAGTGGTTATACATCTCAATTCATTTATAACAAAACATTGGTTTATACTAATTGTAAACTGATTTACACAAATTTTTAAATGGTGGACAGCTAAACCTCTTTACTAAATTTTATGGTGCCAAAAATTATTAGAGGAATAGAAATAGATCACTCATTTTCCTTAAGAAATATAAGGTTTATTTTCCTTTTAATCAACTCTCACCCAACTCTTTTAGTACTGAAGGACACATTTAAGCATTAGAGTACATATTTCATCACAGTAACAATATATTAGTTTAGTACTTCTTATGCCTAGCAAAATGCTATATCTTTACATTACTTTCCCTCAGTTTACAAATGAAAAAACTGAGGCTCAGAGAGATCCACAACTTTGCCAGAAGCCACAGAGCTCATTTTGCTGTGGAGGCAGAGCTTGAAATGAAGCCTGCTAATCGCTGGTCCTCCACTCTAGTGACTGCATCAGCTAACCCAGAAGCTAGCCCTGGAAGCTGATGGGCAACATTAGAGACAACCCAGAATCTCAGAATTTCAGGTTGATCTGATTCCCTAGCTCATAAACAAGGAAATAACTATTTAGAAGTAGTAAGTTTTCATCTGGTTACTTAAATTACTTGAATCCCCAAAAGACCCATTCTTTTCAGGCTAGCAGAAATGCTTGCTAGAGGAGAGCCATGACCCAGTTAGGGAGAAAGGAGATGCTACTATTCCTCTGTCCTCTTCCATAGGAAGGTTTCCATTAGCCAGTTTTACAGACAACCATAGTTTAGTGCTTATTACATATCAGGCACTATTCTAATTCTGGGTTTATAATAGTAAATAAGCAAAATAGAATCCCTGCCTTCAAGGAGTTGGTTGATGTTTTCTGTCTGAGGAGAAGAGAGTAAACATGTTAAATAAACAAGGTGATTTCAAGCCCTGATGAAGGCTATAAAGAAAATAAAATACTGTAATACATTAGTGAGTAACTACAGGAAGGGGTGTTGTTTTAGCAAAAGTGGTCAAGGAGGGCCTCCCTGAGGAAATGGCCTTCAAGTTGAAGACTGAATGAAGAGAAGACAGTCATCAGTTTCTGTGGCCAAGACTGCTGGTTGCTTCCTAGGAATCATCCATCCTTTCTTTTTTGGTAATCTGGTTCCAATTTTTAGCTGGGCACATTGCCACCCAGCTAATAGACTGTCCTAGCCTCCCAGAAATGTGATGTGGCCACAGAGCTAGGCTGGCTGACAGACAGAAGCACCATGAGGTACTTATGGCTAGTCCTGTGGTACTTACAGCTTGAAAAAGGAGAGGGCACACCCTTCTGCCCCCATTTCTTCCCTCCAGCTGTCTAGAACAAGGACGTGATGGCTGGAACTGAGAAAGCCATCTTGGGCAATGAAAATGAAGAAAACACCTTGGAGAGAATGGAGCGCCTAGAAGGGGCGTGGGTTCCAAACAACTTCATACCAGCTATGGACTGTGGCACCTATGGATTTCTTTAGTGTAAGAGAAATAAACCTCAGTCATGTTTTCAAGCCACTGCTGTTTTAGAATTTCTACTGTAAGGATGCAATCATCATCCTAATCAGTATAGGACATTTAGTTAAACATTATATTGTTCCACCTCCAATGGAGAGACTATAGAATTACAGGAAAGACACCCACTATTGGCCCTACACACTCTACATTCAAAGCAACTAAGTAAACCGGCACTTGAAAATTCTAGGTATAACATCTAACTTTTATATTAATGACATCTACTGTGAAACAATTACTAAAATTACAGAATATATCTAAAGAATGAAACCATGCATCAGCTATTTCATCAAAAATAAGTGCTAGTCAACAGAAAACGGCTTTAAATAATTATTTGAATGCAAGTAGGGTTATGGTCTGTTTTTAGGAATAGAATTATTTTTGACTAGTTCGACAATATTTAAGAATGTTAGTAGATCTCACAAAAATGTCTAGCATCTTTACCTTTGACACATTCATAAAACTTGGCTTGGCCGTTGAAATCAAGCCCAAAGTCTGTATAGAACAATTTACCAGCTGAGAAAGTATGTCACAGGCAGCTTCTGCTGATTCAGTACTACTATCAACCTACAAAGACAATTTAAAATCTTTATTTCCTGAATATAACTTATCAGAAAGTTATTGGCAATATAATTATTTAATAGAATTCAACTGCAAAACCATACTTATCCCTTCAAGCTATAAAATAAATTAGAATTTTCTTCTCTACACACGCTATCTCAGATAAAAAATGAAAAACAGAAATGATGACAAGTGAATTTTCTAAGCACTTTAAACTTTCAAATCTTATTTACACTTTCAAATTGTATTTATACTTTCAAATACAATTACCTGAATTTTAATAATGGCATCTACATGAAGGAAACTGAAGTTTAAATTATTCAATTATAGCTCAAGTGCTACACCTAAATCTATGCAAGTAACTACAGAGAAATAGGAAATAGTTTGGGATTAAAATTCTGCAACATTCATTGACTGCTTCAATATAATGATCTAGTTATACACAAATGTCAAGAAAACCCAAGTCATTGTTTTTATTTAATGTTTATTTCTCTTACCTTAAAGCTGACATACTGGAGATGGGCAGCATGCTTTTTAATGATCTGCTGAATGAGATCAGGATGAGTGGAGTTAAAATATGAAGTAGCTGACTTGTTCAGTTCAAACTCAAACTTTCTCCAAAGGTCAGGAATATGAAAAACTTCATTCCATCTCCTACATACAGAAGATGCCCGGGCCCGATCCATTAAAGGAAGATACTGAAAAATGCGTAACACTACGTAGTGAGGCAAACTCGCCCAGTCTAGAAGGACAGTGTATGTATGAGTCTGGTTGAGAGAAGAGTAGAACCCAAGTTTAGGCTGTTTCACTGCTGGTGAAGACTGGACAACTTTATTCCCAACAGATAAATTGTTCCTCTTCATTCTGTAAACATTGAACAATGTTAAGTGACCACTTTCCCCACATTTCCATCATATATTTTGCTTTAATTGTATGGAATAACAACATTAGAAAATGAGAAACAGTTTAATACAATTTTGACAAGAACCTTCCACTTTCATGCATTGATAGGTACTACTATGTGCTAGGGATACGAGATAAATAGGAGGGGACCTGCTCTCAAAGAGCTATGATGAAACGGCAAAATACGGTGATACATGCCATCACTGAAGTTGGGACAAGTTGCAATGGAAGATTAAGGGAAGGGCATGTATTTGAGTTTGTATGTGGGAGCGAGTGGTTGGGGAGGCTTCCAGGAGGAAAGGTCCAAGGAAGCAGTGTAAGTGCCAGGTTTATTCCTCGTCAATGACTGTATTCTCACTATCGCACTGCAATTGTGCTAAGAACTCCCAGGGGGTCTGGTAGCCCGTAAAACATAATTAAAAGCATAAATCTGGGTAAGTCCCAGCTCTGCCATTTACTGACCATGGGATCTTGTCTGAGCAAATTAACTTAAGCCTCAGTTTCCTCATCTGAAAAGCAGGGAGAACTGTAGTACCAATCTCATAAGGTTATTGAGAGGATTAAAGTATCTTAAGTGCCAGGACACAGTAAGTGCTCAATATATGCTGCAGTCATTGTTGTTGTATTAAATTGTCCAGTGAATCTTCCTGAATAAATTTCATGACATTACTTAAGTTGGAGCACAATTCCAACAAAAAGTCAAATGACCTGTGACAATGTTCCGATGACACCCAGGACACAAGAGCTGTAGAGAAGTGGGATATAGCAGGGACAGAAGCTGTGTGACCAGCATACTGGTTCCTTACCAGCCAATGTAAAATAGCAAAGGAATGAGCATTCTTTCCCAACGAAAAGAAATGATGACTTTCCAGGTATTAGTCAGCTTGAGACACAACTAAGTTCCAACAAATTTCAGGTCTAGATATACCCAAGTATATACTCCTGTACATAGATTTTACATAAGAATCTAAAGTATTTTAAGTATACAATAATTTAAAAGGTAAAATAATGATAAGAGTAGTTCTGAACTTATGTTGACTATATAACCCTCTCTTTACCCCTGAATGTTAGGAATGTGTATGTGGAAGACTTGGTGTCATAATTGAAACCTACCTTCAACTCTAATGAAATATCTATTTAATATGTAAATATCTCTGTCTGTGAGTCACTCTGTCTGATGTGAAACATTTCTTAACCACAACATAGAGGTGGATCCCAGAAACAGGAATGACCTATAAAGTCACTGAACAAAATGAAAGGTCATCTTTAGGGTTTGGAGAAAAAAAGGAAAACACATGTATCTCAATCATCAGGCAAAAGAGCTACTACACACTTTAATCTGACTAAACCAGTTATGTGCATAACTGAGCAATACAATGTAGAATACATGAAACTGCTGACATCGATAATTCAAAGCATATACTATTTTAAAGGGCTAATTCCCTAAAAGGGAATACGATGGCCCAGGGAAGGTAGAGGAATGGACACTAGATTCTCAACTCTGATGTGGAGCACGTTTATTGACATTTGGCTTGTAACTGATTTATTTGGTAGCCTACAGAATGGAGAGTTAAAATTTTACTAAGGGATTACAAAAAAGTTATCCCTAACATAATCTGTCATTAAAAAAGCAGTGAAGCCAAAAATAAAACAAAGACTTCATCCAAACGTCCAGTTAGAAAACTGCCTTGCGGTTCTGAATAAGGGGATTGCGCTACACATTAAATCTGCATCAACATGGATTAAACGTTAAACCTGTTTACTCATTACAATCATTAAATTGCCAATTCACTGACAGAACCACCATAAATAACTTCAGGATATTAGGTACCAATAATTCTATTAAAAATAACACCTTAGTTTTCTTTTTCCTCATGTACATTAATTTTCAGAATATAAAACCCACCCACAAATCATAAATTTTATATATAATAATTTTATAGCAATGAGCATCAGGAAAATATTAGAACTCAAGACAAGTTGATCTTTATTAGCTTGAAATTCCAGCCTAAGCATATACAATCACTTTTCAAAACTGCTATTTCCTTTTCAAACCACCAACTATCTTACCTAAAGAAGGCTTCCAAGTTAGAGTCCCCTCTGAACAAGCGAAATGAAGTGACTGCTGCCATGGGGTGCTCGCCAACATCCATTTGACTTCACTTCCTAGCTTGGCAAGACAGCACAAAAACACATTTATCAGGATATATAAGTAAAATCCCAATAATTTTTATGCTTAGGATATTTAAATATCATTGTATATGCTGAAAGTTTTTGTCAGGAAATTACTGATTCCCAAACTATTTTCTACTCAGAAGAAAACCTGTCCATTAAAAACAAAACAAAAAAAAACCACATTAGCCTGATAAATGGAAATACTGCAACACTTGCCAGGAATTACATGTGAAGTTCTGCTCAAATAAAAGGCTGTGTGTGGATCAAACAGTCAAAGGAGGGCTCTGAAAATCCACATTTTAACAAACACATATGGAGAGGTATTACAAAACATTTAAGGTAGCCCATGATTACATTTATTTGTTCATAAGCTGTGTAAATCTTTCAGTTCCAGTTTTTAGCAGCACGTAACGCCACTACAGTTAAAATAATTAAGCAGACAGAACTTTGATTTTTTATCATTCCCATATGAATGTAGTTTGTTTGACTAGTCTGCTGTTAACATAAGCTTCTGTGGTTTTTATTTTTTCACTTATATTGAGACATATAATTGATTTGCTCATAATCGATTGATTCATACTCTCTTTGAGGTTTGATCAATTTTAGGCACAGTGACTTATCAGAATTAGGAGCAGTCTATGGACATGGAAGAAAATAATAACAGGTCTACACCAGGATAAAACTCACTGCCTGGACATCATGAATAAGTATCATAAGTAAAAATAAGTAAATGCATTGTGCTAATTTTTGTGAGCCTAACTCAGTTACACACAGGAGGTGGAGGAGGCAACCTATCGATCCGCTAAAAACGTCTCTTAAATCTCTAATGCCTACCACCTGCCAGCTCTCAACTTCTCTCTGAAGCCTACTCCTAAAATAGAACTTTGGAGGACAGACAGGGAGAATGAATTAGAGGTCAATATCCACAATTTGATTTCCCCACTGCCAAGTGCTGTTCTACTATCATCCAAAACACTATTTTCCAGATAATGGCAAGGCCATCTCTCTCTCCTTTACATTCCACTCCAGAAGTAGGCAGAAAGGAGCCACCAGGTACACTTTCAGAGGAACACCACAAATAAGAGAAAGAAAAGTCAAGTGACATATTTCCCCAATCAGACGACACACAATTTTATTTACTGCAGAAAATGTTCTACTGAGTTATCAATACGGCTGATTCTGTGTGTGCAGCCCATTCTTTATGCTAGAGAACACTGAAGAGATCTAGTAAAGGTATATAAATAGGGAATCACTACCTAAGACCCATAAGGTGGTACCAAAGTACCTAACTCAGATCAGTTCACTGGAGTCTTTAAGATCAGATGAATTACTTCCCTGGTGGCTGAACGAATTTGACTGCTGTTTTAGAGTCACTATCTGAAAGTGTGAGGGCTGGTGGAAGACAGACCCAGAATTCAGAATCCCATTGGGTGGTAAGCCACAATTTGGAAAAGGGAGAGATGAGCAAGCCTGACACTGATCACAATTCTAGAGTATAAAGCAGGTTTGTAAGCACTTGGGAAAGAATGCAATGATGACTCAAAGTCCACTTGGTGGCTTCACTATCCACCGTAACCCAATTTCCTTTTTTTGATACGTCTATTAATTTGGTAGATAAGGTGACCCTGTGAATCGGAGCCTCTAGAAGTATCTAAGAAATCTCCCACAGGATTCTTGAGGGAAAGATAATCAAAGACAGGTTAGACGAAAAGCTAAACATCCAAAGCCATATCTTCTGCACCATCACCAGATTCTTCCAGATTGGTGAAGTGAATAAACAAAAGGCACTTTTAACAGTTTCAAGTTTTTAATAGTCGCAACAGTAGAAATGTTGTGTAAATACTACAGATAAAGAATAAAAATTCAAAACTATCTAAAAGGTTAGACAAATTCGTTGGAAGCAGCAAGATGAAGAGGAACAGAAATAATGAGCAAATGTTCTTTATTTAAGCTACTTTTCTAAGGTGGTACACTGAGAAATCAGGCTGCTGCCACCACAGGCACATGGTCTCTGCTAAGGGGTCTGATATCCCAGTCACCAGTGCAATGACCAGAGAGGCGTGGCCTGGCGGGAGAGCAGAAGATTTATTCCAAAATATAGCTTTGAAACACACAGCATTCTAATAGAAGCAAATTGTGCTGAGGGGCAAAATCCTCCCACTAAACATATCCCAAACAGAGGACAAACAATTTTTTAGGGATGTTCTCAAAAATATTTATGTTCTTTGCAGCCCACATGACCCCTAAGTTCCCTTCTAAATCTAAAACCTACAATTTCTTAAAATATGAAAGTCAAATTACAATATCATCAAGGTTTCAACAGGAGAAAAATTAGTATTTATGTCAAACAAATCTTTCCTAAAGCAGTAACTGCCAACTTTTTGGTGTTATATTTTTTCATTGATTTAGCAATTTTCTATACACTCTCAATAGTCTCTGTTGTATCAAGATATATTTATTTTTCAGGAAAACTTTTAATTTTAAAATAGGTATGTTTGCTTTTAAATGACTCATGAAAACTGAAGTTTTCAAACTACATGTGGATTCAAAACACCTTTTGAGATGCAAGGAGAGGGTTAAACAGAACTTGAACTGAGCTATCTGTTAAAAATCCTTGAAAGGGAGGCCCAGCTGTTCCCCTCTCTTAATCCTCACCACCTCTACTCCCAACTCTGGAAGAGAAAAAGGAGCGAGCACAGGAAGCCAGGCCCCCTACGGGGAAGCCTTCAGACGTGGGGAAAGCCCTATCTTAGGGCTGGGTACACCAAGGAATCCAACAATTAATACAAAGAGTTCAGGAAGGCATTTTGCAACATTTTTCTGAGGAAATAATCATAATTTTTCAACTTTGGGGAAACTTTCTGGGCACAGGTGCTAAAAACAAAACCAGTATACCTAAGAGAGAATAGATTCTTCCAACTCACAGGAAAGGCTTGAGTCTACTTTTCTCCCAGACAAGCCTTTGTAAATTTAAACTCTTAACACGATCCTCCTGTAAAAGGAAAACCCTTCAAGTAGTCGTGCAAAAGCAACCGCGTGTATCAATCACTTAGCATTCTCATCAACTACATGGACTGGAAACATGTAATGCGCGTTTGAGAGAGAGAGAGAGAGAGAGGTTAAGACGAATGCAATCCTTTCAGAGCTTACCCTCCAAAGATGAACAAAATGATTGAATTCGGGAAACCTGGGTCCCGAGCTGGGCTCTGCAGAAAAACGACCACGGGAAAAAACCAACCACCTGTGGCTGTAAAAACCAGACGTAAGACCCGACCTCAACGCAAGTCAAATGCGGGGGTGGAGGTTGGCAAGGTGGCCTGGCCTGGGGCCGGGTGGGGTCGTTAGCCAGGGGCCCCCCCTCCCTCTCCCCGCCTCGGGCGGCCCTCGGCGGGCAGCGCCCCGGCTGCGGAGGCCAGGTCACACCTCCTCGTTCCCGGAGAAAGTGCGCTGGGCGGGGCGCCTCCCGGTCCCCAAACCACAACCCGCCCGAGTCAGGACCCGCGTTCCGGCCCGCGGCTTTTCGCAAAGCCAGCGGAGGCGCAATCCCCGCACACCACCGCGCCCCCCAGAAGGAAAGGCTACCTTGCAACACAGAACCGCGTGTGTTTCCGCGCGCGCCCCGGTGTTCATGGGCCAGGCTGCGGCGGCGGGACCAGCCCACGCCGTCCCAGCTCGAAGCCGCTACACTGGAGCGGAGTGCGCTGGGCCCGTGGCGAAGACCCCTGAGCCCGCAGGCGTCTCCCAGACCGCCCCCGGGCGTTCACGCATGCGCGCAGCTCCACTTTTCGCGGGAGACCGTGCGCGCCAGCTCTCACCTGCGCAGGAGTCCGCAGGGCACCTTCTTAGTTGGTTAGTGGGAAGTTTCTGCCCGCCGCCTTCACCGAAATCGCTGTAGCCACCTGCGCCGTGAAACTGACTACCAGCCTCTCCGAATGGGAGTGAATTTGCAATTCCAGTTTCTAGAACTTAAAACCTCCCTGGAAAGTGCACCCTTTATTAGTATACAAATAATTGAAACTTAAAATATCAAAAGTGTTAACAGCTCAGTGTTAAATATGTATATATCACTTCCTTGTCCTGCTCCACATCTCATTCCCTGGGGATAACCACTGTTCATTGTGTAAATGACTAGACCTTTGGTACACACCCAAAAGTATCCAGTGAGAGGCAAGGATTTTATTATTCTCATTTGTTAGTTTGAAAAAAATCTGAGATCAAATTGTATATAATGTTCTGGAACTTCTTTTGCTTACTACACCATGGACATAGTTCTCTATCAACACATATAGATCCCCCTACTTCTTTTTCGTTTTTACAAACATCTTTATTGAGGTATAACTGACAAGATAAACTGCACATGCTTAAAATGTACAATTTGATAAGTTTGGACACCTTGAAACCATTGCTTCAGTGAAGGTAATGAACATACGAATTTCTCCCGAAAGTTTCCTTATGCCCTTCTGTAATCCCTCCTTCAACCCCTCCCCCATCTGCTTTCTGACACTATAGATTAGTTGACATTTTCTAGAATTTTTTGTAAATTGAATCAGAGTGTGTACTCTTTTTTGTCTGGTTATTTGCACTCAGCATAATTGTTTTGAGATTCATCCATGTTGTTGCATGTATCATACATAGTTCTTTCCTTTTTATTGCTATGTAGTATTCCATTTTATGGATATAACACAGTTTGTTTATACATTCACCTGATGATGGATATTTGGGTTGTTTTTGGGTTTTGGTTATTATAAATAATGCTGGTATGAACATTACACATCTTTGTATGGACATATGCTTTCATTTCTCTTGGGTGAACACCTAGTATGGAAGAGCTGCATTATATAATACATGTATGTTTAGCTTCTAAAAAAGACTGCCAATGTCTTTTCCAATGAGGCTGTTTTATATTCCCACCAGAAACGTATTACAGTTCCATTTCCTCCGCATTCTCACCCACACTTTTTAATCTAATAGATGTCTAGACGTATCACAATGCAGTTTTAACTTACATTTCCCTAGTGAAAAATGCTGTTGAGCATTTTTTCACGTACTTACTTGCCATCTGTACAACTTCCTTGGCGATGTGTCTGTTAAAGTCTTTTGCCTAATTTTAATTGGGTTGTCTGTTTTCTCATTGAGCTTGGAGAATACTTCATATATTCTGCATACAAATTCCCTCTCAGATATATGACTTATAACCATTTTTTTCCAGTCTGTGACTTGCCTTTCTACACTCCTTCAAAAGGGCAGAAATATTCATTTTGTTGAGGTTCAGTTTATCAGTTTGATCTTCTAAGGATCATGATGTCAAATCTAAGAAATCTTTGCCTAAGCCAAGTTCACAAAGATTTTCTCCTATATGGTTTATAATTTTAGATTTTACATCTAGATGTATGATTCATTTGAGTTAACTTTTGTATATGAATCAAAGTTCACTTTTTTTGTATATGTATATCCAGTTATTTCATTACTAGCTTTTGAAGAGACTATTGTTTTCCTCCACTGAATTGCCTCTGCATCTTTATGGAAAATCATTTATCCATGTATGTGTGGGTCTATTTTTAGACCCTCTATTCTGTTTAATTGATATATTTGCCCATCTTTATGCCAATATCACACTGTCTTGATTTCTGTAACTTTATAATAATTATTAAAATCAGGTAGTTTTAGCCCTACAACTTGTTCTCGTTCAAGACTGTCTTGGCTATTCTATATTCTTTGCATTTTAGACTCAGATTGTCAATATCTACAGAAAATCTTGCTGGGATCTTGCCAGAGATAACCTTGAATCTAGAAATCAATTTGGGGAGAACTGATACCTTAAAAAGATTAGGTTTTCAAATCGATGAACACAATATATCACTCCACTTATTTAACTCTTCTTTAATTTCTCCCAGCAATGCTTGAGTTTTCATCCAGGTCTTGCACACATTTTTTTCCAGAGATATCCCTAGGTATTTTATAGTTTTTAAAATGTTGTTGTAAATAGTATTTCTTTTTATATTTTAAATTTCTAATTATTTGTTGCCAATATATAGAAATATAATTGATTTGTGTACATTGATCTTATATCTTGCAACCTTGCTAAAAAAAAAATCACTTTTTAGTTCTAGAAGCTTCCATTGGAATCTAGTACATTCCACTGGATTTTCTACATAGACAATCATGTTGTCTGTGAATAAAGACAGTTTTACTTCTTCCTTTCCAAAATACATGCTTTTAGTTTCTTTCCCTTGCCTGACTGCTCTTTACCTACAGTACAGTGTTGAAGATTACTGGTGAGAGCAGACACCCTTGGCTTGTTCTTGAGCTTAGGCGGAAAGCATTCAATCTTTAATCAGTAAGTATGTTGTTACCTATAGCCTTTTGATAGATGCCCTTCATCGGGTTGAGGAAGCTCCCTTCCATTCTTACTTTGCTGAGAGCTTCCTTCTTGTTTTTTTAATGAATAGGGGATATTCAATTTTGTCAAATGCTTTTTACGTATCTATTCAGATGGTCTTACGGTTTTCTTTTTTAGTTTGTTAAAATGGTGAATTACATTATTCCTTTTTAAATGTTAAACCAATCTTGCATTCCCAGGATAAACTTGACTTGGTCATAATTTATTATCTTTTTAATCTATTGTTTAATTCAATTTGCTAAAATTTTGTTTAGAATTTCTGCATCTATGTTCATAGGGGATATTGACTTGTAATTTTCTTTGCTTATAGTATTCTTCTCAGATTTTGATAACAAGTAATGCTGGCCTCATAGAACAAGTTGGGAAGTACTTCCTCCTCTTCAATATTCTAGAAGAGTTTGTATAAAAATGGATTATTTATTCTTAAATATTTGGTAGAACTTACCAATGAAACCATCTGGGCCTGGAGTTTATTTTGTGGGAAGGTTTTTATCTACAAATTCAATTACCTTAGTAGACATAGAGCTACTCATGTTATCTATTTCTTCTTGAGTGAGCTTTGGACGTTTGCATTTTTTAAGAAATTTGTCCGTTTCATCTAAGTTGTTAAATTGACTGGCATAATATTGTTCATAATATTCTCTTATTATCCTTTTAATGTCTGTAGTATCTGTAATGATGTCACTTCTCTCATTCCTGATATTGGTAATTTGTCTCTACACTCTTTTTTTACTGGTTCAGTCGGGCTAAAGTATTAACAATTTTATTGTTTTTCTCCAAGAACCAGCTTTCGGTTTCATTGATTTTCTGAATTGTTTTCTCTGTTTTGTATTTCATTCATTTCTATTCTGATAGTTATTTCCTTTGTTTACTTTGAGTTTAATTTGATATACTTTTTCTAGTTTCTCAAGGTGGAAGTGGAGTTCATTAATTTTGAACTTTCCTTCTATTCTAATATAGGCATTCAGTGCTATAACTATCCCCCTAAGTACTGCTTTAGTGGCATATCACAAATACCTAAGTTCAGGGAGTCCACTAAACTCAGCCCGGGTTCCCCCTTCCTATATAACAGTCTAGAAGCTCTCAATGCAGTAAAATGGCGGCACTCACAGGGCTTCTGATGTCTTGTGTCTTGAAAGCTGTTGTTTCTAATATTTTGTCTCCTCCCCACCTTTTTTTCTTCCATAGAGGGTAAATCTAGTCCCTGTTTATCGTGGTTGGAATAGGAGGTCTCCCCCTCATATTTTGTAGTGGATGAGTGAGAAGTTCCCCTTATATGGAAAAATCACAATTCCTTTAACTATTATCCTATCGCTGAAATTTAGTTTTTACTATTATGAAAATCATGTCTTAGTGCACCTCTGCAGATATTACTGAATAATAATCCTAGATATGGAATTATTTGTTCAACTACATTAGATTTTGACAGATACGGCCATATCTAAAAGAATGCTGGACAGACAATTGTGATATACTTCATTTCAAGCTAAGGACCACAGAATTATGCCAATAATAATTTTTAAAAAGAGCATCTCTGTGTAGTTCTTTTGTAGGGAATGTCATTGTCATGCTATGAACAAATAGTGATTTTGGTGGTTTGAATCAGAATAGTCTTGGTTATGCTGCATAACAAATAACTGCAAACCACAAGGATTTAACACGATAATGGTTTAATTCTCAGTCATGCTATGTTTCTCTCATAATTCAGCTGGGAGCTCTGGTCTCTCGTCTTCATTCTGGGACCAAGAATGATGGAACAGTTACTATCTAGAAAGTTATCAGTTTGTGGCAGAGGGGAAGAGGCAGTGGGATGCATAATTGTATCTTATGCATCTAACCTCACGTCAATTCCATTCTCATTTCATTGGTCAAAGCTCATCAAAATGGCCACACTCAAATTTAGGTGGGTGAGAAAGTGCAATTCTATCACATATCTAGAAGGAAAAACCTGGAATATTTGGGAACAGCCATAAGGACTGTCATATTAGTAAAATTGTGCAACCAAAATGTCACCAAAAATATTTTCAAGGATAAAAGAATGTCTCACTTTGGGGAATTATCAAGTTCAGGAAAGGACTGTCCCCAAGACTGCAGTCACTTCTGACACCAACTACAGATATCAGGGATACCCAAGACCATCTTGCTTCTGACGCCATTCAGGTAGTCCTCAAGACTACCCTCAGATTGATAATTTGCTATAATGACTCACAGAAATCATTGAAAGTGGCTATACTCATGGTTATGGTTAATTACAGTGGTAGGATACAGATCAAATCAGCCAAGGGAAGAGACGCATGGGGCAAAGACCAGGAGAGTTCCCCATGCAAGCCGGCAGTTGTCATCTCCTAGTGGAGTCATGGACAACACTAAATTCTCCAGGCAACAATGTATGGCAATACACATGGAGTATTGCCATCCAGGGAAGCTCACCTGAGCCTTGGTATGCAGAGTTTTTATTGGGGTTTGGTCACATAGACATGGTTGACTGCCAGTGTGACTGATTACTGGCCAGCCCCACCAGAGGTAGAGATGATACCACATGGCCCAAAGCCCTCACCATAAATCACATTGTGAGACTGTTTGGTGTGGCCCAAAGCCCCAGGTAAACAAAGACACTCTTATCAGGCAGAACATTCCAAGGACTTAGAGATCACATTATGGGAGCTGAGGGTGAAGATGAGACCTCTCTTCAGGTAAGGATAATTCTGTACTACACAGGGGTTAAATCATATTTGATTCAACATCATTTCAGAACTCTACAATTAAGTTGTCTCTGTATCCTACTGGAAAGAAAAATACATTTGAGGGCTTCCCTGGTGGCACAGTGGTTGAGAGTCCGCCTGCCGATGCAGGGGACACAGGTTCATGCCCCGGTCCGGGAAGATCCCACATGCCGCAGAGCGGCTGGGCTCGTGAGCCATGGCCGCTAAGCCTGTGCGTCCGGAGCCTGTGCTCCACAACAGAGAGGCCCACATACTGCAAAAAAAAAAAAAAAACAAAAACAAAAAAACATTTGAATTATATCAGTAATAGTTGCTACTGAATAAAAAGTCTTTAGTTTTGGTAGTGTGATGGGAAAAAACAATGTCACATTTGCCAAACACACTACCTATATAAAAAGACCCTCTAAAAGTTGTTTTTGTTACAGTTTGTCCCAATTGAACCCTAAAATCCATATAATTATGCTCTGAAGATCTATCCTACCTTCCTTTTAAGAACTTGGTTTTTAATATTTAAAAAGATATATAAGCTATTCTAAATAGGTTAAGACTTTCTGATTTCACTTCATATTCCTATAGATTAAGCTTTCCCCAAAGGAAATTAATAAAGGTAAAATTAGTAAAGTAAAAATTAAGGCTTTTAATTTTAAAATCAGAAATGCCAGTTAGTGTGTCCCTAAATGTGGAAGAACTTGCTGCTGTTTTTACTGTATTCAAACACAGTATGAAGCCCCTGTAAAAAGAGGGAATTATGAAATGAGCATTTCTAAATGGGTCAGGGTTAGTCATCACCGACAATACTGATTCAAAGCCACTATCCTGTTTTGAAAAGTGAATAAAATCAAGGGGATTGCACGGAGCTCAAGATTTCATAAACACCATGTTCTACCTGGTGTGAGGTAGCCTTGTTTTGTACCATCTCATGGATCTGAACTTATCGTTTCTTAAAACAGAGAAGAAAAATGATTTTGAACCTGTTGCTTTTCACTAATGCTTTTCTAGTCAAGCTTTTATATGCAAAGTCTTTAAAATAAAGTATAACTTTGAATTATGTTCAACTTTGCAGATTATCTGGTTTTAAAAGCTGTAACTCAAGTAAATGATTCTGCAAATATACTTTATTTTAAAAAGAAACTAATTTATTGCTATGTTTAACTAAACATTTCATAGAAATACTTCGTTAATTTAGAGATAATTTTCTGCAGTCACTTTATTTATGAAAGGCAAAATGTATATTATTAATTTGATTGTCAGCACTAATCCGGGATTATAGAGAGAAACAGGGTCAGCCATTCAAATCATTTGATAAAAGTATGTTAGTAGGTCATGTTTTATAGCTGTCCTGGTGATCAGCCATTTCTAGAGCATTTCAAGAAGCAGTCATTAGCAAGAATGAAAATGTCTTAGCTTTTTTAACAAGAGGAAAAATTTAACGCTGAAATATTTTCCTTATGTAGAGCAGTACACACTTTCAGTGAATTAAATTTTCTTGTTTATGACATTTTCCTATGTTAATTTAAAATCTCTGAAAAACAACACATCTTAAGATTGGAAATTAACTACACGATAGTTTAATTTGACTTACTGGTTTTAGAAAGAAAATGCTCCAAAGTAGGGGTTTTTTTTAAAAGTGATTATTATTCATTATCATAAGGGATATACTATATTGCCAGTCAATTACATTAGATCATAAAAGTAGAACAATTGTCAGAGGAAATAGAAAAAATACTATAATATTTAGGGGAAGTAATATTTTAAATGCTACAGCATAGCAGCAGACTGGCAGCGAACACACCAATCAAGTACCCAAACAGAAACAGGGCAGCTCTTTGTTACCAAGGTAATAAGGAGACACTGAAAAAACAGGCTCATAGACATCAACAGAGTTTGCCAGTCAACACCAATGGTAACCAGTGCAAGACAGAGAACAGAGCAAGAACAAACTGAACCACACAGTCATCTGGCAACACAGCCAGATGCTCACGACAATAATGTTCACTACTGCTCACGTCACTGCTGATCACACACCTACCACCAAGGCTCCTAGATGGTGGTATTAATTAAACTACTGCATCAGTAGACATTCAAACAGAACACAGCATGTCTGGTTTTTACATTTCCCTGTGTGGACTCCCCCTGTTGAGTAAACTTATAAAGCGCAACACTTAGAGAGAGAGTTACATCTTTAAATCTTTCAAATGAGTCTTCTTATTTGAGCCTTATAAAAATGGGGTGAGGTGTGCAAAACATGTCAAATAAAAATCTAAGTGAAACCACTTTCCGGACCATATGCGTACCCAGCACGTGGAGTGGTGTGCGCTCATAAGATGGTCTCTGAGGAGGAGTCCAGGCTTTTGAGAAGGTACAAAGCTTTGGGCTTAGGGGGAACGATTTTCCTCCAGAAGCGGGGAGCAGATCTCGTGCGTGAGAATTGGAGCTATTTTCTTCCCTTGATGGTGAGTCACAGAATACGTATTCAGTGTGGGTCAAATCATAGTGAAAGAGTATATTTTAGATCCTCAAATCCTTGTTGAGCATTTTTGCCCTTATGTTTAATAAAAGACATTTCCTCTTCAGAGAAAACTCTGTTACTCATATTCCTTTATCAACATTGATCACACCTTCTTGCCTTTAGGGAACTTTTCAAATCTTTGAAAGGAAATCATGACAGCATCCACTATTGAATGAAGTGTGTTTCGTTCAGAGCAAGTTGCTGTTGAGTCATATCCTGAAAGTGATTTGTTCTTTCTAGCAGAAAAATTGTATGGGTACTTCAGAGGAGAACCGAGTCAAACTCTTATTATACTGATGTATTTCCCTTTGCAACAGTTTTCATTTTGAATCCAGAAAAAATAACAAATTTCAAGCTTGTAGAATGCCATATATAGGTTACCTTTGACAAGTGACGGTGATGATGTGCAACTACTTCACTGACTTCTGAGTATAATTCAGTTGCATTTCCTTGAATTAACTACCTAGAAAATTATGCTAAAAACATTAATTAATAAATCACAGCATTCCTTATGCAATATTCATGGCATCCCTCGCACTTTTCCTAAATGTTCTCAACACAGAGTTAGAACATTATCCATAAAAGGTCAAGGATTTGAGTAAAAGTTCCTTTTCACAAACTCAGATTGCCCTATATTCTGGACATTGTACAAAACCTATTTTCAAATAGCCTAAATTTAATTTTAAAATTTTTGGCTAATATTCCATAGAAACATGTTGAGAATTATAATGACTTTACTCCTGAATTACGCAGAAAAAAAAAATCCCCAAATAGTTTTTAAAACAAATGCTTCAGATTTTATACTTTGGTATGCAGCCTCTTGCAAAGCAGGAAAAATGATGGAAAGGCATCACCTTTCTCTGACCAGAAGACATCACATTTGCCTGTTCTTTTAGCTTTGGTTTGTCCTACTCTCAACCCAAATCACAGACACTTTTCTAAATATAGGACAATAACGTATAATGATGTTTTTAGTACACATTTAATTATGTCCTATTCCATGGCAAAGACTATGGATGCAGTCTCTGGTTTTCCCTTGGTTCCTCTGGCTGTAACCGAGCAAGACCCTATGGGGCCTTCCCGGGACAGGCCTTCCCCCATATCCTCTGCTTTAGCTCCTCTCTGAAGTGCCTAGATAACAGTATTTGATGCAAATTTCCTGAGTTGTTTTGTGGATGTGAAACCCCACACCACCACCACCAAATGGAAGAACTACTTGGAGACACGAGCACATAGCCCCAGGCCTTCTGGAGCCTAAGCACTGATAATGTTAACCCTGTGACAGCACCGTGCTGCCTCACCATCAGCCCATCAGAGAACTGTGCACAAGCTGACCGCTTACCCTGTGACCCCCACCCCCCATCTCCTGGCTTTTAAAAATGCTTTACCGACCCTTCGGGGAGCTCGAGGCTTTTCAGGGCGTGAGCCACCTCCTCTCCTTGCACGGCCTTACGATAAGCCTTTCTCTGCTCCAAACTCCAACGTTTCAGTTTGTCTGGCCTCACTGTGTGCGGGGCATGTGAACTTGCGTTAACATGGCCACTCCTCTCCTTGGCTGCCCCCTCTCCCAGCTCCTCGACCTCTGCCCTGGCTCAGTTCTGGGAGCACTTTTTTCTCTATTTATGCTGATTCCCTTGGTGACGTCACCCCTTCTCCTGACTTTAAGCTCAACCTACATGTTATTGACTCCCATGTCTAGATCTCCGGTCCTCCCCTCTCTCTTGAACCCCAGACTTTTATATCCAGTTCTCTCTTGGACTTGGATTTCCGACAGTCATCTCAAATTTGTGCCCAGAGTGACTTCTAGATCCTCTTCTTCAAAACCTGCTTCTCTTGCTGTTTTCCTATCTCAGTAAATAACACCACCATGTTTTCCGTTCAGGCCCAAAACTTTAGAATTCTCTCCTTTCTTTCCGTAAAATGTCAGCAAATCTCAGCTCTAACTTCAAAACATGTCCAGAATCTGAATACCTCTCCTCACCCTGACTGCCAAAATCCTGATCCAAGCCACCACCATCTCTCCTGAGTGTTTGGTGGCCCCTAACGGCCTCCCTGCCTCTGCTCTTGCTGCTATGATGTATTCTTAATGCGGTAGCCAGAGGACTCCTATGAGAATGTCAAGTCAGCCATGTCACTCCTCTGCTTGAAACCCTCTAATGGCGGCCTTCCACTCAGAGTAAAAGGCAGTCCTTATAAGGACCTAAGAAGCCTCCCTGCAGTCCGCTGTCTGCCACCCCATCCCTTTGACTTCATCTACTACCTCCTCCCTCGTCTGTCCCTCACTCTACTCTGTTCCTCAAACCCTCCCAGTATACTCTTGCCTCAGGGCCTTTGCTATTCACTTTGCCCTCTATCTAGAATGCTCTTTCCATAGATATCCACAGGGCTTACTCCCTCTTCTCCTTCAAGGCTTTACTCAAATGTCATCCACTTTATTTTCTCCTTAGTACTAACCACTGTGTAATACACTATATGTTCTGCTTATCGATTGCCCCCACTAAAATGGAAGCTCTAGGCAGGCAGGGATTTCTGCCTGTTTCATTCACTGCTGTATCCTCGCTACTCAGAATAGCGCCTGGCACATAGGAAGTACTCAAAGCATAATTGTAAAGGGCATGAGTAAATGAATGTCTTGTCATCTCACAAAATTGTTCCAGTAGACAGAAGATGGATAGATGGATGGATAGACAGAGCAAGCCTATATATAGATAGGTTGGTATAACCTGTCACTACCACTCCCCCACCCCTACTCCAAGAAAAAACAGCAGAAGTACTAAGACAAAATTACAGACAGAACTTCTCATTTTAGGCTAAGGACAGCATATAATCATTACACATTTTATATGTTTTAGAAATTAAGTATTAAATAATACCTTTCATTTCAACATCTTAAAATGTGTTTTAAAAAAAAGAGCACCATAATTACATGTACTTATACATCACTTTAAACATCAGGTAGCAGTAGAAGGCTTAATGGATTCAAGATCTCACTGGCTTTTGACACCTTTGCAATAGAACAGAAAATGAAAGAGGAGCCCAAGCAGCAGGCTGACATTTACAATATGTCATTTAAGCCTTAGAAAGTCTATTGTTGCCTCGCTTATCAGCATGAGAAAAAAGTGAAATGAAGTGTTGACTATCAACAGAGTGCCTTGGCGACCTTGGGCCAGCCAGTGACCTCAGTTAACTTCACTTGGTTCTTCCTGTCTTCTTACCACATCACAGTTGAGCAGATTGCTCAGAGAAGGCTTGGCGAAGGAAGAGGGGTTCACTCTCGGCACTTTTTTCTTAACCATAAGTGTTTTCCTGAGGTCAAAGTGTGAGTGACACGTATGCTCTGTGTTGACCACACTTACAATCTAAAGACAAGTGTCCTTTATGAGACTGAGCCCCTACAAAGCTGTCAAATGTTTAGAGTGTGGCTTCGGTGCCCTGGTCTCCTAATGGCATGCCCCTCATCACCTTAAATCCCCTCTTCTCATGCCCGGAACCCTCACTCTTCTTACTTTCAAAACTAGCACACAGGAAAGCCTCTGATTATGGCTTAAATAAGCTGCCTCTTCCAAAGTTGTTATATGTCCTTTTGGAGAGATCAAAGCCAGAAGTAAAATGAATGAAATGCCAGCAGTGACGTTTCAGGAATCAACAAGCCAGGCCTCTGTGTTTGGGGGCAGGACTTTGACTGCCAATGCCCTGGAGATAGAGTCAAGTAGGCCAAACACTCCCAACCCCTGCACCCCAAGCATCTCCAGCACACAGCTGCTCTGCTTATTAAAATAAACTCTGCCCCATGGGTCTAAAGTCTGCAAGAGACTCCAACAGGCCTTGAATCATATATTCACAGACTTCTGGAGGACCTTAGAAGTCATTTAGTGTAACTCTCCCATTTTATAGGTGAGGAAATTGAGGTTCCTAAACGTTAACTGCTGTCCTCTGAGCCCCTCAGTGCACATTCCATGTCTTGCTTTTGTGTGTGCCTGGAAATGACTGACTGCATTTCTTGCAAAAGGTCCTGTAATTCAACATAATCATTCATTCTATACATCTTCTTAATCAAAAGCAGTGATTTTTTTTTTTTTTTTGCGGTACGCGGGCCTCTCACTGTCGTGGCCTCTCCCGTTGCAGAGCACAGGCTCCGGACACGCAGGCTCAGCGGCCATGGCTCACGGGCCCAGCCGCTCTGCGGCATGTGGGATCTTCCTGGACCGGGGCACGAACCCGTTCCCCTGCATCGGCAGGCGGACTCTCAACCACCAAAAGCAGTGATATTTGATTGAGCTTGTCAACCAGAATGCTCCAAAAATGCCTGTATTCTAGGAATGCAAATCATATAAACTAATAAGAAGATTTTCAAGCTGGGCCCAGGAGGAATTAACTTGTCAACTGCCTCCACACTAGGGTAGCCCATGACCTGAGGCACCAAGTGGTAAATCAGTATTACCTGCTTGAGCAAAGAAAAAGCACGGTGGTGTGGAGAGGACGCTGGATGGGAGAAGGTAGGTATGAGTTTTAGCCCAGTCTTATTCGCAGTCTAGCCATTTCACTTTTGGCGAGTACCTCATCTCTTTGGGAAATAGAAACCCTCCTAGTAAGCAGACAAACTTACTACCATCCACTAGGACAGGGCAGAGAAATGAGCAAAGCAAATGGGCCACAGTTTTACTTTAAAGGAGAAATGTCTCTCTGGTTCAGTGTCTCCTCATCTATCAGAGGCTTGGAGAAACAGATTGCCTGGGAAGGCTGAGAGCACGCTTGTGCCATCCCAAGTCTTTCCAGCTCTTTTCTGTGGCCAGAAAACGGACACCAGGTGGCAACCAAGAAGATCCCTCCCCAAAACCAATTTCAGTGGTAGACATGTGATCTGTATGCAAACAAGGATGGTACCTACTCCCCTTAGCAACAGAAATAGGGCCAAAGGATAGCCATGTGACCAAAGCAAACCACTCTCAGATTTCCTCAGATTGGTATGCAGATCTTGGGAAATAGGAGTCCTTTCCTCTAGAGTTAATAAGTTGGGATGGTGCAAACGTGAGGTTACAGTGGCTCCTTCCTTTGAGCCCATAGTGGAAGTCCATCTGCAGGAGGAGAGGTAAGGCCAACACAGAGATAAGCAGAGCAGAGAGAAGGACAGTGTTCCAACAATGCTGTCTGATTCCCGGATTCAGCCATGCCTGAAGATGTGTGACTTGAAAAGTTCTCTTTTTTGCCTGAATTAGCTTGAGCTAGATTTCTGTCACTTTTGATTAAAAGAATCCTGAGTAATACATCCTCTAATTTTTCAAATGGGGGAAGTGGGGTTCACACAGAGGGAGTGGTAGACTCAAGGTTATACAGCACACTGGGGACGAAATTTGGACTTGAAATCAGATCTATTGATTTCCATTCCAACACATTTTCTACTGCACAGTGCTTTACATACTCTATCTTGTGAATTATTCAACACTTTCTAAATGAAGTACAGGTCTTTTTCCATACCATACTGCATCATGGCAAAATTCATTTATTTAAGCAAAAGATGAAGGATCATTTGCCAAAGATTCTGTGATATGATAAGACAATTTAAACTAATTGATTTGTGCCTAGGTAACTCCAAATAAAAGATTCGATCATGCCAGGATCAAAGGTAGAAACCATGTACTTGATTCTATTCTTTTGCCAATGGAACATCTACTGTGTTCCAGGCACAGAATAAGGTCTTTTATAAATGTGTTCATGTGTAGTTACTTCACACTGGGTTTAATGCAGAGTTGAAACTCAGTATACACAGGAAGGAAGGAAGGAAGGAAGATAGGGAGGGAGGGAGGGAGGGAGGGAGGAAAGCAGGCAATAAGGGGGAGAAAGAGGAAAGAAGAAGAAAAGTAGAGTGGGTTTCAAGTAAAAATCAATTGTTTTTTCTACTGTTCAACAGAGCGTAAGTTAGTAACTAGTATCTTACAGTAATCTCAATAAATGCCATGAAACCTAGTCTGCTATGCCACTACTGCTTCTCCTAAATTGAACAGAAGGAACCGTGAGAAGAGAAACCTCAAGCCAGAGCCTCAGACGACAAGCCCATCTTTGGAGGATTGAACGTTAGGAACAAATAAGGTAACAGAAGATGGTGACTCTGATAAATGCCCTCATTGTAGTAGTTCCATGAACTGGTTACGACAGGGCTCAGTCACAAGTAGTAATATTCATTTACAAGGGCTGTGGAATAAACTGTGTGAAAATGGGCGGTTCCTAGATTTAGTAACACAATGAACAACGTTTTAGAAAACTTGAGCACTTGATGATGAATAGATGTGAAGATTATTCTATTTGAATTATTGTTTAGTATGTGTTATTATCATTCTTTGTGATCAGACTTTTTAAACCACAACCAGGATGAAGACAAAAGGTGAAAAAATAAGTTTCAGAGTCAGAAAATAAGATGGTCATCAGGAGAATATGTTTTGCATATTTTGCATATGGTAAAAGTACCCAGACACTTTCAAAAGTACCCAGACACTTTCAAACTTGCTCTTTTCTAGTTTTAAATTGAGTAATGAAAAACAACACCCCAAAAGATTCCTTAATATCATAAACACAGAACTGAAGGGCATCTTTTACCATATTATATAATTTAGACATTATAAAAAGGAAGGGGTGGGGAGATCTCACTCTCACCCTCATGAAATTAGCAAAATAGAATATACTACGTGAATTATTTGTTAAAATAAGTTTTTCTTTAGGTAAGAAATCTTTGCCTTAACTCATATGGTAATCTAGACATCAATAGTTTCTATCAACGGTTTTATATTCCAAGTAGAGTACATCACAATAATTATTTCTGAACTTTTGAAATACTGACAGAACTTTACATAAGCATGACTTTTGTTAAGATTCGCCAATGGCACTGGTATCAACTTGCCATGTCATTTATCGAAAAACTTATAACATGAGTGTATGGTTCACTGTCCAGCAAACTGCTCACTGGTTTCTTGTGCTATTCTTCCCTCTGTGTGTGTCGAGGGCCACATCACTGTCTCTCAGAGAAACACTAAAGACTTGACTTTGCCAGTCAGCAGTGCAGTCCTTTTATGAAACACCTACAATAGCACCACATGCATCTTCACCATTCATTCTTTAATTCAAGTGTTCATTCAACAAATATGTGCTATTCATTGTTCAAGACTCTGAAAACAGACCAGACAGAAATGCTTTCCCTGCTTTTGGAACTTTTATTCTTGAGAGAGAGAGAGGAAATGTTTTCATTAAAAAGATGATTTTAGAGGTTGGTAAATGCTTTCAAGAAAACAAAACAGGTAATATGATAAAGCGTGTGGGAGGAGGGCGGTATGAATAGGGGCGTTTAGAAAAATCCTTCCTGAGGAGGTAACATTTGAGCTTGAACCTGGATGACAAGGAGCCAGCCTGCATTTCCCAGCATGAGGGGACAGCAGGAGCACAATGAGTGGACCGGCATTGTGCAGGAGGGAAAGAGAGAGAGCGGCCACCAGTGAGCGTGATGAGGCTGAAGGAGGAAGCAGGGGTCCCAGCATGCAGGACACCGTGGGTAACGGGGTAGCAGGTGGTGGGGGGAGCTGAAACTCTGTGCTAAGGGTTTGGGGAAGACAGTGAGGGTCTTCCAGGGCAGTGATATCTGATTCGTGTTTTTAAAAGATCCCTCTGGCAGCTGGTGGGTAACGGACCATAGGGAGAAGCTTAGGAGTGAGGAGGGGTGCTGGTTCTGTTTATGTAGGTTGGATCCTACGCGAGGAAGGCACGCAGAGTAGGTGAGTGGGCTTGAAATCCAGCTTTTGCACAACTCACCAAGCCCTGTGTCCAGCAGGGGCCTACGTTCACCTGGAGAAAGGCATATATTTTTCTATCACACATAATGCACCATATGGGCAGGAAGCAGCCTCAGGAGTGAGAACAGGGGGGGAAGATATTGAAAGAATCTTTGTAGGGATAACAGTTATGGTGGAGAAAAAAAAGAAGTGGGTTTAGGGTATGCCTGGATGAAGAGCTGGCAGGACTTACTGATGGATTAGATGTGAGAGGCGAGGGGAAAGGAGAAATCAATGCTGATCCTTAAACCCATGGGGTACGGTGCTGTCACTGACTGAGGGAGGGAAATCGGGGAGTGGGCTAGGTTATTTTTAGGAGAGGGGTCAAGAATTCAATTTTGGCAAAGTTAGCCTAAGATGCATGTTAGGTGTCAAACAGTCAGACATATGAGTTGAGGACATTTTTGATTCTATTAAGTAGAGCTCAGAAGTGTGAAGAGATCATAGCCTCTTACATCTTCCTCGAGATTCCTGACCCACTGAGGGATGGGGGCAGGTGGAGGAAGAGAACTAGAGTCAGCCCAGTCTGCTATTCTTCAACTGAGGGAAGAATTTAAACAGGTTCAATCTCTCGGCTTTCCATCCCGTCACCCCTCTCTCCCCCAAGATGGTGGGCACCCATGGTGCACTCCCAGCAGTGCCTGGCAGGAGTCTTTGTTCCTTTTGGTGTCCTCTACCACCTCTGGCTTCTGCAGCAGTGCACCTTGTTTGCATGGCCCTGGTCACTGCTTGCCCTGCTGCTGTTCACTGCTGAAACTGGCAGCCTATGGCTGGTGAGAGCTCGGTTCAGGCTCTGGGACTCCCTGGATGATTCAGCCTCTTGTCAGCTGGCCCTGTACAGCCCTCTGTGTGCCTGCCATATTCTCCACCCAGCCCCTGACCCAAACCACACTGTGGCCCTATGAACGTTTACTAGCTCTCTACCCAGCCATGGTCCACGGACACTTTCGGAACATGTGGGCATTTCTGAGTCCCATCCTCATCACATGGGAACTGAGGATACCTTTAGAGAGTGACCACCCAGCCCTGTCTCTGCCTGACCATGCCATACCACTGATTGTACTCTGATATGTTTGTCCACCATCTGCCTCCCATCACCCAAGCTGGCATCAGGCCCAGATGGGAGACAATCTCCTCTCTTAGCCTCCAAAGTAGCCTGAACAAAAACTCTCATTGTCTGCCTCTTCTGCCCCACCTTCTTTTCCCAACAAGCCCTTGGTACCAGAAGAGGTGGGCTTCCAACTTTCATTCATCCTGGTCCATTCCTCTCCCGCCCTGGGAAGCAAGCATCAGAGCCCAGACAGCAGAGATGGGGTGGGGGCAGGGAGAATCTTCTCCCTATATACAGAATTCTAATGTAATTGAAGGATACAAAAATTCTTTCCAGTCACATTGCTATGGCCAAGGGATTATGGGAAATGGTGATATGATTATTCAGAGGGAAATGCAATCTAGACATATTTAAATATAGTACACTTGTAACACAAGTATAGAGCTCACTGAAACTGCCAGTGCTGGAGATACAACTGAGAGAAACCAGCATGTGGATGGGGTAAAGCCAGGAATGAAGGAGAGCATCTAAGTCATGTAGAAAAGCGCTGAGAGCCCAGAACCAAGTGCTGGGGCAATCTAGTACAGAGAGGCTGGACGGAGCCAGGAGCCAGCAAAGGACACTGAGAGGTAGTGCACGAGGCAGAAGAAAGTTACGAGCGTGTGCTGTCACTGGGGCCACAAGAGGAGGGAGCAAGCTTCCGGAAAAAGGGAGTGTGCAACTGAATCAAACATTCCCAGTGGGACAAGCCTATAAAAAGACCCTACCCACACTCTGATACTGACCCTGACCCTACCTCAGACCCCCAATGCTTCCTTAGAAGGATAATACGGACAAGTTGGAATGAATAAAACAAATATCTTATCTAAAAGGACCATTAGTAGCAAAACTTCATAAAATCATGTAACCATTGTTAACTAAGATGATACTCTATTCAGCAATTTCTGCACTCTTTGAGCCAAACTGAAACCCCATCAGGATGACTGAAGTGAACACTGGCTATTGGAGATCCCCTGCCCTTACTGAGAACTTTTAGAGGTACTGCACAGGATCTCCAGTCTGCCTCTTATGCAGCGTCATGAAGAGCAAGGTGACTTTCTTTGCTTTGCTTATCTTTTTTTCTGAAATCAACTTGGAAAACACATTAGTCTTTCATTCTTTTAGGCAGACACTAAAGCACATGGTTTTGTGGGTGAGGCCTCTGCTGGCTCCCATGCTTGGTGTCCCAGGCATTCTGGAAACAGTAGAAATGTAGCCAGAGATGGTGCCTTTTTTTCCACCAAAAGGAGCCGTGAAATAAACCCCTGGGATGTGCATGGTGCCTGTGGCCTCATGCTTCTCCCCACCATTGCTCTTAGTTCATGGTGCCTGCTACCCCTACCCTGACCTTCACTTGTAATTGTGACTGTGGTCACTGTATCTTTATTAAGTTCCTCTATTCTATTTTACCTATTTAATCAAGTTAATACTATCTAGACTATGGAAAGAACAATACAAACAGTGATTGAGTTTGAACTGTTTACTTTAATGGTCAACCTGAGAGACAGAATGAGATACTACAAAGAGCATGGGTTGAATCCTGGCTCTGCCTCTCACTAGCTTAGTGATACTGGAGGTCTAAGTAATCCAGTGGGTTGTGGGGTGGGTAGTGAGAAACCTGCCCTCTAAGCTGGGCTGGGTTTCTAGGACCTGTCACTAGCCGTGGAGGAGGAGCAGGGCTTGCCATGATTATAAGGAGACCGAGTCAGGAACCAGTCATTTTGTATAAGGAGATGTATAAGGAGACAGTCATTTTGATGCATTCCATCCAAGGGAGCAGGATACAGAGGTGGAAACTGAGACAGAGGCCAATTGTTTGCATATGGGACCAATTACATAGAGTTAACAGATCTGAGGGGGTGCACAGGAAGTGGATCCTACCACAATCCTCAAGTGCTGATACACAGAGCCCTGTCCCCTTTGAGATGGAGACTGCAGCTGGATGAGTCAGCCAATCCTGGGGCTGGGAGGGAGCTGCTTAGGGTATTGGGATGCCCAGACATTGGAAAGTTACCTCAATTCTCTATACCTCAACTTTCTCACCCCAAAATTCCAGGTAGTAATGCCTTCCACAAACAATTGGTGTGAGGTTTAAAGTGAGATAATGTACACAGAATATCTAAATTAAAAGCTGGCTTACAGAAAATGGTAAAAGAATTATTGTTAAGTGAACAACAGAATGAAAAATTTCACCTGAAGCTCTTTCTATATTTCAAACTCAGCATATAAAAAATAAAGTTCATCATAACCAGGACTTAGATAAATGTTTTAAGCCCACTTTTTTAATGTGCATTCTTTCCCAGAGTCCCACAGAAACAACCCAACCATACCAGATAAAAAATTATGTATCCCAGCTGGAGACTGGAGTAGGGTCCATCCTTACATGTGGTAGGCCAACTTCTAAGATGACCCCAGTGATCCTCATCTCCTGGTATTTGTGTTCTTGTATAATCCTTTCCCCTTGAGTGAGAGCTGGACCTAGTGATAGGGTGTCATTTCTGTGATTAGGTTATAAAAGATCTTTTGTTTTATAAAAGATCTTTTGTTTTTTTAGCAGATGCTCTCTATTGGTCACTTCGGTGAAGCCAGCTGCTATACCGGAGAGACCCACGTGACAAGGAACTGACAGCAGCCTCCAACAAGAGAGGAATCAAAGTCCTCAGTCCAAACAGAGGAACTGATTCCTGCCCAAACCATGTGGGTTTGAAAGCAGATCCTTCCCCCAGCTGAGCCTTTGGATGAGACTACACAGTCTTTGTTGACATTTGATTGCAACCTTGTGAGAGACCTTGAAGTAGGGGACCCAGCTAAGCCATGCCCAGATTCCTGACAGACGGAAACTGCGAGATAATAAATGTGTGTTGTTTTAAGCTGCTACGTTTTGGAGTAATTTGTTACGCAGCAGTAAATAACTAACATGCCAACCTTGTTATTTTATGAGGTTTCAGTTGGAATGGCCCAGGTAGGCGTGGAGTAAGGGAGGGCTGGTCAGACATCCCACCATGAGAGGATGTTCACCTGGGGTAACTGAAAGGATTGCCATTGTACCCCCTCAGGGAGCTAGAGATAGAGCAGGTTACTATAAAAGGAGTGAGCAGACTGTTGGTGGGAATGTAAATTGATACAGCCACTATGGAGAACAGTATGGAGGTTCCTTAAAAAACTAAACATAGAACTACCATACGACCCAGCAATCAGCCTACTGGGCATATACCCTGAGAAAACCATAATTCAAAAAAGTCGGGCTTCCCTGGTGGCGCAGTGGTTGGGGGCCCGCCTGCCGATGCAGGGGACGCGGGTTCGTGCCCCGGTCCGGGAGGGTCCCACATGCCGCTGAGCGGCTGGGCCCGTGAGCCATGGCCGCTGGGCCTGCGCGTCCAGAGCCTGTGCTCCACAACGGGAGAGGCCACAGCAGTGAGAGGCCCGCGTACCACAAAAAAAAAAAAAAAAAAAAAAAAAAAAAAGTCATGTACCGCAATGTTCATTGCATCTCTATTTACAATAGCCAGGACATGGAAGCAACCTAAGTATCCATCGACAGATGAATAGATAAAGAAGATGTGGCACATATATACAATGCAATATTACTCCACCATAAAAAGAAAAGAAACGAAATTGAGTTATTTGTAGTGAGGTGGATGGACCTAGAGCCTGTCATACAGAGTGAAGTAAGTCAGAAAGAGAAAAACAAATACCGTATGCTAACACATATATATGGAATCTAAAAAAAAGGTTCTGACGAACCTAGGGGCAGGACAGGAATAAAGACACAGACGTAGAGAATGGACTTGAGGACACTGGGGGGGCGGGGAAGGGTAAGCTGGGATGAAGTGAGAGAGTGGCACGGACACATACACACTACCAAATGTAAAACAGATGGCTGGTAGGAAGCAGCCACACAGCACAGGGAGATCAGCTCAGTGCTTTGTGACCACCTAGAGGTGGGATAGGGAGGGTGGGAGGGAGACGCAAGAGGGAGGAGATATGGGGATATATGTATATGTATAGCTGATTCACTTTGTTATACAGCAGAAACTAACACACTATTTTACAGCAATTATACTTCAATAAAGATGTTTTAAAAAAAAAAGGAGTGAGCAGAGACAAAGCTCAATACTTTTTCATTTTGAGTCTTTTACCTAAAGTACCTAGAGCAGGTGCTAGAGACCAAGGGGAGTGGAATCCAGTAACCTTGCTTAAAATCTGCATCCTTGAGGCTGCTGAGGACAGGGCTTGTCCTCTGGGTGGAGGAAGACTCTGTGATGGCCAAGATGTCACCTAGAGGGAGGCTCTGTGGTAGCTGATGTCCAACTTCCAAGACAAGAAGGAGACCTTGCTCTTGAGCTAACATGAAATTCCACCCAAGCAGCTTAGCACTGCTTACAGCACCATCCCTATCCTGAACAAACTATTCAATCTGTAAGCTGCTAAAGAAAAATTATACATCTAAATTTGTCTTCTATGTTTGTTAAGGACGGAAAGAAATTACACTGGCTTACATAGTCTCTGTTGGAACCCATCTCAGCTGCCCGTCCTGATTATCTTTCTGAACAACTGTCCATATGCATCAGCAGAGCAAAAAATTACCAAATATATAAAAATACTCAGCGGCTTAAATAGAACATTCAGAGTAAATAATACTGAATGAAAAGCGCTTAATAAAAGAGCTTCTCCCTCCTCCACTTCCTGTGTTTATATTTTTTAACAATTCTTATTCTTACATTGTATCAATAAAGCAAGAGCAGGCTATTAGGAAAACAAATAATATGTAACAATTCTTGAAGATAAAAAATACAATTGCACAACTGAAAAGAAGAAAAAACAAAACCCCAGCAGCAATGAACAAAGCTAGCTTCCATCTTGCTTTCTAATACCATTCCCCAATAAAAGGAACCTGCACTCTTTGGAGAAATGGCTGATTCTAGGACTGGGGAAGCAAACAGACAAGATGAGCCTGAAATATCTTACAGTACCAGAAAGTAATACAGTGCTCAGAAAACGAAAAAACCCACAGTGATAGGGTCAAAAGGGACACAGAAGACAATTCAAACATCTCCAAGTGGCTAAAGCTGGAGCAATTTGAGCAACCAAATAAATAAGGCAGTACTGGATTGTAATCCAAAGTGTAAAATAAATATTCATGAGTCCATACTGATATAAATAAATGAGACAAATCTCCCATGCAAAAGAATCCCAAATAATTTCTGTAGATGCTCAGCCCTCAAGAAAATGGAACACAGCTCCCTGCTCCTTATGTGTGGGCTACGTATGGTGACTTCCCTCTACAGAGTACAGTATGGAAAAAGGAGAAAAGAATAACCAACAGTAAGAAACCTGACAAATGCTACCTCAGCCAGATGATCAAGGTCAACATAAGTAGGGATAAGTCATGTTGATGTATGTACCTTTGATATGATGTGACAAAAACAACACTTGACTTCTGTGGTCTTCCTCCCAAAACACACAACCTCAGTTTAATCGTGAGAAAACCATCAGGCAAATCTCAACTGAGGGACATTCTCTACAAAATGCTTGACCAGTATTCTTCAAAACTGTCAAGGTCATCAAAAACAAGGAAAGTCTGAGAAATTGTCACAGCCAAGGAGAGCCTAAAGAGACATAACGACTAAACATACTGTGGTGTCCTGGATGGGATCCTGGAACAGCACAAGGACATAAAGGAAAAACTAAGAAAATCTGAATAAGGTAAGGACTTCAGTTAATAATAATGTATCAATATTGGTTCATCAATTGTAACAAATGTACCATGTACATAAGCAACAAATGTAAGATGTTAATAGCTGGGGAAACTAGATGTGGGCTATATGAGAACTTTCTGTACTATATTCACAACTTTGCTGTAAAGCTTAAACTGTTCTAAAATTAAAACTTTACTAAAGATCAAAAAAGAAGATGGAAAGATGCTGAAGTAAGGTATGGGGGAGAGTGAGCCTGAACCAAATAAGTTGGTTTAGGGTCTGACAGTGGGTGTCAGATTTTGGAGAAAGAGAAGTTGGATGGCTGTATCCAGGGTCAAAGAACTTTAATGGAAATGAAAGCTTTGGTGGAATTCTTAATTAATCATTTTTATAAAAATGGTGCATGGGGGCTTCCCTGGTGGCGCAGCGGTTGAGAGTCTGCCTGCCGATGCAGGGGACACGGGTTCGTGCCCCGGTCCGGGAAGATCCCACATGCCGCGGAGCGGTTGGGCCCGTGAGCCATGGCCGCTGAGCCTGCGTGTCCGGAGCCTGTGCTCCGCAATGGGAGAGGCCACGACAGTGAGAGGCCCGCGTACCGCAAAAAAAAAAAAAAAAAAAAAAAAAAAATGGTGCATGATGGGCTTCATGAGCTTATTACATACTATTTGGAATGCACATTGAAAATTTTAAGTTAAAATATTCATTGATGGGGAAAAAACCCTCAATAGAGGTGTTTAAACAACAGATTGGATTCTGCAAATAACTGAATTGGGAATTAAAGGACCCAATCCAAAAGTTCCCCCAGAAATCAGGAGTAAAAACAATGGTAAGAAATTTAAGGGAAAAACAAAGGCAAGAAAGCTAAGTCTAAGACATTTCAAAATATGTACAATAGGAATTATAGGAGGACAAAAATGAAGATTGGTGATCAAAAAACTAATAGAAAAGATTTTAACTGGAAGAAAGATTATGATCTTCAGATCAAATGGGCTATTTGCTGGTCAGGAGCAAAAAGAATAGCCACAACTACACAAATTCTGGTGAAATTTCTGAGTTCCAAGGATGAAGATCACGTGGATAGGAAGAAGCAAAAAGGTTTCATTCAGAGGAAGAAACCAACAGAAACTTCATGAAGAAAACAAAACTGAAATTATAGACTATTAAGAAATTAATGAGAACAAGCAAACCATACCCCAAAATCTACACAGGGCTGTTGTGTTCAAAAGACTGGCTTCTTATCTAGTAATAACTATGTGATCCCGGGCAAGTTACTTAACTTTATAAAGCTTCAATTCCTCACCTTTAAATAATAATATCAACTACTTCCATGGTGCAAATTATGTGCCAGACACGGTTCTAGGAGCTTTATGTGTATGAATTTATTTATCTCCCCTAACAGGCCTATAATGTAGATTATATGATTATCCCATTTTACAGGTGAAGAAATAGGAGCACAGAGAAGTCACATGCACAAGTTACAAATGGCAGCAACTGTAGTTCGAGTCTGCACTCATAACCACTATACTAAAGACTTCTTATGAGGCCTTATGGGGTGTTATGAGGATTCAGTGAGATAATACATGTGATAGTGTACTCAATAACTGGAGCTACTATCTGTTTAAAAAATGAAGCAAACATGTGACTTAAGGAGCTAGCAGAGGAACAATAAAATAATCTAAATCGGGTAAGAAGGAATTAATAAAGGCAATAATCATTTATAACTTAGCAAAAATGCTAAATTAGAATAAGAAAAATCATACACAGTATTGATAAATAAAAGCATAACTTGATTCTCCGAAAATAATCAACTATACAAACTTTCCTACAAGTTTCACCAAAGAGAAAATGTGGGCAAAATGCACAATATCATTACTTTGTTAGCAAAAACCTGGGATCATCTTCTAGGAAAATGCACAATAAAAAAAAAAAAATCAAGAAGTGAAAAACCTAATAGAGCACTAAAAAGATAAAAAAAAAAAAAAATGCCAGAGTTAACCTCCAAAAGTCATCAGAACCAGATTTTATGGACAAGTTCTTGTAAGAACTTAATTCGTTCAGCAATGCTTTTTTTTTTTTAAAAAGAAACGGTTGTTTTCCGTCAACCTGATTTGCATTTTGTGTTTCACAGTCTGCGGAAGAACAGCTTAAGGTGACTTGGCGGATGTCCCTACCCACTGGCTGCAGTGCCGTCCTGGGAGGCGGGCTGACTCGTCTTCACCGGTGAGTCGCCGAAGAGGGCAGAGAGCCCCTGTGCCTGCAGCCCAGCCTGCCACCTCCGGTTGAGGGGCCGTAAATTCGGGAGCTGGAGCAGTCCGTTCACCCAGAAGTTCCTCCGTGCTCTCAACCTTTTCAGCTGTAGCCGGCTCTCCCTCTGCCATCTCTTCAGTGTCTCCGTAGACGTAGATCAGGTGTGACTTTCCGCGGGTGCTCATGGGAGATGGCGCCGCGCAGGCGCAGAACTTCCCCGGTCGGCATCCAGCACATCGGATGCACTGAGTGAGCGCCCTTGCGCATGTGTGAGACGGCAACGTCCACACGGCGCAGAGGAGAGCGTGCCTTACCCAGAGAGATGCGGGGCAGGCCCTGGGATCAGTAACCACCGGAAGTTGCAGGTCCCAGAAGGCTGCCTGGATCTGGTTAGAGAAGTTTCCAGGAGTGAAGTGTCCAGCAATAGGAGTGGCCGCACTGACTGCAACAAACTTCAGCACAGCCCACTGGCCAGTAGTCCTGGAGGATATGACACGACACCAGCAGGATTTTCAAAGGCAACAACGGCACGAGCTGCCGGCAGAAGCTTCTCCCGGTTCTCTTCAGATTTGTGATGTAGATACCATTACTTTTTCTTGTGTAAACGTACCGTTCCATTTGGAAGTCAAGGTTGGTGCCACCTAACTGGGTTCCTGCTGCAAGGAATTTGAGGACATACCCTCCTTCATTTGCAGGACCTCAAGGGCTCCAGACATTGTGAAAGTTTCCCTTTAAGTTACGACAGGAACCCAGAACAATGCCACGCACCCCTGTCTAGGTAGAACAGAAAGGACAGCAAATAATCTAATTGCTGTGTCCCAGGCACTGTTGTCACTGGGTTTGTGGAAATGAACAAGAAAAATCCCCTGCTTTCCATGGAGGCGTGACGGAACACTGAAAATTCTCAGGCTGATTAAACTCTTACAAAGTGTAGAGAAAAATGGAAAGCTTCCTAACGCACTTTATGAGGCTAGCATAATCCTGACCAAAACCTGAAAAAGCACAGAAAAGAGAAAATTAAGAATGAACTTATGGATGTAGATGATGCATGTAATGTATTAACACAACAGTTTCCCCTTCCAAAAGAGAATTTGGCCTTTCCGTTAATTTTTTAGTTCTGTTTCCCTGAAAACCAGATGAAGGTAAAATATAAACTGGGCCTGATTGGCAAAGTGTGTCTGGACTGGGAGGACTACCAATGAACTATAAATTCCTCATGGGGACGTCACAGCCTTGGGCTCCCCTGAATGCAGGGGACTTGGAAACCCCCCCCATTGGAACTTTTCCAAGAGATATTGACTTCTATGGGGCACAAGGCCTTTAAGCCACCACCATCCTATCCCCTTGCAGTGGGAGCCTTGCTACTTCACACCTGAGCCATCTCATGTGGAGGGCTAAAGGAATGGCTCCTGGATGACCGCTCCCATGGAGAGAAGCAACCAACGCTGCCTTCCTGCAAATTATGTCCATCCTCTACCCTTTGGAGGAGGCAGGTACTGAGTGTGACCTAGGATAGTCTTGTGAGTCTGAATGTTTAGCTGAGTCCACATTTAGCTGAATGTTTGATTGAGCCTAGGAAGACCTCCCAGTGTGCATTACAAATAAAAAATTCAAAATAAAGGAATAGCAAATTGAATCCAGCAATGTGTTAAAAAGGTAACATAGTATGACCAGATAGATTTTATTCAAGGAATGTAAGGATGATTCAACATTTGGTAATCTATTAAAATAATTTATCACGTGAATAAGTGAAAAGATAAAACTCACGGTCCTGACAGGAACTTAAAAAGACACTCTGTAAAATTGAGAGACATTTCTAATAACTTAGTAAACTAGAAATACAAAACCATTCTTTATGATGAAATCAATAGCAAACATGATATTTAAATGGAAAACACTGAAAGTATTCCCAGTAGAGTGAAGAAAATGGCCACGAGGCTTGCTATGACAAAAATGGCATTTCCTTATATCTAGCTGTGAAATAATAGCAACAAAAGGAAACAAGACATAGTATTCTAAAGAAATTGATTATAGCAGCAGGGGTCAGAAAACGGGCTGACTGCTTGTTTATTTTTAAATAAAGTTTTATTGGGACAAAGCCAGAGCCGTTAATGTATGTAATGTCTCTAGCTACTTCCCTGCTACAGCAACAGAGTTGAGGAGTTGGGACAGAGACCATATGGCCTACGAAGTCTGAAATATCCACTAGCTGGACATTTAAGAAAAATTTGCTGATCCCTGGACTAGAGGATTATTATTTTCAGATGAGAACATCTACTTAAGGAAAAAAACCAAGAGAATCCATTGAAAATCATTAAAACTAATAAGAGGGTTCAGTAGTTGGTGGGTATAAGATAAAGATACAAACATTAATCATTTTTCTCTTGTGTTGGATTGCATCATTTGGCCTAGTTCCTCCCTCCTCCCCATATCCATGCCCTTTGCCATATAACTGCTACATCTCCTCTCACCATGGGCAAGGTGCCCTGCTTCGCTCATTGATCAGCCATATGACTTGCTTTTGTACTGGCATGTAGGCAGAAGTGATGCAAGCAGAGGCCTGAGATGAAACGAAGCACTGGGCTTTACTCCTACATGTCTTCCACTACACGAGAAGAACTTTTACATGGGATTATCCCAATGGTCTCAGGTATGTGGAAGCCAGGCCCAGCCTAGATTAACCAACTCCTGCAAACCTGCAGGTATATAAGTGAACCCAAACAAGATCAGCAGAGCTGTGCAGTCAAGCCCACCTGAAGCCCATAAATATATGTGAAATTAACGATTATTGTGGCATGCCACTAAGGTGTTGTGGGCTTTTGCTACATGGCAAAAGCTAACTTCTATACCTATAATATTAGCAATAACCAGTTAGGAAATGTAACCCTGCACTCAATAGCTATTAAAATAGAAAACACTTCATCTCTTTCTTTACCCTCTTTACCCAACTACCTACTCAACATGGCCCCTGGATGCTTAATAGGCATCTCAAACTAAACACGTCCAGAACAAAATTCACCCCATTGCAACTCCTCCACTCCAGTACCTGTGTCTTCTGCAGTCTTCCTTATGTCAGTCAATGACTCTTTTCTTTCTCTCTCCTCATTTAGCCAGCCCACCAGCCTATCAGATCTAACTGTAAAAGGCGATCAAGTCTTCCACTCTTGTGTCCCAGCTATTCTCCATGCAGCAGCTATTCTTCATGACCTAAACTATAGGTCAGATCATGTTATTCCTCTGCTCAAAGCTCTCCGATGGCTCCCACCTTATTTCGAGTAAAATCTTAAGTCCTCCTCACCGCCTGTCATGCTCTATTTGATTTGCTTTCTGGCCCCCTCTCTGACCCCAATGTTTCCATTCTTTTCTTCAATCACTCTGCTATAGAAACACTAGCCTCCATGCTGTTCCTCCTGCATGGCAGACACACTCTATCCTCAGGGCCCTTGAGCTTTCTATTCTCACTGCCTGAAATATTCTCCAAGATATCTGCCTGATGCACTCACCCACTTTCTGTGGACCTCCACTCAAATCACCGTATCAGAGATTTAATACTGATCAAAATCACTGACCACCTTAAAGAACGTAACTCCCACCTTCTATCACTCACTGTTTCCTTACCTGCTTTCGATTTTCATGGCACTTATGACCACCTGACATATTACCAAGATATTTGTTTGTTTATTGTCTTTCTCTGCTTTCTAGAATGTAGGCTTCCCAAGACCAGATACTTTGTTTTGCTCACTGCTTTATCCCCAGAGACCTAGAACAATGCTCAGGATATAATAAGTTCTCAATAAATACTGTTGAATAAATAGGTAGACCTAGGAATAAACTTCACAAAACTCTGCAAAACCTGTACGAAAAAAGAAATATAAAATTGAATTGAGGGAAATAAAAAAGGCTTGAATATATAGAGACATATCATCATCCTGGATGGAGAGATTCAATATTTCAAAGACATCATTTTTTCCTAACTTCAGTTTATATTGAACACAATCCCAATTAAAATCCTAATATGATTTTTTGGGGGAGGAAACTTATCAAAAGGATTCTAAAACCAATCTAGAACTATAAATGTTTGAAGCCATCTAAGGCACTTTTGAAAATGACAAGTAATAAGAAGCAGGCAGATATTCCCAACCATATACTTAGATATACAGAAGAGCCACAGAAATGAAAGGTCATGGTACAATAGCACCAATATAAGTAGAAGTGTCATTGGGACGCATCGGAGAGTCCAGCTAAGCAGATAAATCCAGTTCACACTGCCAGCTGTGTGACTAAGGTGACTCTCAGCCTCTCTGAGCTTCAATTTCCACATCTATAAAATGGGACTAGTAGGGGCTTCCCTGGTGGTGCAGTGGTTGAGAATCTGCCTGCCAATGCAGGGGACACAGGTTCGAGCCATTGTCTGGGAAGATCCCACATGCCGCGGAGCAACTAGGCCCGTGAGCCACAACTACTGAGCCTGCGCGTCTGGAGCCTGTGCTCCTCAACAAGAGAGGCCGCGATAGTGAGAGGCCCACGCGCCGCGATGAAGAGTGGCCCCCGCTCACCGCAACTAGAGAAAGCCCTTGCACAGAAACGAAGACCCAACACAGCCAAAAATAAATAAATAAATAAATAAAATTTTAAAAAAAAATGGGGCTAGTAAAGATTGTCAAGAGGCCTGAGTCAGATAATATATATAAAGTGCTTAACATGTCACCTTGTATGTAGTCAGGGTTCAACAAATTCTAGTGCCTTCCCCAATGGGATCCAGAACAGGAGTTCTTATCCTTTCTTAATTAGATGGACACTAGTAAGCTAGCCACAGCATAGGGGGTCCCACAGTCTTTAACTAATGTAGGGGCAGGTTTCAGGTAATGATGGGCTGTGTCGATAGGAGGGTGTGAAAATTCCATTGACAAAGGTAGCCTGGATTGTTATTCACCAACAGTGCAGGGGAGAAGAGGGGAGGGGAGGGAAGAGAGGATGCTGGTCTCGGAGCTCTGGAAACTCCATAGGGGCCAGTCTGGGAGCAGTAGGCTCTGTGTCCTTGGGACCCAGAATTTCCTTAGGAGGGATAGATGCAAGGGGAGGGTGCTGGGCACCCAGCTAGAAATCACCTCCTTGGGGGAGAAGCCCCTAAAGGGATGACAGCACATCCAGTGGGGTTTGCCCCATCACACTTGATTGAGAAAAACTTAGAAATAACTATTTGATTAAGAAATTAGTGCTTGAGGATTCTCATAACTAGTTATCGCTTGGTTGTTTACTGAAAAAAGGAGAATGGGTTTTACTTAGAAACTGAGTGCCTTTTTTGGGGGTGTATCATTTTGTGCTGTGGCTTCCTAGAACAAATAACCATTTTGTTTTATTCCCAGAGAAATAATCCATGACACATGGGTTTTTATCACAAAACAAAAATGTCAAACTTTATCTTTAGAACAAAATAACTGGTTGAGTATAGCCTTTTGTCATTTATTGTAAAATATGTTATCTATGCTAAATCTTGGTAAGCATCTTACTCTCCAATCTTCTTGATAAAATACGTGAGTAATTAATTTCTGAGCTTGGTGTATTTCCTTTGTAAGAGATCATTTGCATACATACATACATTTTGATACTGAAAGAAATCCTAGAAGCTAAACTTCAAAAGTTGTAGACTTTGCGTAGATAAACATCTGCTGTTTAATGGTGTTTTGAATTGCAGAGCTACCATCTAAGTACTTTTAATTCTTTTCTTTTTTATAACTGAGTGGGTGGGGAGATGGGAAAGAACTGTTAAGAATAGTCACCTCTCTTTCTCTCTATCTGTTTCATCCTTTACAGAGCTGGAGTTCCCACACCTGATATGCCTTCCTCATGTAGTTCAATGAGAACTGAAAAAGAAGAAGAGATTAAAAAGTACTTCAAATTTCTCAAGGGACTACAGAACAGGAAGGTTTATTTTGTTCATTGCTGAATCACTTTCCTGGCTCAGGTTTTTAAAATGTTATATTTGCTCTTTTTTTGTTACTGGTCCACGGAGAATATGTATTGGTCATTTCGTAAATAATATAAATTTAATAAGCTTTTACAAGATTAAATGTATTCATCATTCATTCATTTAACCAGTAATTCCTGAATACTTAATATAGACTGCACCCTGGGAATACAAATGAACAAGAGTCAGTCATCGTAGCGGCTCTCATGGAACTTACAGCCCACAAGGAGGAATAGACCTTAAGACAGAATCATGCAGATTGCAAAGACTACTATGGTCATGGAGGGCTTCGTGGAGGAGGTGGCTTTTGAGTTGAAACCTGAAGGATGAGAACGGGCCATACATGGAAGAGCTGAGGAAGAATATTCCAGGCAGAGCTCAGCAAGAGCAATGGCCTGGAGGCTGGATATAGTAAGAAACCAACATGACTGGAGGGTGGTAGGTGAGGGGAGAGTAGAGACTGGATCAGACCAGACCAAATTTCCAAATGGAAACGTGTCTCATTCCTGAAGAAGTATTCCAAATGGAACACTCCTATCCCTCCGTGAGGTAGGCCTAGGTGATCTGCCCCAGATTCCTGTGTGGCTGAGTGTAGATGGTACACTGATGCTTGGAAAGGCTAGATAACCTGCCCAAGTAGCACCAATGTCCACTGATCACCTATCCCCAGCACCAGCTCTTAGGGGGTAGGTAGGAGGGTGGGTGACGCAAGGCTAGCTGGTCAGGCCGGGATTTGGCCCAGGAAGAAAAGGATGTTAGTTCACCCACTTTTCTTCTGACTTCAATATGCAAAACTGTTCTCAGTAAACCAGGGCCTACTTTAGATACCACTGATGGTGGGTCATGGTTACACCAAGAGGAGATGTTTGGCTCGTGACGCCATCGAGCTCATTCCACAGACAGCTGCAGGAAATGATGGGCCTCCAGCACTGCAGAGAATCAGGCAGCCGAAGATTCCAGGGCCCCCACTCCCTTCCCCTCTGTATGGAGGGCTGACCTGAATAAGAGAAGGACAGTGGGAGAAGAGACACGTGAGCCACCAGCTCCTAGCTGTGCCCTTCCCAGGAGTGGGAGATGACAGATTGTATCTTCTGAAAATGAGGAATGTGGTATGTGAACTACCCTTTTTGGTAAAGGGTCAGATAGTCAATATTTTAGACATCACAGGCTATATATGGTCTCTGTAACACATTCTTCTTTGTTTTTATCTGTTAATTATTTTTTAATAACACTTCAAAAGGATTAAAAACCGTTCTTAGCTTTCAGGGTTTACACTGAATCTGGCCAAGTAGGTTACAGTTTGTTGAGTCCTAAGCTAGACTACATTGCCCTGTCAAATTTCAAACTGAGGCTACTTAATCTGCATGACAAGCTGCATAAACATTTCTTTTAATCTTTACAAGAATTCTCTGAGATAGGCCTTATATGACAACCCTATCCCCATTTTCCACACTCATCGGTGTTTTATGGTCAGGAGATGGAAGCTTGGAGAGGTCAAGACATCCACCCAAGGCCATGTGTCTAACAAACGATAGAAGCAAGGTCTGAACCCAGGCAGTCTGTTCTCAGGCTTCCTGGTCTTAATCACAACACTATACTATCCCCCACCATTAACTAGAGATAGGGCTTCGGGCAAATCCATTCGTCTTTCTGGGTACAGCCCCCATCTGTGCAGTAAGAGGGGTCTTCCTCAGTGTGAGAGGCACACCTGATGCTGTGTGGAATGATTTCCACGGTTCATACACACAGCATTAAATAATGTTGATTCACACAGTGAGATGACTGTCCTTTCAAGTCTCTTAAATCTTCCAATGATGTCAGGGAAAAAGGTTCAATATGACCCTCGCATATCTTTTAACATCTCTCCAGCACATGGTATTTTCCATTTCTATAACAGCTTTCCATTTTTACTGAGTTTCAAGGCTCAGCGTCTTCAGTAGGCAGTGATATCTAGCTAGAATTTAGTATCACTCTTCTATTCTTATTGTTACTTTCTGGTGTTGCTTTCATGGTTTTATTGTTATTGTTTTTTATGATTAATTTCTATTTATGTAAAGTGTTAGTGCTGCTATTGCTGCAATTCTCTTTTCCATTCCTTCATGGTTATAAGATTGCTGCTGAAGCTCCTGCCATCACATCCATGCCCAAACTGGAACAAGGGGTAAGGGCAGGTTTCAGCTACTTTTATCTCCTAGTACCAAGAAAGCAAAAGAATTATACAGACATTGCATTGATCAGAACATGTCACATGGTCACCTATAGCAGCAAGAGAGGCTGAAAAAGTGAATGTTTGGCTGGACACATTGCCACCCTGAACTAATCAGGGTTCTACCATCAAGGAAAGGGCATAGATACTGGACTTAGTAATAAAAGTGTTTGCCATAGGCTGGGAAGCCTTTGAACCTCCTTCTTAGTGCCTGCAGAGGACAGGCCTGGAAGTTAGAGATGCGGGAGGATTTGGGGAACTAAGCAGAAAGCCAATTTCTTTTTCCCTTGTTTGCCACCAAGATAATGTGGCCACATAGAGCCGCCAAACACCAATGATCCATCGTCGCTCGTAAGGAACAACGTGCAACGAGAAAAGCAATAATGTCACACGCTCTTACAGTAGTAAGAGTAGTGGTGAGAAATCTTACGGGTTTGTCCCCGTGGGCCACTACGGCACAAAGTGCCAAGCAAAGTGCCTTTTCAGTCTCTATTATGTAGAAGATATATTTTCTTAAGCGCACACACCTCCAAATATGTACCCTAGAAACTAGGTCTGAAGTCTTATAAAATCTCAGTTTATGTGCACATTTCTTACTATTTCAAAAACTTTTCACATTAATGATTTGACCCAACAAGGATTTAGTGATGGCCCACTGTTCCCCAGGCACCTTCCCAAGTGCTAAGGATACAGGGGTGAAATAGACCCACAAGAGGTATATATCCTGATGGAAGAGGCATACAAAAAACACAGAGAAGCAGGAAAGCCAGAATATTAAGGACTGAACCTGGGAATCAGACTTCTGGGTTTGAATACAAATTTTGTTGCTTTCTGGCTGTGTGGCTTTGGGCAAATTGTTTGCCTCTCTGTGCCTCAGTTTCCACAGCTATAAAATAAAATAATGAGGATAATTATACTACTTCCTTCATAGGGCTACAGTGAGACTGCTTCCTGGCTCATAGGGATTAGAACGACTTCTCCAAAGAACCAAGAAGCTAAGGGGCAGACAGCGTTTTAAAAGGTAAAAAAATGGGGATGACAAATTAGTACAGACCTCATTTGATGACTGTACACATTACATGGTTTAATTCCCATAAAGTGCTTAGAATTGCGACTGGTATGTAATAAGTACTCAATAAATGTTAACTATTATCTTATTTTGAGCATGGAGTTTTTACTGGCTGTTGCACAGTGCTATGTAAGTTCCCTAAAGACACTAAGGGATCCTCCAGGCCAGTTTTAACAGGCACTGTTGCTGCATTCTTGTGCTTAAGTTGAAGACTTCCTCCTTCAGTCACTTGTTCCAGGATGCGTTTGTGTGAGGTAGGGAATCTGGCCCCAAGCATGGAAGACAAGTTTAAGATTTGGAAGTAAAGTATAGTAAGATTGAGGTAGCAATGATGAGACTGAGCTTGCAAAAACCCTGATGACAGAACCGCTCTCCTGCACTATTTCTCATCCTCCACACCCGCCTTCGTCAGAACACCAGTGACTGGTTATTATATCAGCATTTATCAGTAAAAAGGGGAAAATACAGACCTGGGCCTTCATGGAAAGTATTTTCACTCTCACAACCAGAATCTCCTGTCTTCAAAAAAATTATTGTTTTAAGATCTTTAACTTTTCCTGCAGCAACTTGATACCCAACTGTTTGAAAAGCATCTTTTCTGAGGAATGGTATTTCGTGGGACAATGTAACATAGTCTTTGCCAAGTGACTCAGTTTGAGATATATACACACACAAATATTTTTTCGATGTCAAGTGGCCCAAGTTTACAGAGAAAAAGTGGGCATTGGTATCAGTTTGATGTCAGGGATTTTCCATGTTTGCAGGGCAGCTTTAAATACAACTTGATTTGAAGGCATTTGAAGGCCAAGCTCCAGCCCCTTGTCAAGATGCTCCTGGCCGTGGTCCTTGCCTCTGCCCTGCTCCTCTGTTCTGCCGCCAGCCAGACGTGTTTGACCCTTACAGGGATCAAGGATGTTGAGTACCTCATCAACAACCTGCAGGTAAGCTGCAGACGGGGGCGCCAGCGGGAAAGGCAATTATTGAACATTTAAGTGAAATATAAGAGGATGAAAAATGCACCACCCACCATGGGTTCTTGTTTCTCTACTTACTTTTTTAGGAACATGCATCTTCAAAATGCAACTGCAGCACCAATGTGAGTAAATGCTCTTCTAAGATCTTTCCAAACTAATTTTAGTTTTCACATCTGGAATCTTCACTCTGAAATTTCTCTTTCGCAGGTGACTGATTGTTTGTGTCTGCCCATTCCTTCTGTAAGTATAGTAAAAGAAAATAATCTTGATCATGGTTTTTTAAAGGCTTTAAGTCAAAATTAATTGTTCTATTTGATATCTGAAATAAGAAACCGTTACTTAGTTACAATTGTTACAGATTAGTAACAATTTTAAAAAGCTTCAAAATCTTGAAATTCTATGCTATTGATATATACATTTCTTTGCATTTAGTCTCCTTGAGAAGTCTGAACACTTCAATATTTAAAAAAGAATCTTGAATGTGTTTTTAGATTAGTGGCCATGTGCACAATTAAATCAAACTGGGACTGAGAATATAACAAATGATACAGTTCATATCACAGTTTTCTAATCCATTTGCTGGTATCTCTAGGGTTGCAAAACAATATAAATAAAATGACATCCTTTTGTCCTTCCACTGGCCTAAACTCTCTACATACTTTGCCTTCTCCCTCCCTCCCTCCCTCCCTCCCTATCCTTCTGCTTAGCTGATTTAGAGTGGCTATTGGAAGGTTTGAAGCCTGCCTTCCAGGAGGATAGGGTGTCTGAGATTGTGGGTGGAGGGAAAGTGAAAAGGGTTTCCAGGGAGTCATTCCCCACTTTGGTGGAGAGGAAGCGTGGCAGGAATTTCCTGGTTAAGGTGAGGAAGCAGCACCTGCACAAGGTGCTGTGGTGCTTGACTCTCTCACAAGCCAGGCCTGGGAGAACCCGAGCTTTTCACCACAGCTGAGGTCAGGTGTCACTCCCTATCACAGTCCATCTATTATGCCTTCTGAGGAGGAACCACACACTTATGGCCCAGCCCATTCCCTCAGTTTTTAATCCATGGTTTTAGCTACTGCTGAAACAGTGGCAGTATTCAACTGGCACATCCCATCAGGCTGGTGTGGAAAGGCTTTTCCTTTCTCTGTACTTTCAAACTCACTATGACAAGACTTGGAACAAGGAAGCCTCCTTTGAAAAGTAGACTCAGCACTGGCTGTTTCCTGGGGTCCACAGGCCTCATGTTCCCTGGGGCGCAACATACTGGAAATCTTCAGGGAGTGTCACTGTGGGAAAAGGGCCTTACCTTGAAATATTGAAGATCATTTCCTAGCCTGACAAGGGACCTGTCTAAAAAATAATGCAAGTTTAGATTACATTGGTTAAATTAAAATAGCCTCTAAAAGCGTTCTCTTTGTGATTCCTACTCAAAGCTGTCCTCTGAGTGTTTCTTTTCCTAAATCCTTGTTATTTACCAGGACAACTGCACCTCAGCATGCTTACAGGAGGGTCTGTCGCAGATGACCAACACCATAGTGAATACACGTTTCCTGCTGACTTTCAATCGGGTGAAGAAAACAGTTGAAGCCCTCCAGAACAACAAGTGTGGAGTGAGTGTGTTTTTATCTGTGATGTGCTCTGGTTAGTTATTTTTGTGTGAATGTCAATGCCAACTCCATCTGAATGAGAAAGGGTGATAAAGCTGGAACTGGTAGTTCAAGGTTGATTAGGGACATATAAGAAATTTAATTAGAGCAAGAAAATTAAAGTGAGATCTGCCCGGATGGCTCATTGTTCCCTCTCCCTTTAAAAAACACTCACCCCTGTGTTGGCTTTTACTTCTCTCCACCTCTTGAATAATGAAAGAATCTAGCCTGATTGTAATTAGAAGCTAAAATCTAGAGAATCAGGGCTGTAGGCCATACAGTTCTACATAATCTTAGAGATTCAGTTTGCCGAGTGGATATTCCGGCCTGTAAGTTAAAGTTTTCTTTCCGTCGGCCAAGGAGGTGTTTAAGGGAAGACACATCCACATCCACGTGGAAGCTTGTCATCTGCCCTAAATGTCCATCAGCGCGTCCTCTTCTTGAGCATACACCCTGGTCGCTGGAGGAGAGGGGAGGGAGTGAACTTTTTTCATTACCGTCACCCTGTGAGGGCCCCTCCTCGCTCAGCTACTGAACTGCGGGGGTTTCTGCCATCAACAGCATGCAGTTCTAAATGCTTAATATATACCGTTTCACTGAATACCTACCTTAATGACAATTGTCAGATTTACCACCCTCACGCTGTAGAGGTGGGCACTGAGGCTCAGTGAGGTTAACTGATTTGCCCAAGGCTGCATATTTAATAAGTGGCAGTGCTGAGATTTGAACTCTGGCCTATGGGACTCCTAAATCCCGCTCTTAGTCATTGTGCTATAAAATGACCTTGGAAGGACAGCCAAAAAGGACAAAAACAAAATTTTAAGCCTCAAAGCGTCCCAAGAAGGTTTCCTCTAATGAGAAGATTTAGAGATTTAGGGCCACTTGATGTGTGTGTGTCTGTGTGTGTGTGGCAAGCAGATCCCTGAAATCCTACTTCAAAGTCAAGCACCTATGCCGCCTACACAAAATGTTAGCAACTCCCCATCCATTTGCTCCATGCCTCAAGCCCCCCACTGCCAGCACACCCCCACCCCCACTGACCATCCCCCCCCCATCCACTCACCAGGCTCTGGGCAGGGTGGTTCCTGGGGCTGCTGGGTTCCATACTGTTTTAGTCACTCTGCCTTTGTCAACTTTTATCCCAACAGTCTTTTTCCTGTGAACAGCCATGCAACCAAACCACAACAGGCAATATGCTGACATTTCTGAAGACTGTCCTGGAAAGTTTCCAGAAAGAAAGGATGAGAGGCAGAGTGTGAAGCTGAAATGTTATTTATTCTATTTATTGAATTTAGAAAGCCTCCTCTTTAAGTTGTTGCAATTAAAAAATCAAATAAGCCATGCTAAGTCAAAATCAGTTTTAATAGTTTGTTTAAAATTTTATATCTTTATTTTGGAATAAACAGATCTTGGAAAAAAACTCAAGTCTGGTCTCTAGGTGCTTATTTGTTCCTTGATGCTCAGAACAAAGAAAGCTACAAGTCTGTCAATGGGCTGATGGGTCAAATACTCCTGTAATAACAGTAAGACTCGTTATCCTCAACACAGACTTGAAGCCTCGTGAACCATGTCTGGGCTGTTAGGAACAGGGCCGCACAGCAGGAAGAGAGTGGCAAGCGAGCAAAGCTTCATCTGCCGCTCCCCATCGCTCCCCATGGCTCACATTACTGCCTGATCCATCCCCCAGCCCCCCCACACCCCCATCTGTGGGGAAATTGTCTACCACGAAACTGGTCCCTGGTGCCGAAAAGGCTGGGGGCCGCTGGTTTAGAGGAATCTACCAAGGGCAGTATTTTTCTAGGTACTGGTAAAATTAAAATTGCTTCTCCCTATGGGGGCTAGACCATCCTTTGGTACTTTTGGTGTCAATAATACATAAAGTTCAGAGCACCCAGAGCCAGGATTCCTCAAAGGGATTTCTGTCGGTTACAATGTCAAGAAATATCCATGTGACCTGCACAGCAAACAGGCCTTGGCCAGAGGTGAGGTTCTCTGATGATATGGGCAGTGTGGTCCCTGTAGCTGTGCAGCTCCATTAGTGACGGGGGTGGCATGAAATTCGCCCTCCACCTGCAGCCATGCCCCTCCCGCATAGGGGAAGTGGAGGAGTTTTAGCAAAGGGGGCCCAGGTCAGGGGAGTGTTTTATTATTTGGTGCAGAAATGGTGGGTCCATGGGTACATCCAATCATAATTATTTTAGTCTTAGTTTTGACAGAAAGAGCCAAGTTTCTCAGTGATTAACTGATGGTGACATGTCTATCAAAGGGCAACAAGCTGAGTCTCTAAGTCCAGAGGCTTTCTGCTCACTGGTTTAAACTCTGTCTTCCCTCAGTGCTGAAGGCCATCAGGCACGTTGCAGGGGACACAGACCTCCATACAGACAGACAACTGTCATAGTCTGTTGACCCATCGGCTTCCCCAGAAAAGGGAAAACATCACGTGGCAGGGGGGTGGGAGTGGGGTATAGGTTCTGTCGAGGACGTTTCCTCAGGACCTCTCATAGCATGAGAATTCGTGCTCCAGCTATTACTGTTTTAATGAGTATCTCCCAGCATCTCCTATATTATTTCCTCCCCGAGACTCACAGTCTGACCCCTAACTGTCCTCAGTGCCCTTCCTCTTGGCACCCAGCCCCCAGCAACGGAGGCCTGCCCTGCAGGGTGAGTCAAATGCGGGATCCGGCTGTGGCTGCTGTGCCGGCTCCCTAGCTGGCCTGCGGATTCCCATGGACAAAGCACTGAGAAAATGGTCTATCAAATAACATAGTTACTATTATTTATTAATATTAATCATGTAATGATTAAGCCCTTACTCTCTATGTACTAAGCATGCATTACCTCATTTAATCTCCTAATAAACCGTAGGAGGTAGGTCTTATTATTTCTGTTTTACAGATGAGGAAATTAAGGCTCAGAAACGTTGTGACCTTCCCGAGGTCCCACGGGTGGTAAGAGTTAGAGTAGAGATCCAACCCCAGCTACCTCTGATTCCAAACTCTTTGCTCTCTCCATCCTGCTCTTTTCTTACTCTACATATCGTGTCTGTGTTGTGTTCCCTCTGACTACAGCCTGACAGTAAAAAAGATTCATAATAATATGGGTCCACATTCCATTTTCCAAAAACCTGGGGACCAGAGAGCTTTCAGAATTCAAACTGTTTACCTGTTTAGAAAGAGAATACACAGTTCACACTTCTTACATTACACAACATCCATAGCAGGGCCTGGGGCAGGATCCTGTAATTAAACACATTAATATTCTGCAAAAAACAGAGGAGCAATCGCATGAGGTAGTCAGCTTTGGCAACCAAATGAATCTCAACAAATCTTGGGCTTCCAGAGCTGCTTGGATTTCAACATTATGATGAGGGATCTGTGGGCATTTCTTTAGCTCTGGCCCCACTTACAGAAAGGGGGGCCCTCTCTTTGCACTGGGCACCTCCAGGAGGGACGGAGACCTCTGTGGCTCCCTGGACAGCCCGCTGTGGCATCCAGGTTGTGGCAGCAGGGCCTTCTCCTCTCCTCTCCTCTCCTCTCCTCCATCTGGGTTTTCTGAATGACTGGCCCCAGACGCAGAGCTGTGCCACATTATACAACATGGTTTACAGCCTGCAGCCTTGGAAGCCGCCCCCTCAGCAATGCTCACCCCACACGGGCATCACAACAAGGACAGACGCTAGTGGTTGGTGATGGTTTCACAACACAACCTTGGGATGCAATCAGCTGTCGGAGAAGATGGGCAGAGAGATAGGCTGCAACCCACTGTCACAGCTTAGTCACCAGCAGAGCTTGGCGGTTTCCCTTGGCTTTTCTGCAAAGGTGGCGTTACCCACCGGATGCACCCCTGCAGCCAGCTCAAAGCAGGATTCTCAGGGCCTGCCTGTGATGAGGTGCCCTGTCATTGCTCTCCTTCCTGTGCCGGAGGAGTTGAGATTTATCTAGAAGTCACCTTGGAGAAAGGAGAAAAAGAAGGACTAACATTTATTGTTTGCTGTGTACCAGGCACTCGGTTCATGATGTTTTGTTCAATATCTACTTGGATCTTTACAACAAGCCCATGAGGTCGGTGTAGAATTATTGTCTGCAATTATGCCTAGTGCACAGATGAGGAAACCGAGGCCCAGAAAGTTTACATGGTTACATAACTTGCCAGGGGCAAACTGCTCACAAGTGGAAAAGCCAAGATTCCAGCTCAGGTAACTGACTCTAGAGCTACATTCTTAAATCTGACCCACAGGAGGGTGTCGGCTCTCAACACAGACAGTCTCAACAACCTGGCTGCCTTGTCCAGGTTGCCAGGCCCCCAGCAGAGTTGTGCCCAGGAGATGCCAGAGCAGGGCACATTGTCACTGGCCAAAGCCAAGCCCAGATGCTTCTGGCCTGAAAGCTGACCAGTCCACATCCGTCTGTCTGTCTCTCCCTCTCTGCCCATCCATCCCATTTGAGGCAGGAGGATACTGTGCAGTCTCAGCCCTGCAATTCCTTTCCTACCCTACTCCCCTCCTCATTCACCCCAGACCAACACCTTTCTTCCTCTGCAAAGGGAGCGCTCAGCGGAAATGCAAAGACCATTCACCCACTGAAAGTGTACAACTCAGTGGATTTGAGTATATTCACAGGGCTGTGCAACCATCACCACAATCTGATTTCAGAACATTTTCATCACCCACAAAAGAAACCCTGTACACATTAGCAGCCATTCCCCCTCCTCCCTTCCCCCAGCCTAATCAACTAATAATCTACTTTCTGTCTCTACTGTATAAATTTACCTCTTCTGGATTCTTCCTATAATTGGAATACGACGTGTTCTTCTGGGACTGGCATCTGTGACTCACCATGATGCTTTCAAGGTTCATTATGTTTTAGCACGTATCAGTACTTCATTTCTTTTTATTTTTTTAATTTTAATTTTATTATTATTATTTTGGCCACGCCGTGCTGCATGTGAGAACTTAGTTCCCCCACCAGGGATAGAACCCACGTCCCATGCAGTGGAAGTATAGAGTCTTAACCACGGACCACCAGGGAAGTTCCACTTCATTTCTTTTTATAGCCAAATAATATTTCTTTGCATGGATATACGGCATTTTATTTATCCATTCATCAGTTGATAGACACTTGTGTTGATTCCACTCTTTGGCTATTATGAATAATGCTGCTATGAACATTCACTTAAAGGTTTTTTGTGTGAACATGTTTTCATTTCTCTTGGGTATACACCTATGAGTAGAATTGCTAGGTCATAAGGTAATGCTATATTTAACTTCTGAGGAACTGCCAAGCTGTTTTCGAAAGTGGCTGCACCATTTTACATTTCTACCCAGCAATGTATGAGGGTTCCAATTTCTCCACTGCTTTGTCATCATTTGTTATTATCTGTCCTTTTGATTATAGCCGTCCTAGTGGGTATAAGGTGGTCTCTCGTGGTAGCTTTGATTTGCTTTTCCCTTATAACTAGTGATGCATCTTTTCATGTGCTTATTGGCCACTTGTATAGAAATATCTATTCAAATCCTTTGCCCATTCTTTTTAAATTTTTTGATTTAATTTTATTTTTTTATACAGCAGCTTATTAGTCATCCATTTTATACACATCAGTGTATACATGTCAATCCCAATCACCCAATTCAGCACACCACCATCCCCCCCCCCCCCCGCTGCTTTCCCCCCTTGGTGTCCATACATTTGTTCTCTACATCTGTGTCTCAACTTCTGCCTTGGCCTTGCAAACTGGTTCATCTGTATCATTTTTCTAGGTTCCACATATATGCGTTAATATACGATATTTGTTTTTCTCCTTCTGACTTACTTCACTCTGTATGACAGTCTCTAGCTCCATCCACGTCTCAACAAATGACCCAATTTCGTTCCTTTTTATGGCTGAGTAATATTCCATTGTATATATGTACCACAACTTTTTTATCCATTCGTCTGTGGATGGGCATTTAGCTTGCTTCCATGACCTGGCTATTGTAAATGGTGCTGCAATGAACATTGGGGTGCATGTGTCTTTTTGAATTATGCTTTTCTGTGGGTATATGCCCAGTAGTAGGATTGCTGAGTCATATGGTAATTCTATTTTTAGTTTTTTAAGGAACCTCCATACTGTTCTCCATAGTGGCTGTACCAATTTACATTCCCACCAACAGTGTAAGAAGATTCCCATTTCTCCACACCCTCTCCAGCATTTGTTGTTTGTAGATTTTCTGATGATGCCCATTCTAACTGGTGTGAGGTGATACCTCATTGTAGTTTTGATTTGCATTTCTCTAATAACTAGTGATGTTGAGCAGCTTTTTATGTGTTTCTTGGCCATCTGTGTGTCTTCTTTGGAGAAATGTCTATTTAGGTCTTCTGCCCGTTTTTGGATTGGATTGTTTGTTTTTGTAATATTGAGCTTCATGAACTGTTTATATATTTTGGAGATTAATCCTTTGTCCATTGATTCATTTGCAAATATTTTCTCCCATTCTGAGGGTTGTCTTTTCGTCTTCTTTATTGTTTCCTTTGCTGTGCAAAGCTTTGAAGTTTCATTAGGTCCCATTTGTTTATTTTTGTTTTTATTTCCATTACTCTAGGGGGTGAATCAAAAAAGATCTTGCTGTGATTTATGTCAAAGAGTGTTCTTCCTATGTTTTCCACTAAGAGTTTTATAGTGTCTGGCCTTACATTTAGGTCTCTAATCCATTTTGAGTTTATTTTTGTGTATAGTGCTAGGGAGTGTTCTAATTTCATTCTTTTACATATAGCTGTCCAGTTTTCCCAGCACCACTTATTGAAGAGACTGTCTTTTCTCCATTGTATATCCTTGCCTCCTTTGTCATAGATTAGTTGACCATAGGTGTGTGGGTTTATCTCTGGGTTTTCTATCTTGTTCCATTGATCTATGTTTCTGTTTTTGTGCCAGTACCATATTGTCTTGATTACGGTACCTTTATAGTATAGTCTGAAGTCAGGGAGTCTGATTCCTCCAGCTCCGTTTTTTCCCCTCAAGACTGCTTTTGCTATTAGGGGTCTTTTTTGTCTCCATACAAATTTTAAGATTTTTTGTTCTAGTTCTGTAAAAAATGCCATTGGTGATTTGATAGGGATTGCATTGAATCTGTAGATTGCTGTGGGTAGTATCATCATTTTCACAATACTGATTCTTCCAATCCAGGAACATGGCATATCTCTCCATCTGTTGGTATCATCTTTAATTTCTCTCATCAGTGTCTTATAGCTTTCTGCATACAGGTCTTTTGTCTCCCTAGGTAGGTTTATTCCTAGGTATTTTATTCTTTTTGTTGCAATGGTAAATGGGAGTGTTTCCTTAATTTCTCTTTCAGATTTTTCATCATTAGTGTATAGGAATGCAAGAGATTTCTGTGCATTAATTTTGTATCCTGCAACTTTGCCAAATTCATTGATGAGCTCTAGTAGTTTTCTGGTGGCATCTTTAGGATTCTCCCTGTATAGTATCATGTCATCTGCAAACAGTGACAGTTTTATTTCTTCTTTGCCAATTTGTATTCCTTTTATTTCTTTTTCTTCTCTGATTGCCATGGCTAGGACTTCCAAAACTATGTTGAATAATAGTGGTGAGAGTAGACATCCTTATCTTTTTCCTGATCTTAGAGGAAATGCTTTCAGTTTTTTACCATTGAGAATGATGTTTGCTGTGGGATTGTCGTATATGGCCTTTATTATATTGAGGTAGGTTCCTTCTATGCCCACTTTCTGCAGGGTTTTATCATAAATGGGTGTTGAATTTTGTTGACAGCTTTCTCTGCAACTATTGAGATGATCATATGGTTTTTCTCCTTCAATTTGTTAATATGGTTTATCACATTGATTGACTTGCGTATATTGAAGAGTCCTTGCATCCCTGGGATAAACCCCACTTGATCATGGTGTATGATCCTTTTAAGGTGTTGTTGGATTCTGTTTGCTAGTATTTTGCTGAGGATTTTTGCATCTGTGATATTGGTCTGTAATTTTATTTTTTTGTAGTATCTTTGTATGGTTTTGGTATCAGGGTGATGGTGGCCTCATAGAATGAGTTTGGGAGTGTTCCTTCCTCTGCAATTCTTTGGAAGAGTTTGAGAAGGATGGGTGTTAGCTCTTCTCTAAATGTTTGATAGAATTCAGCTGTGAAGCCATCTGGTCCTGGACTTTTGTTTGTTGGAAGATTTTTAATTACAGTTTCAATTTCATTACTTGTGATTGGTCTGTTCATATTTTCTGTTTTTCCTGGTTCAGTCTTGGAAGGTTATACCTTTCTAAGAATTTGTCCATTTCTTCCAGGTTGTCCATTTTATTGGCATAGAGTTGCTTGTAGTAGTCTCTTAGGATGCTTTGTATTTCTGCAGTGTCTGTTGTAACTTCTCCTTTTTCATTTCTAATTTTACTGATTTGAATCCTCTCTCTCTTTTTCTTGATGAGTCTGGCTAATTATTTATCAATTTTGTTTATCTTCTCAAAGATAACCAGCTTTTAGCTTTATTGATCTTTGCTATTGTTTTCTTTGTTGCTATTTCATTTATTTCTGCTCTGATCTTTATGATTTCTTTCCTTCTGCTAACTTTGAGTTTTCTTTGTTCTTCTTTCTCTAGTTCCTTTAGGTGTAAGGTTAGATTGTTTATTTGAGACTTTTCTTGTTTCTTGAGGTAGGCTTGTATAGCTATAAACTTCCCTCTTAGAACTGCTTTTGCTGCATCCCATAGGTTTTGGATCGTCGTGTTTTCATTGTCATTTGTCTCTAGGTGTTTTTTGATTTCCTCTTTGATTTCTTCAGTGATCTCTTGGCTATTTAGTAACATACTGATTAGCCTCCATGTGTTTGTGTTTTTTATGTTTTTTTTCCCTGTAATTCATTTCTAATCTCATAGTGTTGTGGTCAGAAAAGATGCTTGATATGATTTCAATTTTCTTAAATTTACTGAGGCTTGATTTGTGACCCAAGATGTGATCTATCCTGGAGAATATTCCATGCACACTTGAGAAGAAAGTGTAATCCGCTGTTTTGGGATGGAATGTCCTATAAATATCAATTAAATCTATCTGGTCTATTGTGTCATTTAAAGCTTCTGTTTCCTTATTTATTTTCATTTTGGATGATCTGTCCATTGGTGTAAGTGAGGTGTTAAAGTCCCCCACTATTATTGTGTTACTGTCGATTTCCTGTTTTATAGCTGTTAGCAGTTGCCTTATGTATTGAGGTACTCCTATATTGGGTGCATATATATTTATAATTGTTATATCTTCTTCTTGGATTGATCCCTTGATCGTTACGTAGTGTCTTTCCTTGTCTCTTGTAACATTCTTTATTTTAAAGTCTATTTTATCTGATATGAGTATTGCTACTCCAGCTTTCTTTCAATTTCCATTTTCATGGAATATCTTTTTCCATCCCCTCACTTTCAGTCTGTATGTGTCCCTAGGTCTGAAGTGGGTCTCTTGTAGACACCATATATATGGGTCTTGTTTTTGTATCCATTCAGCAAGCCTGTGTCTTTTGGTTGGAGCACTTAATCCATTCACATTTAAGGTAATTATCTATATGTATGTTCCTATGACCATTTTCTTAATTGTTTTGGGTTTGTTTTTGTAGGTCCTTTTCTTCTCTTGTGTTTCCCACTTAGAGAAGCTCCTTGTAGCATTTGTTGTAGAGCTGGTTTGGTGGTGATGAATTCTCTTAGCTTTTGCTTGTCTGTAAAGCTTTTGATTTCTCCATCGAATCTGAATGAGATTCTTGCTGGGTAGAGTAATCTTGGTTGTAGGTTCTTCCCTCTCATCACTTTAAGTATATCATGCCACTCCCTTCTGGCTTGTAGAGTTTCTGCTGAGAAATCAGCTGTTAACCTTATGGGGATTCCCTTGTATGTTATTTGTCGTTTTTCCCTTGCTGCTTTTAATAATTTTTCTTTGTCTTTAATCTTTGCCTATTTGATTACTATGTGTCTCAGCATGTTTCTCCTTGGGTTTATCCTGTGTGGGACTCTCTGCGCTTCCTGGACTTGGGTGGCTATCTCCTTTCCCATGTTAGGGAAGTTTTCGACTATAATCTCTTCAAATATTTTCTTGGGTCCTTTCTCTCTCTCTTCTCCTTCTGGGACCCCTATAATGCGAATGTTGCTGCGTTTAATATCCCAGAGGTCTCTTAGGCTGTCTTCATTTCTTTTCATTCTTTTTTCTTTATTCTGTACCGCAGCAGTGAATTCCACCATTCTGTCTTCCAGGTCACTTATCCGTTCTTCTGCCTCAGTTATTCTGCTATTGATTCCTTCTAGTGTAGTTTTCATTTCAGTTATTGTATTGTTCATCTCTGTTTGTTCTTTTTATTTTATTTTTTTGGTGGTACGCGGGCCTCTCACCGCTGTGGCCTCTCCCACCGCGGAGCACAGGCTCCAGATGCGCAGGCCCAGAGACCTTGGCTCACGGGCCCAGCCACTCCGTGGCATGCGGGATCCTCCCGGACCGGGGCATGGACCCGCGTCCCCCGCGTCGGCAGGTGGACTCCCAACCACTGTGCCACCAGGGAAGCCCTGTTTGTTGTTCTTTAATTCTTCTAGGTCTTTGTTAAACATTTCTTGCATCTTCTCGATCTTTGCCTCCATTCTTTTTCCCAGGTCCTGGATCATCTTCACTATCATTATTCTGAATTCTTTTTCTGGAAGGTTGCCTATCTCCACTTCATTTAGTTGTTTTTCTGGGGTTTTATCTTGTTCCTTCATCTGGTACATAGCCCTCTGCCTTTTCATCTTGTCTCTCTTTCTGTGAATGTGGTTTTTGTTCAACAGGCTGCAGGATTGTAGTTCTTCTTGCTTCTGCTGTCTGTCCTGCCTTTGCCCATTTTTAAATTCAGTTATTTGTCTTTTTATAGTTGAGTTGTAAGAGTTCTTTGTACTTCTGGATAAAAGTCCCTTATTTGATATAAGATTTGTAAATATTTTCTCCCATTTTGTGGGTTGTCTTTTTCCTTTTCTTCATGGTATTGGTAGCACAAAAGTTTTAAGTTATCATCCAATTTGTCTATTTTCTATTTTGTCACTTGCACTTTTGGTATTCTAAGAAATCTTTGCCTAACTCAAGGTCACAAGATTTATTTGTTTGTTTTCTTCTATGAGTTTCATAGTTTTACCTCTTACATCTAGGTCTATGATCCATCTTGGGTTAATTTTCATATATGGTGTGAGATAAGGTTCCAACTTCACTCTTCTGGCATGTGGATACTCAGTTGTCCCAACACCATTTGTTGAAAAGACTATTCTTTCTCCATTGAATTATCTTGGCACCCACATCAAAAACCAATTGACCATGAATATAAGGGTTTATTTCTGGACTCTCAATTTTATCCCGTTGCTCTACGAGTCTATCCTTATGCCAGCACCACGCTATCTTGATCACTGTAACCTTGTCATAGGCAAGAGTGAGTCCTCCAAGTTGACTCTTCCATATCAAGATTGCTTTGGCTACTCTGGGTCCTTTGCATTTCCATATGAGTTTTAAGATTAGCGTTTCAGTTTTGTTTGTTTGTTTTTTAAAGCTATCTGGGCTTTTGAGAGAGATTTCATTAAATCTGTATGTCAATTTGGGAAGTACTGCTATCTTAACAATATTTAGTCTTCTAATCCATGACATAGAGTATCTTTCTATTTATTTAGATCTTTTAAAATTTCTTTCGGTAAGGTTTTGTAGTTTTTAGTGTAAAAATCCTGTACTTTTATTAAAATGTGCCTAAATATTTCATTATTCAAATACTATTGTAAACAGAATTATTTTCTTAATTTCATTTCTGGTATGTTCATTGCTAAGATATAGAAATACAATTGATTTTTGTAGGTTGATCTTATATCCTGAAACCTTGCTGAACTTGTTTATTTGTTCTAATAGGTTTTAGTGGATTCCTTAGGATTTTCTATATACCAGATCATATCATCTGTAAATAGAAGTAGCTTAGCTCTCCTTTCCAATGTGGATGCCTTATATTTCATTTTCTTGCCTAATTACCTTGGCTACAACATCCAGTGCAATGTTGGATAGAAGTGGTCAGAGTCTTGTTCCTGATCTTAGTAGGAAAGCACCTATCCTTTCACTGTAAGTTTGATGTTGGCTGTGGACTTTTTGTAGATGCCCTGTATCAGGTTGAGGAAGCTCTCTTCTGTTCTCAGTTCATTGAGTGTTTTTATCATGAACAAGTACTGGAGTTTGTCAAATGCTTTTTCTGCATCGACTGAGGTGACTGTCCTTTACTTATTAATATAGATGTTAATTCTTGGCTTTTGAATTTCCAAAGGTAGAGCTCCTAGCTCTAGGGGGAGGAAGTAATATCGTATGGACCGTGGAAGAGAAGTTAGAGAAGATGATAGCAGACACTGGTGAGTGCTTCTCCCCCAGCTGAGCTTGGAGTGGTGGTGGCAGAACTCCAGGGAGGCTTGAGGACCTGAGAAGGGAGGGCTCCTGAGCCACATGTCCTGTGTACCCTGGGAGATGACAATCGGAAAAGAAATTGTCTCCTGTCTCCCATTACATGGTGTGGCATAGGGAGCCCCAGGAAGGTGGGCCTGATGCAGGCCCTTGAGTAGTTCCAGTGTGGAAGGCAAGGCTTTTCCCATAGGACAGAGAGGGGCATGGATGTGTCATGGAGCACGGTAAGGCCAGAGGGGCCTCGGGGTTGGCAGATATGGCAGACAGGAACCATATGGCCAGGACCAGATGGGAATGAAGATGCTTCCACAGAAGCCACCATGGAGGGAAGGCCATGCCCCAGGACTAGACAGGAAGAATGCTAGCACAGGATGGAGCATCTCCCAAGAGCAAGAAGCCTCTCCCTATACCCCAAACCCTGAGAATCTAAAGTCACCCCAGGAGAGGGCGAAGAAGGAGAAAATCCTGAACTGGCTGTATTTAACTTGGAATTTCTGAGTTTTACATCTGAAATGGCAAAATTACTTTTTCTGCCACCAGGTAGAATGGAAGCTTGAAAAAAACTAAATTAAAAAAAAAAAAAGCAAGCTTCTTTTATTTTTTGTACACCTGAGGATGTGGCCGAGTCAATCAACAAACACCAGTAAAGCACGCAAGGAGTGCCAGGTGCTGGGCTTGGCACAGCGGTGAGTAAGACACAGTGGTGTCTTCATAATCTACAGGTGTGGAGGAGAGTGACACCCGGCACAAGGCAGTTAGGGGTGGGTCCTGTGACTGGTGAGGGTGACTGGGCCCAGAGCACGCTGGCCTCTCCCCACTCTCCACCAGCAGCTGGAAAAAGCAGACATTCTCTGGATGGTTTTTCTCACTCCCAGGTGCTCACAGGTTGGACTCCTCTGCTTGACCAAATGTTTCCTGGAAACTTCATTGATATCAGCCTGTCAGAGAGAGGCACTGGGAGTCAGAACCCTGGAGGACTTGAATCAATGACTCGACAGATATCCTGGGCATCAGAAAGGTCACATCAGCATCTGCATCCACCACCCCCCCAAGCATGCATATCGGAGGTCTACTTGGGGGTCCAGAGGCCTAGGAGCCAAGCATCTGTAGAAGTCAGAGTTTTAGAGGCAGAGACAAGGCTCAGGGACCGGTGATGCAGCCACTCTGTGTCACCCCATGAAAAACGTCAACAACCCAGACTCAGAGAGAGGAAGACAGCCTGAAACTGAAACAGGAAAAATCACAGAGTACCCAACCTCCACCACGTTCCTCTGACACCTATGTTTAGCACTTCACAGTTTAGAAAACCACTTTAGCAATAGAGTCTTACTGAATCCCTGGAAGATAGGTAAGGGAGGTCCACCCAGTGTGGCCACTTTACAGATGAGGAAACTGAGGTCCAGGAGGGCCAAATCTTGCCAAGTTCATGCAGGTAGCTGATTACAGACCCGGAGCTGGAACCCAAGGCAAGGTTTCCCTGGTCTGAAGTTAGTTCCACCACAGAGAAGTAAAAGAACAATGACAACAACGAAGATGATGAGACCCAAAAAAACAGGAAGAGAAGTGTCATGGGGCCCAGATGCTCTAACCACTGAAACCAATGTCACTAGGTAACAGAAGCCCCGACCTGCGGTGCATTTAGTTGACCTCTGCTGCCACCTAGTGGCTATTCTACAGTTCATCAGCCGAGAGCGCTTTTGGGTGACTGATTTTGTTTTGTAGAGCAGGAGTTCTCAAAGGGAGACCCGTGCTCAAAACTATTTTCATATGACACCGAGATTATCTGCCTTTTTTATCCTCACATTATCACAAGCTAACAATGGAGTTTTCAGAAAACTACATGGCAAGGGATATCGCAGCCGACCGAAAGCAGAAGCAAATATGGGAATCCAACTGTCCTCTGTTTAAGCCAGACATTAGGAGATTTGCAAAACTGTAAAGCAGTGCAACTTTTCTCATTATTTATTTTTGTTTGGAAAGAATAACTGTTTTCATTAAAATATGTGTGCTAAAATGTAGTGGGCTTATTATACTTTAAACAAATACTTTAAAAATTCTCAGTTTTTAGATGGCTAAAAGATGCTTAACATTACTAATTATCAGAGAAATGCAAATCAAAACTACAATGAGGTATCACCTCACACCAGTCAGAATGGTCATCTTCAAAAAGTCTACAAACAATAACTGCTGGAGAGGGTGTGGAGAAAAGGGGACCCTCCTGCATCGTTGGTGGGAATGTAAATTGGTACAACCACTATGGAGAACAGCAAGGAGGTTCCTTAAAAAACTAAAAATAGAGCTACCATATGATCCAGTAATCCCATTTCTGGGAATATATCTGGAAAAAAAACATAGTTCAAAAGGATACATGCATCCCAACTGCAGTGCTGTTTACAATAGCCAAGATATGGAAGCAATCTAAATGTCCATTGACAGAGGAGTGCATAAAGAAGATGTGGTACATACATACACTGGAGTATTACTCAGCCACAAAAAAGAACGAAATAATGCCATCTGCAGCAACATGGATGGACCTAGAGATTGTAATACTGAGTGAAGTACTGATAAGTCAGACAGAGAAAGACAAATATCATATGATATCACTTATATGTGGAATCTAAAAAAATAGTACAAATGAACTTATTTACAAAAGAGAAATAGAGTTACAGATGTAGAAAATAAACTTATGGTTACCGGGGGGAAGGGGGCGAGGAATAAATTGGGAGATAGGGATTGACATCTACACACTACTATATATAAAATTGATAACTAATAAGGACCTATTGTATAGCACAGGGAACTCAATACTCTGTAATGACCCATATGGAAAAAGAATCTAAAAGAGTGGATATATGTATTCATATAACTGATTCACTTTGCTGTACACCTGAAACTAACACAACATTGTAAAACTTCTGTAAATGTTATAATCTACATAAACAAAAATTCCTCGCGGCCCTCCGTAATTTTACAGAGTGAAAGGACTGCTGTGGAGAGCCTCTGCTGTAGAATAATGGTTATTGGTATTCTTTTTGCCGTCCCCAGAAAGGCAAAAGGGCAAGTCTGAAGTTCTCCAAGACCAGGATACAGGCACCAAACCTGGTGCTTAGCGTGAAATTCTGTTCTGTCTTCAGCCGCTCTGAAAAATGGAATTCTGGGACTTCCCTGGCAGTCCAGTGGTTAAGACTCTGCAGTCCCAATGCAGGGGGCACAGGTTTGATCCCTAGTCGGGGAACTAAGATCCCACCTGCCGCAAGGCTCAGCCAAAAAAAAAAAAGAAAAACAAATGGAATTCCATCTGTAAACGTATTCCTGATGATGACACAGATCAGCCTGTACTAAGGTTCCCGTGGTCACCCAGCATGCCTAGCACAAGCACCTGATACAGAGTCAGATTCAACACACATCTTTTGGGTTGAGTGTATGACGTGTGGACTAAGGAAAACCCCCAAACTGTTGGTCCCAATTATTCCACAAGATTATCTCCTCCAGGAGAATTTAACAGGAAGAGGGGCCATTGCTGGTTGACCCCTCCCAGTACTGGCTACACATGAGGTTTGTCTGGGTTGGGGTCGAGTGCCTTCATTAAGGTTGAGGCCCATCCTTTTGCTGTCCAGGTGTTCCTGTGTGTGTGTGTGTGTGTGTGTGTGTGTGCAGAAAGTGTGCTGCAGGCTGTGTGTAACTGGCACGGGGGTGGGCAGGGCAGGCAGAGGAAGGGCTGTTACTTAGAGCCTGAAGTTGGCCTGTGCAGCTGAGCCAGCGGGAGCCTGAGAAATAAGTGCCCAGCATGGAACCCAGCTCTGCAAATAGATGTGGCTTTATTTTTAAAAATTATAAAATCAATATATGCTCACTATAAAAGATTGAAACACTATAGTGGTGCACAGAGAAATCACCATCATCATCAAAGTAGAAATTGAAAGCCTTCCCCCAATTCCATATTCCCAAAATAGCCACTATTAAGTTTGGTGTGTATCCTTCCAGATTCTTTTCAATATCTATATAATTATGCATAATTAGAATATATTTATATAACATATATATATTTTAAAAATTAATTTATTTTTGGCTGTGTTGTATTGCTGTGCACGGGCTTTCTTTAGTTGCGGCGAGAGGGGGCTACACTTCGTTGCAGTGTGTGGGCTTCACGGTGCCTTCTCTTGTTGCAGAGCATGGGCTCTAGGCATGCGGGCTTCAGTAGTTGTGGCTCACGGGCTCAGTAGTTGTGGCATGCAGGCTCAGTAGTTGTGGCGCACAGGTTTAGTTGCTCCGCGGCATGTGGGGTCTTCCCGGGCCAGGGCTCGAACCCGTGTCCCCTGCATTGGCAGGCGGATTCTTAACCACTGCGCCACCAGGGAAGCCCCAACATGTATATATTTAAAGGAGTAACAGCACACATTTTACCCTTCCACTTCATTTTTGCACTTAATATACGGCCAGCATCGTATTTCCATGTTAACTTACCTCCTTAAATCACGCAGAGGAGCCAAGATGATCAAAAGAAACTGGGACAGGTTCTGACACCTGCAGAAGGTTGTTGTGGATCTCAGCTCATCAGGAGCACCCAGCAGAAGACCCCACCTGGCCTCGTGAATACAACACTCTTCTGAACAAACTGGCAACCAGCAGCAGCTCCAGGAAATGGTCTAGCTGAGGAGGACTTAAGAAACATGTTCTGGGTTGTGCTATACAAAACATCTCAGGTTCCCCCGGGAATGAACCAGATGCTAGTCAGCCTCTCTTCACCAGCATCCATAGTGCCCGCCGGGCCCAGCGATGCATGCAGACCCATCTCTCATGTAAACAGAACCGTCTCTAACACGCCAGAATGGAAGTACCACAGGGGCCCTTCATGGCTGTCCCCAACATCAAGGACAGCGTCTGCATGTCGTAAATGCTCAAAAATGTTCGATGACCGAAGGAATGAGCAAACATCCTGCTGCTAGCGGGGTGAAGAGTTCAGACCACAGCCTACAGAGCTGCCCGGGGACCCCGCAGTGCCAGGGATAGTAAAGGAGAAAAATCAAGGAGACCACACTGAGGGTTTTATTTCAAGCAGGGAACCCTTTGCTACAGTAACAGCATAAGCTGAGGAGACTGAACACTTTCAACTCGGTGCCAGAGCCATGCTTTGTGTTGGTGCTGGGTCTGCTGGGGGATGGCATTTTCAGAGACATTCTCCAAATCACTCAAGGGGGATGGGAGACAGTGGAAAAATCAAGGAAGACCCTTTCAAGGGGGAAAAAAGGGGTGGTGGGGGGGGGAAATCTAAGGATATTTTCCCCACCAGGATTTAAGCCCGGAATAGATGCATCACGCTGGCTGGAGGCGGCTTCCCAGGGCCCTGTGTTGAGAAGGATTCGGGAGCTGCATTCAGCTCACGAGGAAGGGGCTGTATGACTGATTAGGGACGCTCTTGGGGGCGTGGAAGTGGCAGTGACATCATGGACACATAACAGCAAAAGAGCAGTGGCCTCCCCACGTGGTCCCAGGGAGAAGTAAAATTTAGATTAGTGACATCATAATGGAAATCAGACTGTAGACAAAGAGTTCATTTTGTTCTGTTTTGTCCTCCATGTGAAAATAAGGCCCAGAGAACACCCACCCGACCTGCGCTCAACGCCGCCATCCCGGAGATGTTGCAGCCGCGCATGTCACTGTCCGGGGAAGAGAAACCTGCTACAAGGCTTCCCCGCCGCCCTGCCCACCTGAGGCAGCTGAGGAAAAAGAAGCGAGCTCGCCATCTGAGTTCCTCGCCTCACCTGTCGAGCGGGCTGCTCTCTGGGCTGGTGACATCCACAGGGGTCTAAGCAGAGGGAAGAATGAGGGTGGTCAGTCTCTTGGAAGCCAGGCGGAAGCATCTGATACAGAAATGTTTTTATTTGGGAGCTTCGAGACAACTCCAGCTCCTCTGTGAATTCCCAGTGAGTTTACAGCAGTCTTGGGGGCAGGGTCCATTTGATCCTGCTTGATATCAGGTGCCAGTGAGGATCTGCAATAGATGGTCATGAATCAAAGGTCCTTCCAAGGCAGCAGCTCAGCGGCCCCAGCCCAGAGGTGAGGAAGAGTGCTTGCAACTGGGAAAGCAGGGATTCCGGAGGTGAGACCGGTTGGCTGAGGGTCGGCGGGGAGGCGTTCTTTCTCTTCAGTAAATTCGCTACCGCAGGTTCTAGAGATGCCGCCATCAGTATCAGCTGTAGCAGAATGAGGCCCTGGTCAGGTGATGCTGGCTCTGGGAAGAAAGAGGAAAGGTAAGACTTTCATCTAACTGGGATTATCAGTCAGCGAGATCCAGGAGTCAATCCATCTGAAAACTGTTTTAGTGAAGCAACACTGGGCAAAGTATCGCCATGAGAACAGACTGGGGAAAGGCTATGAGGTTGTCCGGGGTTATCTGTAAAAGTTCGATAAAAGATATTGTAGGAAAACATGTATCTTCCTGCCTTGAAACATGAATTTTCCTGAAGTTGAAAGCGGGCCAATGAAGTTTGCATATCACAGCAGAGGGCGGGCCAGCATCATTCCAGGAAAGTTCTGGGGGCAGGGGATGCTGGCGGGCCGGTAGGGATGGTGCAGTTGGATTCACAGGCCTCGGACCTGAAAATTCAGGTCAGTACTTGGATTCACAAGCGCTGACCACTGAGCAGTGGCTGGGACCCCACTTCTACCACCAAAGGGCATCTTCCTCGTACAGTCTGATCCTGGTTTCTCCATGTGAACAGACAAAACTAACCACATCACAAAACCACCACCTTGTGCGGTATTTACTGGGTTTCCAATGATCCTTGGGTCACTCATATGTGTGATCTGGGAGCGAGATAACTGAGTGGATGAGTGAGAGGGAAGTGCTCTTCCTTCCCAGGACTTCGTGGGAGCGGGGTGGGGGGGGGGGCGGGGGAGGGCTCTGTATCCGGTGGTTGGAAGGGGGCTGGAGCTGTTTGGGGCTGGACTCTATTCCCTGCAGGCACCTGGAAACAATTCCACGCCGTTCCCACCACCTGTGCCCAGGAATCGCGATAGACAGCGTCCCACCACTTTTTAGGCTCCCTAATTCTCTAACTACCTCATCCCACTCTGTCCTCAGTCTAGGTTACGAGGCGGGCACTGGCTGCCTTGTCTTCAAAGAGTGGGTTTTACTGCTGCCTGGGGCATGACCTGCCCGAGACCTCAGCGCGACTTGATAAATTCAGATCCAGGACTCATTAAAGGGCTTTGGTGTTCTTGGATTAGAGGAGGAAGTTGAACTCCTTGGGTGAGGCTTGTTCAAGACGAGGCTCCGGAAGAGTCACTGGGAACGCCCTCCTCCACCTGAGAGGCACCAGCCCCCTTGCCACCACAGCAAAGAAAAGGCACACAGACAACTGTGCCCCTTGTCCTATCAGAGCGCTTTCAGAAGCAAAAGCTTCCAGTTGGGGCACTGCTCTGAAAGGTCAAATCCAGGACAATCAGGATGGGGCTTGCTAGCAACGCCTTCTTCCCTCCTGAAGCAGCCAATCACCAGGGTGGCCACAAGTGGCAGGGTGCCACGGCTCAGGCAAGCGTCCAGTGACTCTGGGATCTGTGAAGCCTTGGCATTAAACCCGCTTTGCGGCTGAAGATTTAATGACATGGAAAAATGGTCCTGAACTAGCAAATGGGAGGAGTGAGTTATAAAATACTGAGTAACGTTGGATCCCATTTGGGGGATAAAAAAGTTGGAAGAATATTAACAAGGTCACGAGATTACAGGTATTTTTATTTTGTTCTTTCTGTTTATTTGTATTTTCTATTTTTTCCTACAATAAAAATGCATTGATTTTATGATAGGATTGTTTTAAAGTCACTTTCATCTGTTAAAAGGGGGATGTGGCCAGTATCTGAGCACAGCTTTAAGAACCAGACTTCTCTTCCCTGTCTTGGACATAACCCAAGTTCAGTGACTCTTTACCCAGGATATTTAATTATGCAAAATGTGTTGCTGCCCTTTTCCTTTAGTAAGAGGGCAAAATGCCAGCAAAAGCTGCGGATATAGGTGCTTTAGTGAAAAGCTCAAGCATGGGATTTAAAGCCAGCGTCCAGGGCTGGGCCTGGGCTCATTCTCATCCATCCTTCCCTTGGCTCTAGGGTCTGGCCCCATCCATGCATCCTAGCCAGACTCTGATGCCCCAGGGCAGTCAACAGGGAGGTTGGCTAGACCTTCCTAATGAAGACAATCCTTTCTGAGAGAATTTGCAGTCACCACGACTGAAGCAAAATGGTCTCTTGTTTTCTAGAAAATTCAGTGACTCATCCCACTTTGTCTTCTGAGCTCTGCACACAACTAGTTTGGGGCTAGAGAAGGAGAAACAGGGGAGGAAAAGAAGGGGAGGAATTGAGGGGATATTGGAAGTTGATCATCCGTCTACTCAACGGTGTTTCTGAGTGGCCATTTGTGTGCCAGGCTTCGTGAGAACCACTAGTGATACAGAGGTGAAAACATAGTTACAGCTCTCCTGGGACCTTCGTGCTGGCTGGGGAGTGAGGAAAGTTGGCAGGCAGTTATAATGCAAGGGCATGTGGTAGGGACACAGCAGAGCCTATAGCAGGCACACATCCTCCTGGCTGAGACATCAGGCATCTCCTCCTTCCTGGAGGAGGAGACCCCTACACCAAGCCTTGGACGACAAAGAGGAGTTGGTGAGGCCAAAAATAAGAGGAAGGCCTGAGAAGAGGGTGTCAGGCAAGGGCGGCATGCACAAAGACCCAGAGGCGAGAGTGAGGATGGTATGTTTAAGCTGCTGGTGAGAACGAGGCTGTTAAGGACTGAAACATAACCTAGAGGGCAATGGGAAGCCATTGAGGACACTGGAGCAAGGGAGTCACTTGTTCAGATTTCTGTTTTTAGATCCCTTTGGCTGCAGTGACCTTTCTACAATGAGAACAGGAAAAGGAGAGGGTGAGGGAGGCAGGGATGGTATAGCAGAGGCTGTCCTCTAGAGCTCTGGGAGCCTGTCCTCAGACCTAGACTGAGTTCAGTAGGGAGGTGGGGAGATGCTGCCTGTGTAACAGGCTGTGGGTACCCTGGTTCAAGTCCTCAGTCTTGAGCCTGGGTTATTTAAATTGTACAGTGAAGCTAAACACGCGTCTCTTCAAGGGCTGTTGAAGCTACTGAATGGGAAACAAGATAGGTGAGCTCACTATAAACAGGTAAGTTCTGTGTCGACCTCAGTTACTGAGCGTCCAGCTCACCATCAGCCACAGGTGGGCATTTCAGAAGGGCTTTTTGATGACAAGAAGGGTGGCAATTCTAGCCCAGAATTAACACAGATTAAACAGGAAACAAATGACAGAGGGATATTTCAGAAGGCCACACCATTTTCACCTCAAAGAACAAAGTTTTAAGCTCCAGGAGGGCACAAGTGGCTGGGCAGGAGGTGCACTGACCTTGCGCTCAGGGGCTGGTCGCCACGTGGTCCCCGCGGATCGCCTGCAGCGAGAGCTCGTACCCAAGGAACATGGCCGCGCTCATGGGGAAGCCCCGCACGGCATTGACCGTGATGCCTCTGAAAAACACCTTTGGCAGGAGGCGGCGTTATCACAGGGCACTGACCTGCACCTTCCGCAGGGCTGCCACCGAGGGCAGAGCCAGGGCCGGCGCTGCTGCCCACCCACGCAGCCCCCTGTCCCAGGCTGGACCCTACAGAGCCCAAAGGACGGGGAAGGTGGAGACCCTCCCCGCTCAGCACACACACACCCCAGCCACGCCCCCGCCCTCAGCCACGTCACTTCTGAAGGCGCGTTCCTTTGCAGGCCTGGTACGCATGCGCTGCATACTATGCGCCAACAGGTGAGTCCCGCGAACACCACATACGCTCTGCTTAATTGTTGCGCTCTCTCGTGAGCATGCGCACACATGCTTGGTTCTCGGGACTCTGCAAGTCAGAGCTCCACACGCTTTGCAGTGGTAGAGCACCCGGCCATGACCAACAACTGTGACAGGTGCTTCACAGGTGTCCCCAAAGGGGCAGGGTAGGGGGAACTCAGGCCCTGCTCAAGGTGACACACCTGGAGTCCAGGTACAGTTTGCCAGTTAGTAGCTGTGTTACTTGGGAAAATAGCAAAGTCTCTAGAAGTCAATTTTCCCAACTGTCAGATGGGGGTGATAATACTATTGACCTCCTACAGTTTTTGAGGGACTAGATGAGACGTTGCTTTTAAAGGCATTTTCACAGTGCCTGTCCAGCAGTAAAGCACTCCTTAACTGTTGACAATCACACCACCATCCTTATTATCAGCAGTCACCACTTCATACAGAGTAAGCACTCCACTTCGCTCATTAGTATGAGCCTTTAATACAAGAAGACTGTACTTGTCTTCACCCCTAGGGAATATGGTAAGACCCTTTCCTTCCACCCTGAATCTTCCTGCCTGGTGCTGGGTAGACACTGATCTCTGTAATGTGGTTCCAGCCCTTGGGAAGTTGATAACCTACTAGGGAAGATAAGCCCCATTCAGGAGTAACTACAGCATAACCTAGAACATGATGAGAATAAATAAAGGCCTTGGTGAGGGGTGGAATGGGGAGGAGCTGTCATTAAATGTCTTCTCTGGGAAAAGATCACGTGTCTGAAGGCAAATCACTACCCAAGTGTGAATGACCTGAGAACTGTCAGGTGTAAGATGTAAACTTGTTTATTGATGCCTGTATGATTTACTGTTTACGGACTAGACCTGGTACTATAATTTTCAGAAGGTAGAAATCCCTTACATGTCCCCAATTTTCTTAGTTGTTGGACACTGTGATGTCAGGGTAGGTGCAGGCCACTGTCATGGGCCAGGACATCAGGTGACAGACATCCCTTCAGGAGAGGAGCCTGCACCATGGCACTCGTGGCAGCCTGGGACATGCAGCTTTGTCAGGAAGGAGAGAGAAGGCCCTCAGTGTACCTTGGGGGGTGAGGGAGACTTGGCCCCAGGGAAGGGAGCTTAAGATCCCCAGAGGTGAGCAAGTGGCCCAGCCTAACCCTGGAGCAATTCAGGTAGGGGGGCAGGAAGGCTCCTTGTAACATTAGGACTCCTCTCTAATGTCTAACCTTTATGGAATTCCACAGGCTCAGCCAGGGTGACTGAATAGCAGCAAGGAACTGGGTCAGCCTCTGAGAGGAAAATTCCATGCCGGGTGCACAGAGAGGCTCCCGTGTGCACCGGGGTTTGGCTCTGCAAGGCGAGGCAAGCCAGGCAGGACGCAGCTTGGAATGTGACCCTCCTCTCCCATAGCACTGGGCCGTGCAGGAGCCGTGGGCCACTTCAGGCAGCCAGAGTTCATGAATGCATGAACGAACGAACTCCTTGATGTGAAAAAAGAATGGTCTCTGGGGCTGAAAGCATCCTGGTGGTGGTTGTGGTAGTGGGGGATTTCTGGAGTGGAGGGAGGCCTTCAGATCCCCCGAGTGGCAGAACCAAAGAGTAACCAACACTGGTGCCTACTTACCCCTAGCTATGGCCTGCTCTGCTGTGAGGCCCAAAGATGGCAAAAATAGTGCAGAGCTACTGGCTATCACCTTGGCTTTTGGAACACAAAAACAGTAGACAGAGTCTTTCCTCATGAATCCTCAATGGCTCCCCACTTCCCAAGGTCAAGTCCATACCCTTCCCTGGCCTGCCAGGACCCACATGCTCTCTCCTTGCACTGCTCTGACCTGCCTCTTACACTTGACACTGTGGGCAGTATATTGGCCTGCCATTCATTCCTCCTAACAGGCCAGCTCTCTCTCACCACTGAGCCTCTTCTGGTCCCCTCTGCTGGAATCCTCCCCAGACTCGGCTATACCCTCTGGTAGCCCTGCCATGGCCACCCCAAGTAGGATTATGGCCCGCCGTCTTCTGTGCCCTCAGTATCTCTGCCATCACAGCACTTCTCACACCATCCTCCAATCACCTATGACTTGTCTATCCCTTCATTAATAGTCCCAGTCAGAACTTCCCTGGTGGCGCAGTGGTTGAGAGTCCGCCTGACGATGCAGGGGACGCGGGTTCATGGAGCGGCTAGGCCCATGAGCCATGGCCGATGAGCCTGCGCGTCTGGAGCCTGTGCTCCGCAACGGGAGAGGCCACAACAGTGAGAGGCCCGCGTACCAAAAAAAAAAAAAAAAAAAAAGTCCCAGTCAGAGTAGTGACAACAGGGCTGTGTGCGTGGCTCACATCTGAATCCCCAGCATCTGCACGGTGCTTGGACTAGAGGATCCTCTATAAATCTTATTAAATGAATCAATGGATGGATGGACAGGCAGATGAATGAAGGAGTGAATGAATGAATGAATGCGTGAACGAACAAACTCCTTGATGTGAAAAAAAAATGGTCTCTGGGCTGAAAGCATGCTGGTGGTAGTGGGGGATTCCTGGAGTAGAGGGAGGCCTTCAGATCCCCCAAGTGGCAGAACCAAAGAGTAACCAACACTGGTGCCTACTTACAAATGGTCCCCTCCATCTCTCCTTAGAGTCATCCAGTCTCATCCCACTGTCACAAACCCCCTCACAACAGTCACCTCTGTGGAGCTAGAGGACATCAAGTCACTCCTCCAGCCTCCTTATTGCAGATGACAGCTCTCCAAGTGTGAGCCATGGCTCATGTGGTTTAGGACGATCCTCGCAGCAGGCAGAGAATGGATCCAAAACTACTCCACCTTTCTTCCGTTCTGACTTGGGAATGCCCCAGAAGTCCATGGACTTACTAGTTCCCCTACCATAAAGACTGCTTTACTGGTAATCACTGAGTTACAAGGGGCTACTAAGATTGGGTACCACTGCCATTATATCACTCCTTTCCAGTTCTTTACTATCACTGAGTTCTTCTTCCATAGGGAAGTGAGAATAGGTTGCAGCCTCAGTGAGCTGCAGTAAAACTGTTTGGGAATGCGTACTCCACAAAGCCAGCACTCAAGCTCAGTAGGATTGGAGCCATCCCTCGGCCTTGGGAAAAGATGCTCCACCTGCCGCAGCTGGGGATCTGACTGTGAGACCACCCAACTTTCCAGGGCTGTATAAGATTATCTTTTTAATCATGTTACTATATATGTTTATATGCAAGCACATATACAAACATACATAAATATACATACACACATATATGCTTGCATAGGCTGTGAATATTTTGAAAATATATCACAAGAAACTTATAACAGTGATTGCCTTTGAGAGAAGACTGGCAGGGGGTCACAGGAGGGACATTTAGACAGTATATCCTCTTATACCTTTTGAAGCTTCCTATGTTCACATACTACCATTTTTTTTTTTGCGGTACGCGGGCCTCTCACTGTTGTGGCCTCTCCCGTTGCGGAGCACAGGCTCCGGACGCGCAGGCTCAGTGGCCATGGCTCACGGACCCAGCCGCTCCGCGGCATGTGGGATCTTCCCGGACCGGGGCACGAACCCGTGTCCCCTGCATTGGCAGGCGGACTCTCAACCACTGCGCCACCAGGGAAGCCCTACATACTACACATTTTTTAAGCAACTAATAAAAAATAATTTCAGTCAATGATGTGGTTAATCAAGTTGAATATTGCTATCTCTGCTTAAAACCTGTCTCTGACTATAAACTTTGGGTCAGACACTTTTGAGGTTAAGAAATCAATCATCTGACCTCAGTTGTTTTCTAGGACTTTGCTTTTAACAGAACACAGTAAATTTTTGGAGGAAATAATATCAGCGATATATTTTGCTTCTACAGGACTTTTTGGAAAAATGATACATTAATATATGGGGAAATAGAAAAAAAATCTCAAATAAAAACTGAGCATCTCTTTTGAATCTCTCTTATGTGTCACTCTGTATTTGTTGGTTGAATCACAAACTGTGCTTCTGCTAAAAAAATACAAAAGACAATTGATTCAACATGTATTTATGATAAAAATAATAAAGGCCATATATGACAAGCCCACAGCTAACTTCTTAATCAATGGTGAAAGGCTGAAAGCATTTCCTCTAAGATCAGAAAGCATTTCCTCTAAGAAGATCCACTCTTGCCACTTTTATTTAGCATAGTATTGGGAGCCCTAGCCACAGCAATCAGAGAAGAAAAAGAACTAAAAGGAATCTGAATTAGAAAAGAAGATGTAAAACTGTCACTGTTTGCAGATGACATGATACTATACATAGAAAATCCTAAAGATGCCCCCAAAAAACTACCAGAACTCTTCAATGAATTTAGTAAAGTTTCAGGATACAAAATTAATACACAGAAATTTGTTGCTAACAATGAACTATCAGAAAGAGAAATTAAGAAAACAGTCCCATTTACAACTGCATAAAAAATACCTAGGAATAAATCTAACTAAGGAGGTAAAAGGTACTTGGTAAACTATAAGACATCAATGAAAGACACTGAAGATGACACAAACAGTTGGAAAGATATACCATGCTCATGGATTGGAAGAATTAATATTATTAAAAAGACCATACTCCCCAAGGCAATCTACAGATGAAATGCAACCCCTATCAAAATATCAATGGCATTTTTCATGGAACTAGAACAAATAATTCTAAAATTTGGATGGAAAAACAAAAGACCTTGAATAGCCAAAACAATCTTAAGAACAAAGAACAAAGCTAGAGGTACCATGCTCCCTGATTTCAAACTATACTACAAAGCTACAGTAATCAAAACAGTATGATACTGGCACAAAAACAGACACATAGATCAATGGAATAGAATGGACGACCCAGAGATGAACCCATGCTTATATGGGCAATTGATCTATGACAAAGGAGGCAAGAATATAAAATGGGGAAAATAAAGCCGCTTCAATGATGGTGTTGGAAAAACTGGACTACTTTCTCACACCCTATATAAATGCAAAGTGGATTAAAGACTTAAACTAAGACCTGAAACCATAAAACTTCTAGAAGAAAACATAGGCTATACATTCTTTGACATCAATCTTAGCAATATTTTTTGAGATCAGTCTCCTCAGGTAAGGGAAACAAAAACAAAAATAAACAAATGGGACTATATCAAACTAAAAAGGTTTTTCACAGTGAAGGAAACTACCAGCAAAATGAAAATGCTGCCTACTGAATGACAGAAGATATTTGCAAATGATATATCTGATAAGGGGTTAATATCCAAAATATACAAAGAACTCATATAACTCAACATCAAAAAACCAAACAACCCAATTAAAAACTGGGCAGAGGACCTGCAAAGACATTTTTCCAAAGAAGACACACAGATGGCCAACATACATATGAAAAGATGCTGAAAATCACTAATCATCAGGGAAATGCAAATCAAAACCACAATGAGATAGCACCTCACCCCAGTCAGAATGGCTATTATCAAAAAGACAAGAAATAACATGTGTTGGTGAGGATGTGGAGAAAAGGGAACCCTTGCACACTGTTGGTGGGAATGTAAATTGGTGCAGCACTATGGAAAATAGTATGGAGGTTCCTCAAAAAAAATAAAAAATAGAACTACCATACAATCCAGCAATTCCACTCCTGGGTATTTACCTAAAGAAAATAAAAACGCTAATTAGAAAAGATACATGCACTCCTATGTTCATTGCAGCATTATTTACAATAGCCAAGACTGAATTAAATATTGACATTTGTGAAAACATGGATGGACCTAGAAGGTATTATGCTAAGTGAAATAAGTCAGAGAAAGACAAATACTGTATGATTTCACTTTAATGTGGAGTCTAAAAAACAAAACAAATGAACAAACATAACTAACCAGAAACAGAGTCATAGATACAGAGAACAAACAGGTTGTTGCCAAAGGGGAAGGATGTTGAGGAGGAGAGAAATAGGTGAGGGAAATTAACAGGTACAAACTTGCAGTTACAAACTAAATGAGTAATCGGTATGAAATGTACTGTGTGAGGAATATAGTCAATAATTATGTAATATCTTTGTATGGTGACAGACGGTAATTAGACTTATCATGGTGATCATTTTGAAATGCATAGGAACATCAAATCACTATGTTGTGTACCAGGAACTAACAAAGTGTTGTAGGTCAATTATACTTCTAAAACAAACAAATAGAGAAAAAGAGATCAGATTTGTGGTTACCAGAAGTGAGGGGTGGTGGGAGGGGATGTACAACATGTAATGTACAACATGATAAATATGATGAACACTGCTGTACATTATGTATGAAAGTGGTTAAGAGAGTAGATCCTGAGTTCTCATCACAAGGAAAAAAGTATTTTTCTATTTCTTTAAGTTGTATCTATATGAGGTGATAGATGTTCGCTAAATTTATTGTGGTCATCATTTCATGATATATGTAAGTCAAATCATTATGCTGTACACCTTAAACATCTACAGTGCTATATGTCCGTTATAGCTCAATAAAACTGGAAAAGAAAAAAAAACAACTGAGGTGAGAATTCTAGGAACATGGCAGAGTAGAAAATACCAGGACTCTGTCTCCTCACCTAGATAACTATTACACAGACAGAATTTGTCTGATGTAACTACTTTAGAACTCTGGAGTTTACCGAAGGCTTCCAACTTCCAGGAGAGGGTTTGGGCAGTGGTTAATTTCAGTCAATGTCAGCATTTAGCACAGTAGCAGCTACCCATCCCCCATCCCAAGCCCTTTGGCAGGCATCTATGCACATGTTCCTGGAGTAACCTGCACACAGCTTGTGGGAACCAGGGTGGGCAATGAGAACCTTGTCCTCCAAATACTGGACATCTGTGTTCTGGTCACTGATTGCTGTTTCTGATCATGAGGTGCAAAGAGGAGGGCAGTCATTCTTGTTTAACCTCCCCCTCCATCTTGCAACCCCCTTGTTCACTGGCTGAAGTGACTTCCAGGGAGTTTAAAGGGATGGTGCCCCTTTCCCTTCCCTTCATTTCTCTCTTTTTCCTCTTTTGGGAGCCAGACTAGGACATTCAAAAGCGACTGCATGTATGAGGAAAATTAGAAAGTGACTGCGTATGCCCAGGGAAAGGCACAGGCTCAGAAAAACACTGAGAAAACCTTAAGTTTACACCTCAGATTGATCATTGGCACAGAGATAGTCTACAGCAATCAAAAATAATAACAAAACCCACCACACCCTGGGGAAGAGGGAGAATTGGACTTCTAGAGTTACCACATTATTAGATTCAAATGTCTAGTTTTCAATAAAAAATCACAAGGCATATAAGAAACAGGAAAGTGTGGTCCACTCAAAGAAAAAAAATCAAAATAAAATGTCCCTGAAAAAGACCTGATAGCATATCTACTTGACAAAGACTTTAAAATATCCTTCTTGAAGATGCTTGAAGAACTAAAGAAAGATGTGAAGAGAGTCAAGAAAATGATATGTGAACAAAATAGAAATATCAATAAAGAAATAGAAAACCCAGAGAGAAAGCAAACAAATTCTGGAGCTGAAAAGCACTGAATGAATGAATGAATAACTGAAATGAAAAATTTACTAGAATGATTCAAAGGTTTATTTGAACAGGCAGAGGAAAGAATCAGCAAAATTAAAGATAGGATAAGAGAAATTATTGGGTCTGAGTGACAGAAAGAAATAACACTGAAGAAAAGTAAACAGAGCCTAAGGGACTTGTGGGAAACTATCAAACAGAGCAACATATTCATTGTGGGAGTCCAAGGAGAAGAGAGAGAGAGAGAGACAGAGAGAGAGAGAGAGAGACAGAGAGAGAGAGAGAATATATGAAGTAATAGGGCCAAAAACTTCCCAAATATGATGAAAGACATGAATATAAACATCAAAGAAGCTCAATGAACTCCAAGCAAGATGAATTCAAAGAGACCTACAAGAAGACACATTATAATAAACTTTTGAAAGACAAAGAGAGAATCTTGAAAGCAGATAAAAAGTATCCTCTGTAAGACTTTCAGCAGATTACTCATCAGAAACTTTAGCAGCCAGAAGGCAATGGGCGAATATATCCAAAGTGCTGAAAGAAAAAGAACAAAACTGTCAAGAAAGGATTCTATATCCAGAAAAACTATCCTTCAAGAGTGAGAGAGAAATCAAGACATTCCCAGATAAACAAAAGCTGAAGGAGTTCATTACCACTAGATCTACCTGGTAAGAAATTCTCAAGAGAGCCCTGCAGGCTGAAATAAAATCACTAGACAGTTAACTTGCAGCTGTATGAAGAGATATTGTAAAAATCTCACAAAAGGTAAATACATGGGGAGAGTGACACTAGCATCATGGCAGCCCCAAATGTCCCTTATTTTGTCCTCAGTTCAACAACAAAAATTCAGCATCCATCCATGAACAAAAGTGCCTCTGTGGGAGTTGTGGGATCCAGTACCATACACCAAGGGACCCAAGAGGAGTCTTTCCCACCTGTGCATCAGCTAATAGTCAGACAGACCTCAGTACTGGCAGCGAAACCTGCAGTAGCCTGTGAATTGGCTCCAGCCACTCTTGGCTGTAGTCCAGGAGCAGCTGGAGAACACTGACTTGGGAGGTCACACACAGATGAGAGAGCCTTTGTGGAAGTCCAGTTTTCCAGAGGACAAGCTCTGGCACTCCATTGGAGCAAAAAAGCAGAAGTTTGGACACACTGGAGTGGCAGTTAGTAAGGATTGGAGGGCTTGGGATGAGGCAAGGCCTCATAGGTCAATAGTAACATTAACACTAATAAAACTACTAATACTAATGCTAATGATAAACAGATGACTCTTTCTAAATGTTCTCTATGTGTTATACATTAAACTGAGCACTTTTTATATGCCTAATTTAATTTAACCTACAAATATCTCTGCTGCTCATGGTAGGGGTGATTATCATTGGAGAAATTGAGGCCCAGAGAGGGGAAGCTTGCCTGGATTCCCCCAGTTCACAAGTAGCCAGACCTGGCTTTGCACTTAAGTCTGCTGACTAAGAGGCATGCCAAGAAAGCCAGGGGCCCATTCAAGGAAGAGCAAGCATGAGGGTACTAGGGGGTATAGTGGGAGGCAAGAAAGATGGGGATGTTTATAACTTTGGACACTAGATGTGGAAAACTGATCTTCATTCTGAGATAGTTTAGAGGCAAGTAGAGGCTTGGGTTTAGGATAAGCCCTTTAGGTTCAGGAGAAGGAAGACAAGGCCAGGCTGGAGGCTGCCTCAGTAGCCGAGACCAGAGGTGATGGGGTCTGGACTTGTGTGGGGTGGAAAGCAGAAGACAGATCAGGGAATTGGAACCTGCAAGATGTGATGATTGAAGTGGTTCTGGGAATTCCCACTTATAGGAGGGGTGAGGCTGAGGTGCTAAGCAGGGAGTGACGAAGGAGCTCCTAGCCTTTCTGGATGAGGAGGCCAGCTTTGGTAACACAGATGTGGGTCCAGACCCCGGCTCTGCCACATACCAGCTGTGTGACCTCAGGTAGGTTACCAGTCCTCTCTGAACCCATCAGCTGGGTGCACACCCACTTCCTCCTCCAGGCCGGGGCAAGGACTGGATGAAACAAGTGCTTCATAATTTAAAAGCCAGCACCTCGTTTTCCTGATTCTCTTCTCTGTAGTCTCACATCTTCCAAAATCTCTGACCCTACCTTCCAGGGACTGACACTGACCCTGCATGACTGCTGTGGGGCTTACTTTAAGACCTTCCTTCTGGTAACTCTGGGAGATACAGTCCAGGACACCTTTGTATTTGTTTATATAAACCCCGTCAGCTTGCAGTCGACTCTTCACGACATCCATAGGAGTTGCTGTCCCCCAAGAAATTGCTCCTGTTAAGAGAGAGACAAATAGGTATCAGGGGCTGGCTGGTTGGGGTCTGGAGGGGACCCGGCTCCCTGCAGATTTCCACCATTCAGAGGCTTCATATGCTGCTGGGGGACGTGGAAACAGCTCAAGGTCAGGACCTATGAAGGGGGTTCTTGATCCTCCCTCGCCACTGGCTGTGGGACTTTGCAGAAGTCTCCTGCCACCTCTAGGCCTTGAGTTTGTCTTCTGTAAAATGGGCCAGCAGCACCTATCTTCGTGGGGCTGCTATGAGGACCAATAACCTGAGGCATGTGAAGCATGTAGCACAGGGCCAGGTCCATCGCTAGTGCTTCCTAAGCAGAAGGATTTATCAGCAGCTTCTATTGGAGGAACAGGAACAGGCCCCATAGTACTTTCCGGGCACAGGGGAGGGAGATCAGGGTGAGGCCTGAGGCTGAAGGCTGGCAGCTCCCCAGAGGCAGGATTTACTCTGAACATGAAGAAGACGCTAAACAAACACTTTCCCATAGCCTGCTTGCCAAGGAAGGGTCAGCTTAGGGATTGCAGAGAAGAGCAGGGTCAGGTCTTTAAAAAGCTCTTATCTTTTCCAGTGATGTGGAATAGAAGCCTTAGGACCATGGGCCACTGGGTCATCTTCATTGGATAAGTTCAGGTGTCCTGGTTTGAGTACTTTGTGACTTTAACGGACTCTAAGAAAACAACGCCAGGTTATTGTATAAACAGAGAAATTGGCACATTCTTTGATGGGGAGAGAAAAACAAACCGATGCCAAAGTCCAAGGCAGCTGGTTTGCAAGGTTTTGTAACTGCGGCCCAGCGGCTCCCAAAAGAGGCCTTAGCCTGTCCCCAGCCCCCTGCCCATCCCAGCCTCCTGCCCTTGGTCCTCTGGGAGCCCTCTGGACCTCTCGTCCCTCCTGCCTTCTTCCAGGATAAATGGGGCCGCTTTTCCCCTGGAGTCAGCCCAGGTGCTGCCCTGGCACACTCCCCTGTTCTCAGCCCATGGGCGAGGGTATTACAAAACCAGGTTTGACTGCCAGGCTACACGCATCTGCTCTCACCAGAAATGAGAGCAGCCGGGGCCTGTCTGCGTTCTCAGTCAAGAAGTACTTACTGAGCACTTACTGGGAGCTGGCACAGGCCAGGCCTCAGGCACAAGGCGGGGAATGGGAACACTGGGGTCTGGTGGCTAAGATGTGGGCTCTGTTATGTGTTTCCTAAGTTTCAAGCACAGCTGATTAGATAATGAGGAGGAGGGATGACAATTTTCTTCTGTCCAGTGGATCCTTCCCATCAGCATCAAACATACCATGTTATCTGCCTTTTTTTTTTTTATTGGAGTTTGGTTGCTTTACAAGGTTGTGTTAGCCTCCACTGCAGAACAAAATGAATCAGCCATACACATACAGACATCCCCTCCCTTTTGGACTTCCCTCACATTTAGATTACCACCGTGCATCAGATAGAGTTCCCTGTGCTATACAGTACGTTCTCATCAGTTATCCGCCTTCTTGAGAAGCAGTCCTCTCTTGACTTCCATACCCCTCTCTGACTACAGCTGTGTTTCTCTCTCTCCCGATACAGCACATTCAAATCTCTCAGAAGTGTTTTTTGTCCTTGGGTTCTCCAGTTTCTTTCATCCCATTCTCTCTTGATCCCACTTCAGTCAGGTTTTCACACCCTTCTCTTCATCAAAATGGGTCTTGTCAAAGTCCCTGGTGACCTACTGCATTGCTAAGTCCAAGCAGTGGGAATAGCCAATGCAAAGGCCCTGTGGTGGGGAGAGAGCCAGGCACAGTCAAGTTTCAGGAAAGAGACCAGCGTGGCTGGAGCAGAGCAAAGTAAGGGGACGGTAGCAAAAAAAATGAGTGCGGAAGGGTAACAGGCAGCTGGAATGCTGATGGTCTTGAAACCATTGCAAGGTCATTGACTTTTACCCAAGGTGAAATGGGCATGCAGCGTGGGTTCTGAGTAAGGAGGTTAAGTAACCAGTCCATGGTCACAGAATGACTAAGTGTGGATTTGAACTTGGATCTTTCTGACTGCAGAGTCCCTACTATACTGTCTGCATTAGCTGTGTGACCTTGAGTTGGTCACGCTGAACCTGTTTTCTCACCTGAAAAATAGGGAGACTTATTCCTACCTTCTGGGGCCAATGAAAATCTCACATTGGAAAGGTTTGCAGGGTGCCAGTATTCAAAAAAGGTGAGCCATGATAACAGAGTTTCTTTTCAAAGCTCAGTGATACCTGACACAGAGTAAGTGCTCAAAATATACCTTCCAGCTGAAAGCTGTAAGAGTCCAAATAGGGACTCAGAGAGAAGGGGATGGGAGAAAGAGGGGGGACCATTCCCCATTCCTAGCCCTTTGTCTGCCTGGCTAGGTCTGGCCATAGCAGGTACTTAACAAAGAATTGTTGGATGAGTGGCTGGATGAACCCTGCCCTTCCCCAGGGCTGAGAAGGGTATGGTAGGCTCCCCAGCTGTCTTGCTGCCATGGTCAGCACGGGGGCAGGGATCAGCCATGCCGCCCTTACCTGCCATGCCTCCCGCCAGCCACACAGCACAGGTGCTGGGGCCTGTGTGGGCCTCGGGCGTGATCCAGTCACTCAGGAACAGATAAGGGATGAAGTAGAGGCAGTAGCCCGGGACGTCCCGCAGCAGCATGGCACTGGCGCCCCGGTACAGCCCTGCCAGGCCTTCAGTCCGCACGATGGTTATGATGCAATGCACAGGCCCCTGGTAGGCTGGCTGCTCCCCAAGAGCTGCCACCCTGGGCTTCAAACCGAGGTTGGCTGCAAAGACAGTGCAAAAAGATAGCAAGTGACCTGGGGGCAAGAGAATGACCACTGTCTGGCATTGGAGTCAGCCCAGCCCATTGACAGTTCCCACTCACGTCACCAATTGATTTTTACCAAAACTTCTGACCGTCTTGGCAACTCAAATGGGTATTCTGAAGTCCCAGCAGGGAGCTCCTGCCAGCATGTTCAGCCAGACTGGACAAAATCCCAGCCAGGTGATAAAGCACCTGTTGCCTTAGAATGCCCAGAGGTTCTCGGTCAACCATCACTATGTCTTTTTAAGTAAATGTGACTGCACGATGCCTTGGATCAAATATGCTGAGGCATACCAAGCTCCTTCTTGAAGCAGAGGCTGGAAAATCCAACACCCTGTGTGTGTGTGTGTGTGTGTGTGTGTGTGTGTGTGTGTGTGTGTACTCATGCATAGTGTGGTAAAAAGTGTATGAGATTTGGACGCAGACTGTCCTGGTTCCAAATCCTGGCCCTGCTTACCAACTTTCTGACCTTGGTAGGCACCTGTTTAGCCTTTGTTTCCTTACCTTTGAAAAGGGGACAGGCCAATACCGTATTGTATACGTGAAAGTTGCTAAGAGAGCAGGTCTTAAACATTCTCACCACATACACACACAAAATGGTAACTATGCGAGGTGATGGATGTGTAAACTGACCTCATCTTGGTAATCGTTTCACTATACATACGTGTACCAAATCATCACATTGTGCACCCTAAACTTACACAAGGCTGTATGTCAACTGTGTCTCAATAAAGTTGGAAAATTGTATTTTTTAAATAAAAAAGAGAACAGGCTGTTGTGAGTATCAACAAGGTAATACCTATAAAGAGCTCAGCATGGCGCTAGGAACACTGTAGGAGCGCAATGTTATCACCAGATTATTACTGAGACCAAGTTGACTGGTGTGAGTTGGGTGCAGGATGCACTGGCTGGAGGGCTGGACATGTTCTCACTGACTCTCTCCAGCCCTGGCCAGGCTGTGCCCTGAAACAGCTGTAGGGCAGTACTGGTGCCATTGGCCCTCAAAGTCCAGGGGCACAGGGTGCTGTCTCCTTAGCTGACCTCTGGGGTCTCTGCTGGCAGATCATCTGTTGTTATATCAGTAGCTTCTTTACAGGCCGTGTGTAGACAGCAAGTAGTGACTCTGTCTGTCCCTCTAATTCTTCCATCGGGCTTCTTCCATCTCCCTGCCTCATGCCTGTCTACTCTGCTACGGACCTTTTATTTATTTATTTATTTATTTATTTATTTATTTATTTATTTATTTATTGCGGTACGCAGGCCTCTCACTGCTGCGGCCTCTCCCGTTGCAGAGCACAGGCTCCGGACGCACAGGCTCAACGGCCATGGCTCACGGGCCCAGCCACTCCGCGGCATGTGGGATCCTCCCGGACCAGGGCACGAACCCGTGTCCCCTGCATCGGCAGGCGGAATCTCAACCATTGCGTCACCAGGGAGGCCCCTGCTATGGACCTTTTAGCACAGCTTTGACTCATGGCCAGAGAGACCTCCTAGTCCCAGTGCAGATAAAGCGGACTCATGTTCTCAACTTTCCCTTCTTGAAGAACTAACATGACATGGCCAGGACAGAAACAGAATGAAGCTTGCCTGTGACCACATGCGTATTTTGCCACCTGGGTTTAATGCCCTGTAATCACCCTCTCAATGGGGTTTTACACATGCTGGCTAAGAGACAGATCACTTTTGCTATATAGGTGAACATCCAAGCCCCCTACAGAGCCCCATCTTTATCAAATGAAGATTAGGAAAAAATACTCAGCTTCATGATGCCACAGCCCAAACCGGAGATTTAGGAGTAAAGTACAACCTGTCCTTTTCACTCAACCCAGAAGTAGGCGAGGTCCAGGGGGAGGTTCCTATTTGCCTGGAAAGTATGCTTGAATAAACTAATCCCGTATTTTCTTTCTATGTTGGGGGAACAGAGGCATCCTGGTCACGTACATTAGGCCAACTACAGCGTGGGCAGGAGGCTGAGTCTCATTCTATAGTCTATAGCAGGGAGTGAGCAGGAGTGGTGGCCAATTTTAGGGGCACATGGCCCGCTGAGCTCAGAGCAAGATCAGACACTGTGGTCTTTGAGAATCCACCGAGAGGACACTGAACACCCCTTTCTCTCCCAAATCCACTATGATACCACCAGGGTCATCCTGGGAAATTCTGACATTAGCCCACATAGATGTTAATTGTCCCAACATATAAACTTTGCCTGGGCCATGCTCATGTCGAAGTAACAGTGATCTGTCCCAGGAGTCAAGGTTTTCATGAATCAACTGTGGGTATGATGTAGCTTTCAGAAGTTACTGATTGAAAGAGAATGTCCTGATAACATTCTGCTTGTGTGGGGGACAGATGTTGAAAAAAAAACTTGTCTAACCTCCAACTGACTTTTTCAACAAAAAACCTGTACTTTTTTCCTTTTCTTTTCAGGATAATCAATAAGGAAATTCTCTCACATTCTCCCAGGGTTGTAACATAAGTGATCTAGCTTTTATTGCTTGAAAATGATCCATTTACAATTATTACAGCAAAAGAATTGTCATGGTGACCTGGAATACTGACATGAGTCTGAACTGGTGGCCAAGGCCTTCTGGACACAAGTTGATACTGTGAAGCCCTTGGAACTCCTTCCAGCTCCCTCAACCCCAATATATTTAAAGAAACTTTTTATTTGGAAATAATTTCAAATTTGCAAAAAAAAAAAAAAGTACAAAAAAGGAAAACTGTACACAGAACACCTTTACCCAGATTCACCTATTGTTAACATTTTACCTTATTTTTTTTTATGGTTTGTATGCTCTCTCCCTCCCTCCCCCTCTTCTCCCACTCCGCCCCCTCACTTTTCACTCAAACACGTGTGTGCAATTAAACTGAACAGATGCCTTTGTCCCAGTGCCTAAACTTTGCCTGGGCCATGCTCATCTCCAGGTAACAGTGACCTGACTTGGAGTCAGGGTTTTCACGAATCAGCTGTGGGTACAATGTGGCTTTCAGGAGTTACTGATAGAAGGAGAGAATCTGATAAAATTGGAAAAACACTTGGCCAAACGAGAACCAGCCTTGACATCAAGACCCAAACCAGAACCAAATCTGTACTTTCATTTTTTTCTCCCAAAATAAGCAATAAGGAAATTCTTTTGCACACACATGCATACATAATTTTATTCTCTGACCCATTTAAGGGTGAGTTACATACAAAATGGTCCTTTACCCCTAAATACTTCAGTCTGTGTTTCCTAAGACTCGGGATACCATTCTACATACTGTGGGACAACAGCCGGGTTCATAATCTACATGGACAATACTTGTATCTAATGTACTGTCTATGCTCATACCTTCCTGTGATCTTGTGCTGACCTTTAGAGTGTTCCTCCCCAACCCCCAGGACAAGATACAGTCTATCATGTATTATATTTAGTTGTCAGTTCTCTTTAGCTTCCTTTCATTTGGAGCATTTCCACAGCCTTTCTTGGGTTTTGTTTTTATGACACTGCCACTGTTCAAGACCACACCACTCCCTTTCTTGTTAACAGAACTTTCCTTATCTGAGGCTTGTTTGATGTGTCCTTGTTATTACATTGAGATGATGCATTCTTGGCTGGACTTCTTTCCTGTTCTTAAGTCTCACCTTTTTTCCCATGAAGACCAATCACTCTTAATAGCCCTTGTCTTCTCCTCTGGCCTCCTCTGCCTGTTGTTATTAGTTTGTTTTTTTAACTGAGGTATCATTTACATTCCATAAAAGGTGTAGCTTGTAAGTGCACAGTTGGTGAGTTTTGACCATGGCATGCACCAGACACCATATCCTACTGAGAAAATGACGTCTTAGACTTGAAATAAACTGTTTTGGTTACTCAGGCAGAGCAAAGAAGCCTACCTAGCCTCTCCTGCTTTTCAAGGCAAAAGGATTCTGTGACATCAATGACGTGTCACTCAATGAGAAGCAAATCTCTGTTATGGGCCCACCTACTTTAGCAATAGTGGTATGGACAATTCATAAGGGACCACAAGGCAGAAGACCGCTGGGATTCTGATCAGTTGCTCAGACCACAAGATGCTCTGTGGCTCAGCTGGGGAAGGAGTTGCCCAGGAGCCTTGGCAGCTAGACTTAGAAAAGCACCGAATCAGAGCTTCTGGTAACTCTAGCAGTGGACCAAATTTAGTTTGTGTAAAACAAATTTTGGTGACCCTTAAGAACTGACTTGGGAGGTTGCTGGCAAGCAGCTCTTGGAAATATGCACATCTGATACATGTGGATTTGTCTTTGTGCAAGGAACCCAAGGAAGGAAGTAGGCACCCTGCTCACACTGAACCATTGCCCCTCAGCCTGTTGTTCTAGAACCTTCAGGGCTTTGGCTTGGGGTGCACACATGCAAGGGAAGGGTTCACATTAGGTATATTTCCTTCTAGAATGAAATGTATTTAGTTTCTCTAATGAGAATTTTTTGTTCTAAAATGAGGATAAGATGATGAATCAAATTCTGATTATTTCTTATCATGAGCACTTTGTCATTAAGGCCATTTTTTGCTGTACTCGCTAAATCAAGAGTCTTTTACTATGATAGGTAGAGTTACACTCAGGATGCCTGTGGTTTTCTTTGTTTTCCCAAATTCATTTAGGGTCAACTCAAGCACCCTACACCGAGATGAGCAGGATGTTCAAAGTTGATAAAATTGCCCCCCACCCTGCTCCTAACCTTCACCTAGGAGCTTAGGAAGGCCTACACAGTTCTAAAAAGACCCCTCCTCTGGGCTCCCCTGCCTTGTCCAGCTCAGTCCCCGCCATCGCTCCTCGGAGCACACACTGTGGCTGTCTGGCTCCACCGCTCAGCAGCAGTGTCTGGTGCCTTGCTCGCTGGCTCCTGCCTGGGCCGGGAGGTCCCTCTGTAGGCAGGTGCCTCTGCAGGGAGCTCTGCAGAGAGTACGGGTGTCCAGGTTTGGTCAGTTCTAACAGGTACACGTGCAGCCACTCCTTGGGGGGTCCTCCTACCTCAGAGAGGCTGCACTGGCCCAGATGCAGGCTGAGGTCCCCACAGATCTGCCACTAGTGCCCCTCTTCTCAGAACCCAGGGTCCTGTCACTGCATCCCGCTGTACCCTTCCCAGACACAAACACGAACAAGTTTCACTTCTTTTTCAGGCAATGCTGTTCAATTTCTTCAGTGGGTCATGACCTTGGAAACTGGAAAGTCAGCTGAAACACAGTGACTGGTCACTGATCCACTGAGGTAAGGAGGGCCCAGGCCTCAGGAGCCTCTCTGGAAGGGAGAGCGCCACCAATCCTCCTCTGTGTGCCTATGTTAGGGTGGGGTGGAAATACAACATCATTTCTCAACAGGTCACTTTCTCCAGAAAATCCTTAACAAGTCCGCCACCCACTGATGAGGCCCTGCTGGTCCCCAGTTAACGACATGCAGGCTCACCAAGTGTTCTGTGCTCGAATGCCTCTGGGCCAGCAGGCTCTCAAATGGAAGTGGGCAGCATGGGGTTATTTCAAGGGACCCACCCATCCACAAGCATTATAGATTGACAGAATTCCTGAAATATCTCACATACATGTCTGGCCATTTTTCTCATATGTGTAGGTGCTATTGTGGGAACACAATAACAATTACTTAAGTACACTGATGATCCATGGTAGCTTCTTGTCATATGTGTTTTCTTAATCTGTGGACACAAAGTGAACAGCCGTTCTATGGGTTGGTCTCCATCGTATATATGTAAAAGGTACTTGTAGAAAAAGCTGGGACCCTTAGTCCATGCCAAGGCTGTGCCCCCTGCCGTGGTCTGTCCTGGTTGCCGCTGTTTCCTGAGCACGTTGTTTTGCCTTAACCGTGAGTTCAGTGAGTTTCCTGATGATAGGAATCACACACTGTGGCCTGTCCCAGGCACTGTGGCCCTGTGCCTGACACTGTGGGCCGTATGTGCCTCAACATCCGTTCAGTGAACACTTGAGCATCTGATCGGCAGCTCTAGCACCGGGGCCTCCCAAAGCTTCACCTCCTGTGTTCGGCATTCCTCCAAGCCCAGCCCTGTCTGGTCCTTGTGCCAGAGACTATAGATGCTAAAAGAAACTTCCAAATCATAAGCTGCCACACTTGTCGAAGATGTTATGGAAGCATCCAGTAATGTGGATGGACATCCTCCAACAAACAGGTTGGGTATAACCTCTGTGGTTTGGGTTTCAACAAGCTGAGGGACCCCTCAGTTCACTTCCCCAGGGTATTACCAACTGGGAAGCTCTGGCCCAGTTCCTGTTTCTAAAGAGTCCAGCAGTTTTCTCATGATCTGAAGAGTCCATGATAGGCAGATGGTTTAGTAGAAAGAGCCCTGGATTAGGAGCAGCTGGGATTTGCTCTGTTTCTCAGTTTCTATTTACTGTACAACCTGGTACAAAGGACTCAACCACACTGGGCTGCAGTTTCCTCATCATACACAAAAGGGGAAGAATCAGTGGCCTGTCCACATCATTCGGCTTTTGTGAAAATTAACTGAGAATGTTGGCAAATGTACTTTACTAAAATGTGTGTTGTGCAAATGTACTTTACTTTAGGCAAATAGTTATCATTCCTGTCTTTATTACCTTGCCCTGATGTGACTTCAGATTCCGGAAGTGCTGGACTTGCTAATCTCAGGCAGCCATGCCCTGCTGTCACCTGCCATGACCTGCCAAGCCTACTGTGGAAAGATTGTAGATACCGACCCAGCTCTGAGAACTACCAACACTAGTGTCAAGTCTAGAAATCAGGACAATATTTGCCCTTGTCAATTGATTGAAAGAACAAATGGATGTGTCCTCACTGTATGTAACTTATACAACGGTGTGTTATGTTGTGTACACCTTCATTAATCTTGGCAAGCAAGTGGGACCACAGTTTGAAAAATATTCAGTCACACTGCCCAGAACTCAAGGGCACCTCTTGAACTGCATGGCTATATGCCTGGCCTCTTCACAGACCTCCTCCCTCCACTTTTGGGCTGCCATTGCTCCAGCCCTCACTTCCTACTGGCACACAGCCTACTTGAGAAGAAGGCCCCGACTGTATGGTCCTGGCTAGTCTCCAGGTTTTTGTGCCCCTTATCACATTCCAAGGGTTCCTGCCTTCCCAGAGGCTTCCTTCTTTAGGAACTGAATGGATCAATGTGTATCTCTTTACGGAGCTTAGCATCAATAATTCCTGCCCTGAACTGGGAAATTCTTAGAAAGTCCACTGCATCAAAAGGCTAACCTGCCTGGAGATAAGTATCCTTCTTGGCAGCCACACATCTTTATGGGAGCAATAAAACTGTGTTGCCAAAGAGACAAACTGATGTAGTCAGGGCCTCTGAGGCACAGCTGTTGACCTTCTCAGCCAGACATTTCAGAAGATCCAGGGAGAAATGGTTTTGCCCCATTCTGTCATCATGCAGATTCTTGAGCTCAAACGGGCTTTGTGTTCAGGTGTGTGGCTGACGATCTTACTTGCCCAGATCACCCCTCAGCTGTGACCATCTGACCACTGTGACCATCCAGTCCAGCTTGTCTCCTCTCGGCATGTCCAGATATTAGGACCTTCTCCTCCTCGAATCCTGGCCACACTCTGTCCCTTTCATTCCATCAGATTATCTTAAGTATGGTAGAGTCAGGCTTCCTCAACTTCCTTCCTCTTGCCTCAAAATTCTCTCGCAATCGTCTCTTGCCTTCTCCCCTCCCAACTTGGAAAAGAAAGTCTTTTTCCTTCTTTGCCCATTGGTCTCCGTCCCCACTGTCACCCTGACTTCAGCAACTCTCCCTTCTACCCTCTCCTTCCCCACGTTGGTGACACGAGTCTCTCAGGACTGTGTTCCCAGGGTGTGGAGCTGCATGGCCCGGGGCGGAAGAGCCCAGGGAGCATGGACCAGTCACTTAAGCCCAGCTTCAGTTTCCCCACCTGTCAAATGGAGAATGTGCGGATTTCATAGAGTTGCTGTGGTGACTGAATCACGGGATTTGTGTTAGCACAGAGCACATGGCTGGGGCGCAATACTTGTTAACTACAGCTATTAGCATCAGTATAGTTCCCTCCCGAACCCCTTTACAGCGTTTTCTCACTGACGTCTACCCAGGTCTTATTGCAGCTCACCTTGGCATTTGCATCTAACGCCATGACTTCAGCTGTCACTTCTATGTCTGTCGCACCCCTGTCTAGACCTCCAGCCCTGACATTCCATTTGCAGTCCCTCCCTCGACAGGAACCAAGGTCAAGTCCCCACAGTTCTCACTTGAGCCTACCCCTCCAGCCAGCGTCCAAACCAGCAGCAGCAACAATGAGTATGTGTGCTCCACTCCACGCCAAGCTCTGTCTTGCATGCTTCATCTGCTGGTGAATTCCCTGCGTGGGAGGTACCACCTCCCTCATCGCCACCCAACTTTGAAATCCTGGGTCATTTTCGACACTTTCCTCTCTCCTGCTGGGCCTGTTGGTTCTACGTCATCAATGCCTTTTCCATCTGCCGCTCCCCTCTACTCCCAAAGCCCACGGCCCCGGGTCTGGCGTTCCCAGCCTCTCGCCTGGTCTGTGGAGCAGCCTCCAAATCAGACTCCTCACCTCTACTATTCCCACCCCCTCCCACCCCTTCTGAAGGCCAGGTTCACTTCCTACCACACAGCTGTGCTCAGGTCATGCTGCTGTCCAAGACGCTCCACTGCCTGCAGAACAGAAGGGAAACCCATACTCGGCTAAAAATCCAAGCTCTTCACAACTGACCCTGCATCTTCCACCCCTCCCCCCTCATCCTGCCACATGCTTGCCTTTCCTGCCACTGACTCTTTTTTTTTAAGATTTTTTTTTTAATGTGGACCATTTTTTTTTAGCATCTTTATTGCAGTATAATTGCTTTACAATGGTGTGTTAGTTTCTGCTTTATAACAAAGTGAATCAGCCATACATACACATATATCCCCATCTCTCCTCCCTCTTGTATCTCCCTCCCACCCTCCCTATCCTGCCCCTCTAGGTGGTCGCAAAGCACTGAGCTGATCTCCCTGTGCTATATGGCTGCTTCCCACTAGCTGTCTATTTTACATTTAGTAGTATATATAAGTCCATGCCACTCTCTCACTTCAAATGTGGACCAGTTTTAAAGCCTTTATTGAATTTGTTACAATATTGCTTCTGTTTTATGTTTTGGCTTTTTGGTTGCAAGACATGTGGGATCTTAGCTCCCCGACCAGGGATCGAACCCGCACCCCCTGCACTGGAAGGTGAAGTCTTAACCACTGGACCACCAGGGAAGTCCCTTGCCACTGACTCTTTCCTTACATCGTTTCTCAGTCTGAAACAGCTCTCCCTCCCTACATCCCCACCTCCAAATCCTAGCCAGTATTCAAACACCCAATGAAGAGCCACTTCCTCTCTGGAGCCTTCCCGGTCTGCAGAGCCAGATTCTGAGGTTCCAGAGCCTTCCTGGGGCCCTTCTCATTCTGGTGCACAGCTGATTCCCCACCAGACTGAGTGCTCTATGAAGGCAGGGGCTGTGCGTGTCTGATACCTGGTTTACCTACTCTGCTTGGCTCAGAGCAGGGCCTCGGGAAACGCTAGTGAATGAATGAATCAAAGAGTGAATTCAATCAAGTGTAACCCTCAGCCCTTTGCCTCCAGCTGGGCCTGGTGAAATTACTATGATGGTCAGCACAGAGTTAATGCTGAGTCCTCCTCTGATTCCGCAAACTCTGGCCTCCTGTGGTGTTGAGGGCTTTGTGATCTGCACATTAATTAGGCTCTTAATGAAAACACAGACCTGAAAGCTCCCAGATGGGGGAGGAGTGAATGTCATTGGCCACCGGGCTCCAGGATGTGACTTGGCCCAGGCAGCAGAGGGACCTCACCCCTGAATTCCAGCTCGGGCCCAGCAGGGTGCCTAGTGAGGCTCATGCCTGGGCGAAGGGTAATGATAACTTGAAAATGGCACCTTTACAGGCACCTTACTGTCAAGGCCAGACCTGAATTAGTTCAGGCCAAATGACAGAGGCCCCAGGAGAAAACCTCCGTGAAGTTGGAAGAGTTTTCACGAGGATAACTGCCGTCTAGCATGTACTGGTAGGCAGCGCCCAACGGACACTCCCTTTAAACTTTAGCAACTGCCTATGTAATTTGGTAAAACCCCTCTGTATAACAAATTTCACAATATGTACCAAGCATCTTAAAAATGACTGTACTCTTTGGCCCAGTCACGAATCAAAGAGCCCACACATTTGGGGAAATGACTGTAAATGAAGGCAACTCTTTATGGACAAATTTGCTGATCACATCACTATTTTTAGAAGAGGAAAATCTGTAAACAACCTAAATGTTCACTAGTAGGAAGACTTCTAACTAATAAGTTTACTTGCATAGCTAACATTTATTTCGTGTTTTCAACGTACCAGACATTGTGCTAAGATCTTCCTGTGTTACATGTTATCCCATCCCATCCCAGTTATGAAGGAGCTACTCCTGTTACGCCTTTTATGCATATGAGTAAACTGAGGCTTGGCGACAACAGGTGGGGGTAAGATTAGAAACAGGTGGCCTAACTCCAGAAACTGAATTCTCACTACACTGTATCATCCCTCTCAAAGTGTGTGTGTGCGTGTGTGCGTGTGTGCGTGTGTTTATTTGACGGAATATTGTACATCTATTTTAAATATTATCCATCTATTTTAATTTTATAATTCTATTTTAGTAACATGGAAGATGCTTCTGTTTTACGTTGAATTAAGAACAGGATGTGAAACTGTCTATATAACATTAGTACAACCTCTTAAAACATTTAATCCATGCATATAGAACAGAAAAAGGAAACATATGAATGTGTTAACGGTGACTGTATTTGGGTGGGTGGGCGCTTTCTCCCTCCACATTCGGACAGTGAGGATGAACTCAATGGCTTTATATTTGCATGTCTCCAACGTGGCGTAGTCTCTCATACCCGTTGTCACCACCCGGGGAAGTGGACTGGCAATTCTGGGGTAAAGCCACAAGCCATGAGCAATCCCACAAGCCCTGCACAGGGTAGCCTGCAATTACCCATCTCAGCCCAGTTATCAGGGAGAGCGGGCCTGACTCAGAGCAGAGACCACAAGCTCGCAGCCAACCACAGCCCCACACTGTCCAGCCCACACAATGCTTTCGGCTGCATGGTGTTACATTGGTTTGTGTTTGGTTTTGTTTTTACTTGAATTATCTGACAATTTCCAGTTGGAAGATCCTGGGAAAATCTAGCTTTCTGCCTTCTCTTAAAAAGAAGATCCAGGCCACATGGCAACAGTCAGCCAGAGCTGGGTTGCAGCCACCCCTCCCACAGGATCTGGGCAGCTTGCAACTGTGCGCACCACTCCCGACTGCCTTCCCAGAACCAAGGCTGACACATGTGCTTGAACTGCTGTGTTTCTAACAGCAGAGTGATATGGAAAGTGAAGTATGTTCTGTGTTTCAATAAAAAGAGGAAAAACGAAACACAGGTTAGGAGGGCTGTAGGTGTCCAAAAAATGGAAAAGGGTACATTTTCCAGGTACCTGTGCTTACTTATGTTACCTCCCTGGTCCCAGCGAGTCTTTGAGTTTTCTATCTCTGGCCAAGAGGGTTCCCGAGGAACAAGTGAAAGATAACTACACCCTTCCTCATCTTCTGGAGAGATTCCTGGCAGAAAGTACTGCCTGATGACCCACTGCCTGCCTCCCATGCTTTATCCCCAATAGTTGATCCTGACCAGCACCTGTAGTCGCCAAAGCCCTTTCCCCATGCATCTGGGGGACAGGGGAAGGTAAGGAAGAGTGGGCCACACAGAGCGGAGCTGCCCAAAGCCACAGAATTCAGACCCATCCCTCGAAGCCCACAAGCTATGTCCACTGCTTGAACACTGTCATTTTGGAGACATCCTCCAAGTCCCCTTTCCTCCCGCAAAGTTTGCAACTGGTTTTGTACATGATGATTTTGTGCAAAGGCCCAGATATTACCAAAGTTGTTGTAGCCTCAGCTTCTACAGAACCCTGGGGCAGAAGCAGAAACAGCATCAGTGGGCTCTGAGTCAGTTGCCTGGGTCTGTATCCCAGCTCCACCTTCCACTAGGGCAGTGACCTCAGGCGGGTGATGGAATCTCTCTGTGCCTCAGTCTCCCCTTTGTAAATGTCTAGGAATTGGGTTGTCGTGAAGATTAAACACACACCAAGTTCTTCGCACAGTGCCTGGCACGTGGTGAGGGCTAAGTAAACACTGGCTGCTCGGCCCCCATGGCTGTGACTCTTCTGGGTTAGTCCAGATCAGAGGCTCTAGGGGCACAGCTGAGGCGGACCCTCCAGTCTCGGTTTCTACCTTCCCTCCGCCCACTCAGGTCAACCGTTTTGTGTCCGCACTGCCAGCTAAGCCCCTGGGATCAGGCGCTAATGACTTGGAGCTTTGCAGGGCTGAGAAAAATCTGTGTGCAGGACCTCCCTTGGTCTCTTATTAAGAGCCTTCCCTGAGCTCCCCAAAGATCAGCTTCCTGGCACACACTGGGGAAGACAGAACAAACACATTTTCGTTTTCTGTCGCTGCCTCAAGCGGTTTACTTAAGAACCGGTTTCCTTCTTGCGCCACGCGGATTCACGGAACTGCCTCCCGCCCAGATGCTGGAGGAGGGGCGGGGCACACCATCCCCATGTTCTCCCTGCTCAGCGGGCTTCTCCAGGAAACAAGGCTCCAGAAGTGTCCCGACTTCCTGGACGGGCAGTTCTAGAGAGTCCCAGCCCAGGTGGGCTGTGCCTCAGACTCCCATGGCCCAGGAGAGCAGGCATGGGTGGCCCTCGGTGCTGCCCTAACCAGGTGTACCGTCCTGACCTCTACGCTCTCCTTCCACCCCTCCCACCACCTGCCCCGGAGCCCTTCCTGACCCCCAGCCTGGCTGAGAGCCCAACCCACTCCCTGCCACCCACCCTATTTGGAGTGGCCCAATTCCTGTCTGCCCGTCTGCTGGACAGAGCACTACAAGAGGCACGGAGCCTTCTGTTCATCGCTGTGTCCCCAGCACCTAGCCCTGAGCCTGGCACACAGCAGGTACATAACTATTGTGCGTTGGGTAGATGAACAGGGCTAACAGTCATGCTGACCTCCCACTGTCGGGTGGATATTAAATGAGATGATGCACACACAGCGCTTAACACAGTGTCAGGACACGATGAACACTTAGGCAGCTGCTCATGGAGGCTGCTCAGCTCCCTAAAAGTGAGGCTCCTGCCCTGGCTGTTCTGCTCCTATCCTTCCTCCAGTCTCCGGAGGCTTCTAGCCTGGCCTCAGGACCCCTGCAGCTCAGGCCTTAGCCTGCCAAGTCAGCCACCATTCTAGAACCCTCTGCAGGAAAAGTGTAGGTGGGCGAGGACAGAACAGAGAATGGAAGCAAACACGGTGAAGAAAGTTTACCCATTAACTTGCCTCCAAACGTCCCGGCATTTATTGAGAAACACCTTCCTTGGTGTCTAGGCTGGCTGAGGGCCCCCTCACAGTACAAAGCATGCCTACTCCTCTCTCTTCCCCTTCCATGGACAAGGTGCCCTGGTTGTGAAGGAGGTGGGGCTGCCCCCAGGAGCCTCATCACCGAGACTCTTGCAACATCTGGACCCCAAAGAGCTTTAAGGCTTATGGAGAGATTTCCTCTGCACCCTAGACTAACACAGCTTTTTGGAAGTAGACAGGATAGCGCAAAAAACCAGCCTGGGGGCCAGGACTCCTGGGTTCTAGGCCTGTCCACGACGCCCTTCATTTCTCTACATCTTTGCTTTTGCCTCTGGGATAGGACCAGATCAGCGAGCTCCAAACTCTTCTCAGAGGTGTGACCTCTTTGGTCAAACTGAGCTGTACCAAGACACGATTCAGTATGTCAGATGGATGGAGGTAAGGACCTGCCTGCCCCGTGTCTCCCTGGGCGGCCCCCATGGGAGTATGCTCTGTGACCCTCTGGGTGAGCCAACCCGCTTGTCGCCCTGCATCTCCCCTCATGCTGACAGGGGCCCTGAGCACCCAGCAGGTGTGACTCATGTTCTTGGGGTAGCAGGGACCCCTGTGAGGAGTATTAGCATTGTGCTCAGAGTGTGTGCAGACCTGCCCTAGACCCCTCCCCGGCTGAGCAGGGAGTGCAGGCTGAATCGAGGAACCTGGGTTGGGGGTGGGAGAGGCACTGGCCTGGGATGCTCCTGAGCGAGCTTTTGGGGCTTCAGCCATGGGGCAGAGCCGACCCCCCCCGCCTCTGTGGGCAGAGGGTTCACACGGAGGCCGTTCAGGAGGCTGCCGAGGAGAGGGGTCTTACCCATGAGATCTGTCAGGTATATATCTGAGGTGAAGGAGGGACCTGGGATGCAATCCTTCCATTATACAGAAAAGAGACTGAGGCCCAGGAAGGGATAATATCTTCCCTGAGGAGACAGAGTAAAATGAGAGCCAAGGACCAAACCCCAAGGTACTGAAATTTGTCCAAGACCCCCAGCTCATCCCTCCTCTGGAGCTGGCGCTATCTACTCTGCACAGCAAGTACCTTCCCACTCTTTCCATCCTCCTTTATCAAAACTGCTCCAGGAGGAGTCAGAAACCTCTTTCCCAGCAGGGAGGAGATGAGAGCTCCAGCTCGCGGCGCAGGAGTAGCTACGCAGCACATAAGAAATGAAGCTCTGGGCTTCCCTGGTGGCGCAGTGGTTGAGAGTCTGCCTGCCGATGCAGGGGACACGGGTTCATGTCCCGGTCCGGGAAGATCCCACATGCCGCGGAGCGGCTGGGCCCGTGAGCCATGGCCGCTGAGCCTGCACGTCTGGAGCCTATGCTCCGCAACGGGAGAGGCCACAACAGTGAGAGCCCCGCGTACCGCAAAAAAAAAAAAAAAAAGAAAAAAAGAAATGAAGCTCTAATGGAACACCAAGGGTGAGGGAGGGGCGGCCCGCTTCATGGCCCTGCAGCCAGTTCAGCTTGAGGCCTCCCTGGCTGCACTCCCTGGTGTGGGGGGGGCAGGTGTGGGTCTGAGACCTGGGCAGTCACACAGGGCCCCTCAATGCTCTGCTGTCGCCCTTTTAAAATTCTTACTAATTTGTGATCAAAAGATCTCATTTTCATTTCACCCTGGGGGGCTGCAAGTTATGTAGCTGGTCCTGACTGCCCAGTCATTAACTGTGTGTCCTTGAATAAGCATCTTAACCTCTGGGAACTTCAGTTTTCTCATCTGTAAAATGGAAAAAATCACAGCACCTGCCTCAGAGAATTGTGCTGAAGACGAATTAAGGGAACCCATGCGGGGCTCTTTGCAGGCACCGGGCGCGTAGAAAATCCTTAACCAGTGAGAGTTACCACTACAGATAAAATGATTCAACATAGATGCCCTGCTCCATAAAAAGATTATTAATCAAATCCCAGACCTGGGAAACCAGGAAAGGGTCACAGGTCCCCAGACGCCAGCCCACTTCCCCTGGCCGCTTACCTTCCCGAAATGGCTGTGTTTGCATCTGCAGCCGGATCTTGATGAGGTCCACGGGCGCACCCAGCCCCACAGAGACCACGCCAGCCACCATGCTGGCCAGGAGCAGGTCAGACAGCACGCGGGGTGAGCCGGCCTCGGGCTCCTGGCACCGGTGGTGGCTGAGGAACCTCTGTGTGTTGCTGAAGACCCCAAACACCACTGAGTTGTAGACAGCGATGCTGGTGAGGGGGAAGGCCATGCCCTTGAAGAAGCCAAACACCTGTGGGGAGACCCAGGGGGAGGAAGCATGAGGGCCTATGCTGCCCTTGGCAGAGACCTTGCCCTCCTGGAGCCTGCGGGCTGGCAGGGGAGACACCATAGGAGAAGCAAACCAGTACGTTGGTGGAAAGAATAAAAGAGGATGCTGATGTGAGGGGAGAGACAGGGGAGGGCGAGAGCATCCTTAACCCGAGGAGGAACCGGCTTCTGCATGAAGCTTTGGTTCCTGAGCCGTGATGTGCTGGGCCTGGAACCTGCATTTGTCACTGGAGTGGCAGTGTTCTTGGGCTGTGGCTGAGGGCAGCCCATGGAGCCCCAGTGGGTAGTGGGCTTACCAAGCACCACACACTCTTTCCTCATGTGTCACTCCAACAAAAGCATTCTCTGGGCACGTGCCAGGCCCTGGAGGACAACAAGAAAGACACACTCTCCGCTCTCACTGAGCTCACAGTCTGGGGGCAGGGGAGGGGGGACCCAGACAGACTGACAGGCAATTAAAATATAATGTGCTAAGCCTGTAGTGATGGGGTAAGAAGGGTCCCCCAGCATCCCAGGGGCACCTGGGCCAGCATGTAGCTGGGTGCCCCGAGCATGGGAGTCTATTGGAAAAAAGCCAGAGGGGGAGTCCCCGGATGAACAGCACGATGTGGCTTCTGTCCATACACACTGCGTTCTCAGCAAACACCACAGATGCTCCACTGAACCTGGAAAATTCCACAGGCTCTTCGAGGAGTCAGTGCAGCACACATGACACCAAAGATGAAGAAGCACCAGGAAGCCATTGTAAAAACTCCAGGCTGTGCTCAAACCCACTAATCCCGACCTGAACGCATGCCCCCTGTTTGCAAGGGGCAGGACACCTCCTCACACAGGCGTCCACACACGCATGTGCACGCAAACACATATGCACGCACGCACCATGCTTCAGCCTCCTCCTCTACAACAAGGTCCCTCAGATAACTTGAGACATCACTTAGCTCTGAGCTGCTGTGTGTCAGAGGAACACCCACAGTCCCCACAGAAACCCCAGAGCGGAGATGCAGGCTGGCAGACACTGCGGAGAACATGTGCCAAAAAGGAGGCTCAACAGCTGCCGTTCAGGGGACACAGGAATCGGACAACATTACCCCGGAGCAACGAGTGCTGGGTTTACAGCGCTCCCCCTGATTTTAAAGCAGACGATCAAGAGAGTCAGAACAACACCAGGACACAAGACATATTCTGACTGAAGAGAAGAACCTCCAGGTGCAGGCAGGAGGCTCCCGAGCTCCAGGGCACTTCCTAGGATGGAGCCTGGGCGGGGACAGCAGTCAATAACGGGGCCACATTTCCAGTGACTCAAGGAGAAGCCCAGGGCTGCCACAGGGCTTACACCCGACTATTTCTTTAAACCAACAGGTCATTTCATTCTAAATTTTAAAATTTATTTTAAATTCCCCAAGGAAGAGCCTTGGAGTCTTCCAAAAGCACATACTCATTCTCAAGAAGGTCACCTGATGCTTCTTCTACAAAATGCTATTCAGAATTTCCCCTTCGCAGAGAAAACCCCTGGGTCCATGGTCTGGAGCGACCTGGGGTGCAAGCCCGTTCGGGGTGTCTGGGATCAGAAGAGCCTGCTCCCCGCACCCGCCGCCCCATGCTGGGATAAAGGGAGCCTGTGAACACATGGTTTACCGCCACACATTAGGTTTTGAAAACCTGGCAGGTCCTCCTGTTTTTGTAGGAATTTTCCACATTGTGGTTCTAAATGCCTCCGAATTTCTCCAGAGAGGTGACGCCAAACCAGTTTTTTTCCTCAATAACATCCCACTTGGGGGCAGGGTTAAGTTTAGGTAACACATAATATTTGAGGATGGTGTGAGATGAAGAGAGAAAATTGAGCCGAAGGTGATGAGCGGAATAAACAGGCCTCCTGCTGGGCGTGCCGGTGTGAGGGGCTGTGACCTCGGTCCCCAGGAGGAGACCCCACCCCGGGAGCACTTACACTCTCCCTCCTGTACACAGTGCGGATGCAGCTAAGGGTGCTCCCGTAGCCAGTGCCGGCCTGCAGGCGAGCCTGCGGAGAAAGGCAAGGGCGTGAGGGCCAGCCGGAGACAGGTTACATCCCCACCTCCCTCACGGCGCTGGGCTCCCAGCACTGAAGCCCAGAGAAGGAAAGGCCCTGCCCCAGTGACCCCGTCAGGAAGGAGGCCTGGACTTCAGTCCCGGCCTGGCTGGCCTTGCATCCTCTCCCTGCACCAAGTCCCGTTCTCACCTTGCTGAATGCAGCAGGAGTCCCCTCGGTCTGAGAGAAGAACAAAGGCCAGTTTGGTGTGCAAAAACAACGCTTGTGTGGGGACACATGATGCTGCTGCATCTTGAGTACAAAAAGCTAACCCGTGGCTCTGGCCCACCTGCTGTCCGTCAGTCTGCCCTCCTAAATACTCCCAGGAGCAACCTGCTCTTCTCATCTCCAGAACCCCTGCATCTCTCACCCTGATGATGGGCTGGGCCCCTCGCTGGCCTCCTGCTTCCCCCACCCCAACTCCTCTGCCTGTGTCTACACAACAGTCAGACTAATCTTTTCCAAACAACGATGAATGTTTGTCACTGCTGTTTCAAGCTCTCCAGTGGCCTCCCACCAAACTCAGAATAAATTCCACCCTTAACCAGCACCCAGAAGCGTGGCTTTCACCACCTGCAGGTCATTTCCTCCACACCCGTTGGGCCTGCCACGCGGCACGTTCCTGGACCCTGGAGCATCCGTTGCTTCTCACTTCCAGAACGTTCCACCTGCTTTCCTCCCCTGGAAGGCTCTTTCTCCAGCTTCTGCTCATCTCTTGGGTCTGAGCTTACATGCTGCAATGATGTGATCTGTTTGTCTGTTTACTTAGGGTTTATTTGGGCTCTCCCTCTGGGGCAGGGCCGTCTTGTATTTCCCTCTCGTCCCCGGAGCCGAGCGTGGCTGTGGCACTCGGCCCTTTGCACTGGCTAACCGAGGGGCCGGAAGGTGAAACTGTGGCATCCTCTAATGGAGGCTGGCTCTGGTGACTGGGGGCATCCGTAGACCGGCAGAGGGTCTGAGAAAAGCCACAGAAGAGCCCAGGGCACACCTCACTCTGGGTCTAGACCAGAGCAAAAGTCTGTCAGCTCTTGAGGAAGCTGCCACCGAGGCCAGCAGCACAGCTCAAGCCTCTAAGGACTCCAATTGCAACAGGAGCTAGCATTTAGTATGCACCAACTGCATACTTGGGAAAACACTGGAAATCTTATGGAACTTTTCTCACAGAATCCCACAAATGCTCTGAGGCATGGATACTATCCCCACTTCACAGATGAAGAAAGCTGATTCCCTGTACATGTTTCCGATTGCTGCTGTAACAAATTACGATAAATTCAGTGGCTTAAAACAATGCAAATGTATTCTCTTATAGTGCTCTAGCTGGGCTGTAGAGAGCTGAGCCCTGAGTAGAAAACCCTGGTCACATTGCATCAAACATAAACTTTAAATGCACCAGCTGTGCCTGGAGCCAGCAGTGCATCCTGACCCCAGCTCTACTGCCACCAAGTAGCCAGTGCTGGCTCTCCCACCTGTGGTGAGGCAGCTGCAGGCAGGGAATGAGTCTTTGACCCAGGTCAGCAGCCCAGATCCTTCTAGATTGGCTCTCCCAGGGGCGACCCTGGGAACCAGGAACAAGTCACTCATCTGCCTCCCCACACTCTAATGTGTGTATTCTTCAGGACAGGAGGGGATCGTTCACTGCTCTATCCTCACTGCCACTTGACAATCCTCATGACAGCCCCACCAGGGAGGTGCTCTTTGCCCATTTTACAGACGAGGAAATCGAGGCTTGGGGAGGTTAAGTGCTGTGCCCTAGGCATAGGAGAGTATGTGGGAGGCTGGAGCTGTACTCCAGGTTATTCTGACTCTGAGACTATTGCCCAGACCTTTCTCAGTGAACAGGAACTCTAGAGAAAATGCCAGCCAGAATGAAGGAGGATGTTCTGGAGAGAAACAAGGGCCCCAGGCCACAGCCCCGGGCTGGACCCAGAGGCCAGCCATGTAAGCCAGCATCTTTAGGCTGGGACCCTCAGCAGGGAGGTTCTCGGGCTGAACAGAGACAAGATTTTATGTATCAGGAAAGGTTCCCTGCAGAGGCTCAGGGGGCAGAGTGGAGAAAAGAAGGAGAGTCCTGGTCTTTACAGGTGACATGTCGCCAGGCAAAGGGTGGCCAGGCTTTCCTGTGCCAGGGGCAGGGGATGAGGATGGGGGTTCCAACAAGCTCTACCCTCCCCTAACCAAGCTGCAGGTGAGGGAAGGATGCTCTACCAGGGAGAGACACTGGTTGCCTGGGTCAGAAATGTGGCTGTTAGGCCTGCCGGGGAAGGACTGGACTTGCTTTGTCCACCACTGCTGCCCTGCCAGCCCCACAGTGCCTGCACAGAGACAGCATCCAAGATGCATTTGAGGTATGAGCAGAAGGCTGGGCCTGTGTGAGGGGCCAGGAAGTACCTTTAACTATTTAGACACATAGGCTGACCTCCCCATCAAGAAGAGAGCAGGCCTGGGCTCTGACTGAGGAGGGGCCCACGGCCACGCAGGGAGGAAGATGGGGAGAAAGGGGACCACAGTGACCACGGGAGAAGGGCCTGGCAGGTCCTCTTTGTGCACGACCCTGGCACAGCGTTAGATACAAATGCGGAAGTCAGGGTGAGGAGGCGCTATTTGCGGCCACGTTCTCAGGGTACAGCTGTGAGTGCTGGTCACCATGGGGACAGGTGGCAGGGGTAGGGGTGGACCCAAAGAATGTCCCTTTGTAACACCTCACTCCTCAATGCTTCGATTTGTTGTATGTCCTGAGGTGACACCCTTCCCCTTTCTGGGCCAGTTTCCACACGTGTAGAACAAGAAGCGTGGATGACCCCAATGCCAGGTGGCTTTGCTGGCTCCGTCAAGTTATAACAGCTTCCCATTCCCAACCTAAGTCTAGAGTCCTAACCTGAAGGTCAAGGCCTCCAAGGATTGAGTGCCGACCTACCAGTCCTGGATTCTGATCCGTAGCTGCTTTCAGAAACCTGATGCATCAGCAGAAGTGGCCATGTTGGCCCTTCCAAAGCACGGCCCCCCCGGTGGTGTCCCCACCTCACTGTCTTTGCCCGTGCCGGTCTCTGTGCCTGGAGTATCTTTTCCAATGGCCCAAGCTTAGATTATGGGCCCAGATTCTGGTTCCTTCGCTCCATAGAGGCTTGCAGGAGAGCACTCACAGTGCCCCATCCCTCCCCTGCAGCTCATGAGAGCCTGGAGGCAGAAATGGAGCTTCACAAAAACAAAATCACTGCCCAGCAAGGACGGGGGAGCATTCCAGCTGGGCCTCCTAGCGCTCCACCCCCGTGGACTGGCACAGAGAGCCTGCCCTGCGCTGGTGGCTTTCTGGGGGTCAGAAACAGCAGGCACATTCCCGGAGTCAGACTCACTCCAGGCCCCTTTCCAAAAGGTAATGGCAACATGGCTACCGTACCTTGACTGTGTCCAGAGGGTGGCCGACGATGACGCTCGCTGCACCTGTGGATCAAAGAGGACGTCCTGGTTACTCAGTCCCTGGACTCCTCGCTTGTACTGGCTGGTTCTTAGGACAGAACAGAGGACTCAGACGCTTACATTCACTTATTCAGTCAATGCCCAGTCACCAGAGGGGACAACCCCCACCCAGTGTGTTAGGCACAGGCTCACGCATGGAGGAAGGCAAGAAAATGGAGTAAAACCTGGGTCCTGCCTCAAGAAACAAGTACCCTAAAAAAAGGGAGATAAAGGTGCTGGGATAACTGGGTACCCACATGCAAAAGAATAAATAGACCTCTACCTCATACTATATACAAAAGTTAAAAGGAACCAAAGACCTGAATGGAAGCACTGCAACTACAGAAATCATATGCTAAAATATAGGGGGAGATCTCCACGAATGGAGATTTGCAACAGATTCTTACATATGACAACAAAAGTACAAGCAACATAAGAAAAACTGGATAAATTGGATGTCATAAAAATTAAAAACGTTTGTGCATAAAAGAACACTCTCAGGAAGGTAAAGAAACCTAGAGAAGGGGGGGGAATATTTGCAAATCGAACATTTGATAAGGGTCAGATATCCAGAATATGTAAAGAACTCTAACAACTAAAAAGAAAAAAAAAACTTTTTTAAGGGCAAAGGACTTGAATAGACATTTTTCCAAAGAAGATATACAAACGGCCAAGTACCTGAAAAGATGCTCAACATTATTGGTCATTAGGGAAATGCAAGTCAAAAGCACAGTGAGATTCTGCTTCACACCCACTAGGATGGCTATAATAAAAAAAAAGAAAAGAAAAGAAAAGGAAAATAACAAGTATTCGTGATGATATAGAGAAATTGGAACTCGTATATATTGCTGGTGGAAATGTAAAATGGTGCAGCTGCCGTAGAAAACAGTTTGGCTTATTACAAAGTTAAACATAGGATTACCCTATAACCCAGGGATTCCACGGTTAGAAATATACCTAAAAGAACTGAAAACAGGCCCTCAAACAAGTACATATTCACACATGTTTATAGCAGCACTATGCAAAAAAGCCAAAAGGTAAAAACAGCCCAATGTGCACTGCTGGATGAGTGGCTAAATAAAATGTGGTGTATCCATACGATGGACTATTCCTAGACATAAATAGGAATGAAGTACTGACACGTGCTGCAGTGTGGACGAACGTGGGAAACATTACGCAAAGCGGAAGAGGCCAGACACAAAAGGTCACATCCTGTATGATCCCATTTATAGGAATTATCCAGAATAGGTAAATCTATAGAGACAGAGAGCAGATTAGTGATCGCCAGGGTTTGGAGGAGGGGAAATGGCGGTACCTGCTTAATGGGTCCAGAAACTCCTTTGGGCGTGAGAAAAATGTTTTGGAACTAGATAGATGGTTGCACAACACCGTGAATGTACTAAATGTCACTGAATTGTATACTTTCAAGTGATTCATTTTGTTATGTGAATCTCACCTCAAAAAAAAAGAGGGAGGGTATGAAGAGAAAACCCAGAAACTTTTCAGGTACCTGCAGGTTATTTAGCTTTTCTACGCCTCCCTTGTAGCATGTGTAGTGGGAATAACATTAGCACCTACCTCACGGTTCCATTTTAAGAATGAACTGAAGTAGAAAAGGTAAAGGGCCAGCAGAGCTTGGCACTTACAGGATGCTCAAAGGGGCTGCCATCCCTATCGATTTTTTTTTTAAGAAGGCCTCTTTGAAAAGGTGATGGATCTCTGGATCTTTTCAATGAAAAATGCCCATCCACACACACCTTCACAAGGCCAGAACGATTTTGGAGGCAAGCAAGACCGCCCTGAGGCCGTACCGCAGAAGGCAATGATTGTGAGATTGAAGCAGGAGCCATCCTTCTGAGACCCATTCCCCGTGCTGATGAGGAAGCAGTGTCTCTGCTAGCAGGAGTGACTGCACCAGGTAGGGCAGACCAGGGGTCCTGGAACATTAGATATCTACAGGGCAGAGAAACCAGCTATTCCAGAACAAATGTTCCCTTGGTCTAGAACCTCCAGGCCCCTCTCAACCCTTCCTTCCCGCAGAACGGGGCAGAGGCAGAAAGATGGTGGGCGGCGGAAAGCCGGGCCATTCACTCTACAGGAACCCCTCCCTTCAGGGGAAGGAAGGAGCTCTGGTCCTCAGGCTCTGGCTGTATCCCTCAGCCCAGGGCAGCAGCCCCAGACCCAGCCTTGGGCCATTATCTCCCTGCACACTCATTAGTCCACCCATCTGAAAGCAGGGATACAAGATAAGAAACAGAATTATCAGGTCAGTGGTTTCCAGACCTTAGGATATTACAGACCAGTAAAATTTCAAGCAAGATGTGAAGGATGTAATGGTGAAAGTTTATCATGACAGGTCACTGAGAGAGAAAACAGCTATAGATGAGTACAGGGCTTAAAATGGCCCTGGTACCAGACTGTCTGGGTTGGAATCCTCATGTTCATCCTAGATGTATGGTTTGGGGAAAGTCATTGAATTTCTCTGAGTATCCATTTCCTCATCTGTCAAATGGGGATGTAATGATAGTAGCTACCTCATTAGAGCTATAAAGAAATATACGTAGACATGAGACCACATATTGTATGATTCTGTTTATATAAAGTGTCCAGAAAACACTAATTTATAGAGCCTGAAAGTGGTTGCCCAGAGAGAGAGGGAGGGGATGGGGTTTAATTGTAAATGGGCATGAGGGATCTTACTGGGGGATGAAATGTTTTAAAACTAGTTTATGGTAATGGTTGCAACACTTGGTAAAATTACTAAAAATCCCTAAATTGTACACTTGAAATGAGTGGATTTTATGATATGTAAAATAACCTCAATAAAGTTGCTTTAAAAGTATCCATGTAGCATTTAAACAGCACCTGACACTTATGAAGCATTCACTGCTACTACATTCGTGTTCATTTCATGGAAGCGAAAACAAAAACAAACAAAACCATGTTGACATCAACAAAGTAAGGGCAATCTCAGAATAAAGGACAACCCACTACTTGCTGTGTGAGTTGGGGAGGGTCTCTGTGTCAGCAGAGATTTTGAGCTGCTCTGACAGTCTTACCCTCCAGGACATTTCTCAAACCAAGCCCCTGGCAGCCCTACTGAAGTTGGTCTGACTATTTAAAGGGCAGCCGAGGAAAGCCTCCCCCTCCGGACGGCTGAAAGGTTGTCCGAAGAGGGTCTGGATGTGCCTGGCAGGTCCCTGGGCACAGTCCCCTGACTGGCAAAGTTAGGAGAGGCAGGTCTCAGCCCTACCCAAGGGAGCCTGTGCAATGGAACTGCCCCCAGGGAGAGGAATCACCTTTGCTTGGGAGGGTGAGAAGCAGGGGCCCTGCAGCCACCTGTCACCTGCGGGGGACAGACATGGACTCCTGCTAGGAGGTGGGAGGGTGCCACCAGAAGGGGAACCACCCGGGATCCTAGCTGGTTAGTTGCTTTTTTTGTTTTTTTTTCCTTTCCTACAAATCTCCTGGTCTCCATACCTAGAACACTTAGTGGGGCACAAACATGCTAGCCATAGCCTCTACCTGAGCGAGCGTCTCAGGATTTTACATTGGGGAGGGACTGCATTCGCCAACAGCTCTTTTCTGATGGTCCTCTTAGATGGAGCCAAAAGAAAGGCTATATCTGACAATAAGCAAAGTCCCTCACCCCCGCCCCCCCCCCCAATAGCTGAGCAAAGAGGAGGGATAGACCTATTGGAAAGAGAATAATGGAGAAGCAAGGCAATGGATGCGACTATTGCCTAAGCAAACACACCCCAGGCTCAGCAGAGAGCGTCTCCAGGAGTGGTAGGAAGGGACCGGCGGGCCCAGCAGTGCCCGAGGAGAGGCATGACAGTTGGCTGTGGCTGAAAACGTGAAGGGTTCCTCCTATCTGGCAGCGGACACCTGCAGCCGGTGCTGGGCTCCCAGCTCTGCGCTCCGCTCCCCGCAGCCGGACGCCACAAGGGCCGGCCTGACCGCCAGGCCGGGCTCCGCATCCCGCGCACGGGGGCGGGCGGCGGTCAAACGCCACCCTCACACACGAGTTCCTGTGAGCCCAGAGTCCCCAGACTCAAGTGCGCACCAGGGCGCCGAAGGGTGTGTACGCGCCGGGACGTTCCATTGGCTGTCCGCTTTGACCATTGGTTTAATCATTACAGGATCAAGTTCCGAGGACCCAAACTTTGAGGCAAATCGCAGGCTCGGGATGAATCTCCCCCGGGGTCGCGGCAGCAGGCGAGAAGCGGCAAGACCAGCCGGGCGGCGGGCAGCGAGCACCCAGAGCGCGTGTGGGCAGCGCCTGGGCGCGGAGCTCCCTGACCCGGCACGGCGTGGAAACTCCGCCTGCGCAATTCCCGGCTGACTCGCTCTCTTCCTCTCGGGCCGGGCTGTCCCGTCAGCGCACTCACCTCTGGGGGTCCCTCCCATCCGGGGATGCGCTCACCTCCGATCCAGCCCGCCACAAAGTCTTCCAGCTGGAAGTTGCCCATGGCCGGGGCCGCGGAGCCTCGCGTTCCCGGAGCCGGGTCGGTGCCCGTTCAGGGTCTGCTGGTCATGGCCCACGGGCGAGCGCGCCGGACGGGCGAAGTCAGGGACGCGGAGCTACCGGCAGGCAGGTCCTTCTCCACAACGGGTTCGGAATGGCTCGGAATCGCCGAAGCGCGCGGGCCGCCGGGCTCGCGCTCCAAGTGCCCGCGGGCAGCTGACATCACGCCCCCAGTAGACCTTAAAGGCGCAGCGCGCGGGCCAGGCGAGGGAGTGTGCACCGGTAGTTATGGTAGTTCTTCACATCTCCTCCGAGACACTGGAAATGATTTCAGGGACATTTCTCAAAGTTCATGACAAGAGGTACAGAGGAAGGCTTTATCCGAAGTCCAGAAGTATTTGATTACAAACACCAAGGTCTCTCTGTGATAGGATTATTTAGCTGGGTGGACACATCCTCTTTTTAGCGAAAACAGAGCTGAAATAATTATAATTGAATGTCCAACTATCAACTAAACCAGAAGTTCTCAATTCTTTGAGCTGACTGAAAGCCATGGACAGTTTCTCTATAAAATACAAAGGACACACAATCTTCCATAACAACTTTAGTGGTCAGGGGCTCTTCCTCCGCCTGCACTCCACACCTTTCTCTAGCCCCCAGGTTTCAAGACCCTATCTATTCCTGAATTACTGAAATAATGTGTGGAAAGCACCTAGCCCAGGGGCAGTCTCCAAATCAGCGCTAAGTAAGTACTCGCTCTTAATAATGTGCAACATTTCCTGGGCACTGACATCGGGCCCCCTTCACTGTACCTGGGCTAACCCCTCACAGCAGCCCTGTGAGATGGGTATTATTATTATCCTCATTCCTAGGGAAATGATTGTATGACACATAGATTTTAATCTTTTAGAAAACTGGTCCAGATTAGGAGACGAAACTTGTCGCACATGAGTTGTAGGTTTAGCTGTGTGAGGACAGATTTGAGCTTTTTCCCAGGAGATCCAGCTGCCACGGTGGAGAGCCCAGGGGAGACCCCACCCAGACTTGAAGGTCCTGCAGCACCCCCGGCTGAGGGCACACAGCCCCCTGCTGAGAGCACCCCGGGCCAGGTGGGAATTTCCAGAGCCCTGAAAACTCTCAGCCTGCCCCTGGCCAGGCTTTCAGGAGGGATTAGGCTAGCCTGGAAATTTCCTCTGAGAGCTGCCTCGGCGTGAGGTCTGGGTGGCCAGGCAGCACGCTGTGCCCCTGGAAGTGCCTGCCTTGAAGCTCCCCGAAGCCGCTGATGCCCCACCCACAAAGCCCCCAGGGCTCTCTGAGCCAGTCCCCACCCCCTGCAGACAAGCAGACCCAAACCCAGCTCAGCCTCCTTGGCTCCAACACTTCTGACCAGCCTGCAAACGCACTCCCTGCACGCCCCAGACAAGCACAGGGAGCCAGAGCTGCCTCGCCCTGAGGATGTTTTCAAGCCAGAGTCTGTGCCAAGTCTTACTTCCTCACTCCCCCTCACAGCAGCTGTGAGCAGGCACTGGGGGTCATCCCGGCGATGGTCACTTTTATGTGTGACCATCTGGCTGCGTGACACTACCCAGTGATTTGATCAAACGCTCATCCAGGTGTTGCCGGGAAGGGATGCTGTGGAGGTGACGACCAACTGATTTTAAGTCTGGGAGCTCATCCTTGATAATCTGGGTCAGCTTCGTCCAGTCAGCCGAAAGCCTTTAGAGCAAAATGGACGTTTCCCTGAGAAAGAAATGCCACCTGTGGGATGAGCATTTCCAGCCTGCCAGCCTGCCCTCCAGATGTCACACTTGCCCAGCCGGACCCTACAATTATGTAACATAGAATCTCCCTCTGCTTCTGTTTCTCTGGTAGAACCCTAACTGTGTACACCTGTAAAATAGAGACGAAGCGGCTCGTAGGAGACTCAGGGAGGTTTCATGAAACCCTAACCAGTCAGGGGGTCTCATGCCCCCCAGCTGTGAGCTGGTGGAGGAATTCTAGAGACAGCCTTGCTCTGGACCTCTCTCCACACACTTCTCAGCCCGCCCTCCACTTTCCTATCCCGCCCCTTGTCCTGAAATGGTGCTTCACGGTGTGCCCATGTCTCCCTGAGCCTGTGCTGACCCCCGTCAGCCATGGGCTCTCTCTTCCCTGTCTCACCCCCAGGCAGTGATGTTTATTGACATTCCAGCCACATCCTAGGCCCTGGCCCCAGAGCAGGCAAGACCTGGAAGGCCAGGGTCTGACTCTGCAGGGGCCCAGCTCCCTCCAGGCCCAGGCTCAGCCTGAGCCAGCCCGGAAGGAAGGCAGAGGGGCGGTCACCTCTCTCTCAGACTTCCTCTCTGTAGGCAGCCCTGCACCCAGCCAGGTCCCAGCTGGAGGTCCATGCTTGCTGGGAAATGTGACCTGGCTACGTGGAGGTGCTTTTGGTCCAGTGAGAGCTCCCTGGCCTCCCTCCAAGAAGGAGGAGGACTGGTGTACCTCAGTGTCCTGCTAGTTTCCAGCAGGGACCCAGCCTTAGCACCTGGGATTGCAAAAAATGGTGAGGGGTAATGTCTGAAGGAAGGGGCCTCTCCCACTGGCACATTTATGTCACATCATCAAGACCATCATGGTGTGGAAGCTGCCCAGGGCTCCTTCTTCCAAAGCAAGACAAAGTTTGCCACTGAGGCTTGATCTGAAAAGGGCTGAGAGGAGTGGGGCTACCAGCAGCACCTCTCCCCCCTCACCATGCTGTGCCCTGCCATGCTTGGGACGTGTGCCAGGACAGTTATGAGAAATGAAAGGTCTCCAGAGAGTGGTCATTGTGTGAACTCACCTTGAAGCCAGTCCACAGGTGGAGAGTCTGCCAGTTCACCAAGGCCTGCCTGCTCTTTTGGAGGACCACCTAGAGGGTGCCAGGCGGACTGTCGTTCCCTCAGTCCTGTGTTGGCACCAAGTAAGAAAGCCTTGAGTTGGCAGGCAGAGGCTCCGGAGCCCTGGGACAGCCTCCCGGGCCCAGAGAGCGGCTGCTTGAACTGCTAATGAGCTGCAGCAGAGCGGAGGGTGTGGGCTCCTTTCCAGAAGGCATCTCTGTGCTCCATTCCCAAATGTGGGCCACAGATCTGCCCAGCAGGCACACCTACAAGGGAGGTAGGGGGAGGACCCAGGTCTGGTCTCGTGGCAGCCAACGGCCCGGCCAGAGAATCCTAGACCCAGCAGAACGCTGGCTCTGGGGAGGGCTCTGAGCCGCTACGTGTGCCTGGCTTCCCCGCTTTGGAGCAGCATTTGTAGTGCTGCCTGCCATGCACACTTGTATTCCGCCCTTGGGAGAGAGCAGGTAAAGCAACGGAGGCACAGGAGATCAACTCCCTCGGTTGCTAGGGTCAGAAGGAAACCCAATTTCCTTTCTCCTTCAGCTCCTTCCCCAAAGATAACCCCCAGAGCATCTTCCACCGCAGTGGGGATCGGCAGATGGGCGATGCTGACAGTCTTTGATGATGAGTGGCGCATTTCCCATTTCTCATTTGCCCTTTCAGGTAAAGAGTTTCCCAGGCACCTACTCTGTGTCAGTCTCTGCTCTTGGGAAGGGCTCTGGCAGAGAGGGGACCGTTTGCCTGAGATGCCACATGGGGGCGGCTGTGAGAGCACTGAGGGGAGTCAAGTGTCAGTCAGCAGTCAGGGAAGGCCCCCCACTCCCCCCGGCCCCCGACTCCCGGCCTGCAGCCTCCTGGCTGCACCCTGAGTCTCTCCAGCCCCATGGTTCCACCTCCTTGGCCAAGCCCAGGTCCCCCACCTGCTACACCTGGGCCAGGTGCTCCCAACTGACACCCCAACGGCAGAGACCCGGCCCTGCTCCCTGCTCTCCTCTGTCTTCTGGAAGCTTGCCCTCACCCGGTGGGGCGGCCTTTCTCCCTGACTACTGCGCTCTCCCTCCTTCTCTCTGTCCACAGTACTCACTTCCCACCCCTCGTTCTCTTTGGGGACTCTCAGGGCCCTCACCTGGACCCTCTCCCAGCCACACCCATCACCTCTCAGATCACAACCTCGACACCTCATCTCCTACCTGTCTCTCCTCTCCTCAACTCCTCTACTTGAGGAGTAGATGGCCCCACGTCATCTCTAACTCAGCACATCCTTTTATGGACTCTCTGTTTAACTAACTCTCTAACTATCCCTCCAGTGCCCCACCCAGCTGGCCACCCAAACCAGACGCTGGGCATCACCCTCGATTCAGCTCTCTCCCCCAAGGCCTCATTCCATCAGCTGTGAAGTCCAGGGTCCATCTCCTCCCTGGCCCCAACATCCATCCCTCTCTGACGTCTCCCAATGTGGCTCAGCCCAGCCCTGTGCCTCTGCCTGTCTGGATCATGGTGGACAGAAGCCCCTGGGTCCCTCTGCCCCGATCCTCTGTCCCTCCAGCAGCTGCCACAGTGAGCTTCTGAGACCTTGAATCTGTTCCTGCTCTCCGGCTGACAGACCTCCAATGACTCCCCACGGCCTTGAGTCTACTTCCACTTCCTTAGCTTGGCATGTGAGGGTCTGTGGGCCTGGGTCCGGCTGCCTTTCCACTTCTCACCTCCTACCACCCCAGCCCTCCCCTCGGGCCAAAGCCCCAGCTGCGTAGTATGTGCTGGGCGCCCCACATGCTTTTCACATGTGTGCCCGCCCACATGTTCCCTTGCCGGGAACGCCCTTTTCCCCACTTCTTCTCTAGCTAACCCTCACACCTTACTCCTTTGAAACTCAGCTCAGCTTCTCCTGATAGGCCTTCCTTGAAGCACGGCCCACTCCATGCTGGATCTGCTATCTTTCAACTGTATTTCCAGAACATTCCAGGCATATGCATAGCACTGCCGTCACGCTCTACGGATTACAGTCTGCCTTCCCGTCAGGACTGTGGACACACTGAGAAGAGGGCACTGCCTTATTCTCCTCTGGACCTGCAGAGCCTGGCAGAGGCCCGATGGACATCACTGCTCAGCGGGACTTAAAAGGGGAGGCCATGGAGACCAAGTCTGAAGGGTCTGCTGACTGCTGGCAGTCAAAGAAGGAGTCTAGATACAAGGCAGAGCAGAAGAGACCAGGGTCTTTCTTGGCATGTCACAGAAGCCCGGCTCCTTGCAGGCCCTCAAAAGTTCCAGATGCTTTTCCAGCTCAGGGCCTTTGCACTAATCGCTCCCTCTGCTTGCAGCTCCCTCCTCTTGCCATCCTCAAGGCCAGCTCTACCTCCCTCAGGACTAAGCTGAAACATCCTCTGCAGAGAGGGCTCTCTCATTGCCCCTCTCGAGGCTCCCTGCTTCTCCTTCCAGCCCTCACCGTGTTGGTCAGTCTTTGTGCAATGCCTGGGAGGCCCAGGAGGGTAGGAGCTGTCCGCCTTGTCCACTGCTGCTGCATTCTAAGCCTCTGCTGCAGAGCAGATGAACGGTAATGACTAATGATTGAGTGCGAATGAATGAATGAAGTGGGACACATGCATGTCTTGTCTTTCTTCTTTGGGTGTTTGTACCTGCTGCATCACTCCTGTGCCGGCCTCAGACAATGGGAGCTCTGGGGTCCCTTCCCTGACTCTGATGAGTGATTTTGAAGGTGCCGCTGGAGTTTCTCATTTGGGGCAGGATTCCTTCTTTTACTGACAGTTCTTTGAGAGAGTCTGTTCAGAGCATGTTCTGTATTTGGTCCAGTGCCCCTTCAATTTGATGCTCCAAGTCAAGTAACAGAGGCGAGTGGCTGTGAAGTGAGGGGGCAAAGCAGCTGCTGGGAGGCTGGGCTGCCTGGGCTCTGCTTCTGGTGCTGCTGCTCACTGGGCACCTTGGGCAAGTCCAGGGCTCAATTTCCCCTCTGCTTTTTGTAGAGTAGAGACGGGCCTCCTCAGTGTCCAGAGAAGTCTAAAATTCTGGGCCATGGAGATGCCGGCTGTGGGTGTCTTCTTAAGATCTGTCAGCAGAGGGCGCTGCGGCACAGCACTTGGAACTCCCAGGAGGAAAGGACAGGCTTGGCTGCAGCAGGGGGAGAGGTTCCTGGCCCAGTTTCCCTGGCACTGGGCTGGCAGAGTCAGAGCCAGTATACACTTGGGCAACGGGAGATGCGCTGACACGGGAGGCTCAGGAGGAGTCTGAGGGTGCCAGAGCGGACCTCTGAGGGGCTTGATGTGGACCCATCTGAGGCTTCCTGGGAGCTGACTCTGTACTTGGAGGGAGAGCCCCCAGTAAGGAGAGGTGACACCTCCATCTCTTCACCTGCCTTGACTCATCCAGGCCTCAGATTTACCAGGTTCTTTTCCACCTCAGGGCTCCAAGCTGGGCCAGTGCTATATGTTCCTCCTACACTAGCTCATCAAATTCTGTGAGGCAATTCCCCACTTTGCAGGTGAGAAGAATGAAGTTCAGATTAGTTAAGCAATTTCTCCAAAACCACACAAAACCTCCGTGAGTGGAGGATTAAGGCTTCACACCTTTTGTTTGACTCCAGGACCCGGCTCATAACCGAGGTGCTGCCTCCTGGTCAAGCCTCAGAAAGTGGAGGTGACTCTCCCCAAAGCCCTGCCCCCTCCCTGCCCTGGCCCCCGTGCATAAATGTCCTAACTTCTCTGACTCAGCTTCTCCACCATCAGGGAGATGGTATTAACCTTTGCCAACTACGCTCACATTCTTAGAGTTGCTGGAGCAGATGTCTCAGGAATCAAGGGGAGCACCCCGGGCTGCCCTCAGTCTTTGCCTCCCTGCCAGGGTCCTGTGGCCTGAGACGGCTCTGTGCACATCTGAGAACAAGGCAAGCCTGCCCTTTCCTTCTCAGCTGATGGGCATAAGCGGGCTTGTGCTGAGGACAAGCGGAGGCTGGGCAAGTCGGGGACCAGGAAATCTGGGATTGAGGGATTTCCGCAGGAGAAGAGGGGCGTGAGGTGGGCGATGGCCGGGGGACTCCACTGCAGCTCTTGAGGTCACATCCAGTGGCCCCTGCTGAGCACAGCTGTGTGCTGAACTGCCTGGGGCGCAGAGAGCTGGTGACTCGGATGGTGAGAGAGGAGTCTGTGTTGGGAATGGCGACCCCATCTCTGCCGCTGTGTGGCGAGTCTCCTCCACCAGCCGGCTCAAACTTCAGGGGCAGAACTCTAGGGAGACCAGGAAACCTCCTCTCATGCCTGAGCTGAAAAGAAAAGGAGCCAGACTCTGAAGTCTCAGGAAGGAGCTGGTCCTAAAAAGACGATCTGGATTTTGGCCTGCGGAGGCAGTAGAGAGGGCATCCATCACATCACAGGCAGAGGGCAGAGCGGAGTGACCCCAGGCAGGAGAGAGCACGGGAGCCAAAAGAGCTCGCCTGCTGTGGGAGAGGAGGCTGAAGGCTTGGAGTCTGAGCTCCAGGGCCCTGGCTGGCCAGGTGCCTCCGTGGGCGGTGGCATCTGCTGTCTATCGGCGGTCCGCAGTCCTCCTGCTGCCCCTGTGAGTGGACGGAGGACCCATCTGGGGGCTAGCTGCATCTCACCTGGACAGACCTCCCTGGCCCACCCCGAGGCAGGCCTGGGCTCCTTGCACACCAGCCTTGCTTTCTGTGGGAACCTGGCGGGCTTGCCTGGGGAGGCTGAGGCCTGTGCTGGTCCAGCCTCTCAGAAGGGCTGTGGTGTCCCTTCGCTCCCCTCACCCAGCACACGCACAGCACACTCATCAGCCTCTGGGTGAGGGTGGGGCGTGGGCACGAGAACCAGCAACACGTTCCGTCCGCAGAGATGGCACAGGTCCTCCCACTTGCTCTGCGTCTCTGGATGCACTCTTCCTTCCCGACCTCAGTTTCTCCATCTATTAAAAGAAAGGCCAGACTTAAGACCCCACACCTCAAAGAAAGAGACGGGGTGACAAAACTCTCAGCTTGGAACCCACCCCAAACCACTGCTCTCTGCTCCAGGGTCAGTGTGAACATGGCAAAGAGGAACTTCCTGTTTTTAAGAGAGGGGTGATTTAAAGGACTCCAAGGACATCTCATTTTTGATGCAAGTACAAAGCAAAAACTTAAAAGAACAAAATCTCAAAACCATGTGGATTCAATTTTCTCCAAAGTAGAGATTTCCTATGTGACAAATCTGTAGCCAGGGAGAAGGCTGAGGAGAACCAGCCTTAAATGAGGTACCAGTCCACTTGGGGAGGGGCGTGCAGAAGGGAGATTGCCCACTGCCTCATGCCTTACACGGTTCTGCTGCAGCCGGGTCTCCCAGCACAGCAGCCGAGCTCCGGCTCTGCCCCTGCCTGTCACTTCTTCCAGCCCCCTCTCCACCTTCTCCTGAGGAGCTCCACCTTTTTCCTCTTGCATGCAGCCTCCGAAGTTGCCTCAGAATGACCAAGGAGGCTTCCATCCCCCTTCCTCCACTCCTCCCCTAAGTTTAGGCCCCATAAAACCAGAATGTGCCCCTTTTCTGCCCTTATTGATGCCTCATCCATTCATCCAACCATGAATGCTTGAGTATCTCCGTGAACTAGGCATAATGCTGGGTTATGTGTTATCTTAGCACATCCCTCCCAAGTACAGTGTTAATGCCACTTCCCTCTGATGCCGCACCCCGACTCCAGGGCCTGCTTCGGTGAATGAGCCCTCTCTCCCCACGAACCCCCAGAATTTGGCACTATACCTTATATTAGAGCATATGGTAGCCCATCTTCCAGGACGGTCCCCAATGCTTCTCACCATTCATGCCCTGTGGGGTCTCTTTCTATACTGAATTAGAGCTCACCTGTGTGGCCAACAGAATATGGCAGAGGTAGAAATAGGTGACTTCTGAGGCTCAGCTGTTAATAGGCATTACAGCTTCTGTCTTGGTCTCTGGGATCACTTGCTCTGGGGAAGCCAGTTACCATGTTGCGCGGCTGCTCAAGCAGCCTTGTGGAGGGGCCCACGAGGTGAGGAGCTGAGGCCTCCTGCCAGGAACCGGCACCGATTTGCCAGCCATGTGAGGGAGGAAGCAGATCCTCCAGGCCCAGTCAAGCCTTCAGATGACTGCAGCCCTGGCCAACCCCTTAACTGCAGCTTCACGAGCGATCTCAAGCCACAATCACCCAGCCAAGCTGCTCCCAGATTCCTGAACCTTAATGCTGTGAGAAATTGTGTTCATTGTTATGTTAAGCCCCCAAGTTTTGAGATAATTTATTACAAGGAAATAGACATCTAATACAAGCATAATAGTGAAGAGCATGGACTCCAGAGCTAGATAGTGTTTAGATCCTAGCTCTAAAGCTTTTCATCTCTGTAGTCTTTGGTTGGCCGTTTAATCTCCCTGTGCCTGGACATCCTCCTCTGTAAAATGGGGCTGCTAACTGTACCTAAGCAAAGTCAAAATCAGTGTGTTAAATCATGTACAGTGCTCAGCACTGTGGTTGGTGCACAGTAAACGCTCAACAGAAGTTAACTCTCACCATTGTTCCGGCCTCTGCGTCCTCACGTGTGCTCACGTCTGAGTCGGCACAGAGCAGCTCCTGGCCAGTGCCAGCTGAATGGATGAGAAGCAAATTGCTCTTGCAGAGAAGCCCATCCGCTTACCCAGGACCTCTCTGCCCCAGATCCTTCCTGCAAACCACTCCCTCAAGAGAGCTCTCAGTCTTGCAAAGCTCCAGGGTCTCTTCAGCCCTGGCGCTTGGCTGCAGGGCTCCCAGCCCTACCTGTGCTCTCTACCAGCCCCACACACGGACCGAGGGAGCCGTACCTGGGACCCAGCTCGGAGAACACGAAGAAAGAGTGGCACCCCGCCCTGGTTTCTAACTCACACCCAGACACCTCCCAACTGTTTGAGGGCAGTGAGGGCTCAAGGATGCCAGCCAGCACAGACCCAGCCCAGACTCGGCCCTGAGGAACTCACAAGGGACCAGGCCAATTCCCCCACTCCAAGAGCAAAGCCAAGGAGTCTTCCAGCAAGGGCACCTAGATTTCGTCCATCATACTCCCAACCCCAAGTCCCCCAGCCCAAAGGGAAGTCGCAGGAAATATCAAAAAGTGGATTTTTTTAGAAGAAATTCTTCCACGTACCTGAAGTGTGACCGACTGATTTATTTCCCCTCCTCCTCAACTTCCTCATCCTCAGGAAGAGTGGGGAGGAGGTGCAGGCATTGCCCTGGTGCAGGAACAGGAATCAGCCATCAGGGGCGTGTGGGTCATGGAATCAGCGCCGCGGGACAGACTGGCTGTGAAGGTGGGACATGACGTGTATGACTGGGCACTCGAGGACAGTGTCAAACAGAAGCTGACGTCCGTGTGCTCAGTCCCAGGAGTGGGTGGGGTGGGCGGACACACCCATGTGTCCTCATCCCATGTGCTTCAGCCTCAGGGCCCTCTGCTGTGGTGCGTGGGGGGAACCTGGAGTTGGGGCACCAGACAGCACATGCGCGAAGTCCAAGAAGGCAGGGCCTCGGTAGATGTGTGCTGTGTCGCTGTGTCCTGCCTGCTGCTCCAAAGAGGAGGAAGCTGGGGAAGGAAAGGCAGAGGGGCAGTGAGGAAAGGAGAGCTGGGGGTGGGTCCAAGGGAGCCTGGCAGGCAGCAGCTGGCTCTGTCCTTGCCGTGTAAAGACTCACGGAGGAGGGGCATGTGGGGAAGGGCTCAAGCACTCAGCCCCCCCACCCCACCCCCGGTCAGACAGACCTGGGTGTGACTCCCAGCTCCTCTGTTGGTGAGCTGTGTGAGCTCGGGCATGTTACTTAACCTCTCTGAGCCTGTTTTTTCAACTGTAGAATGGCGATGACACAAGTGTATGCCCCTAAGGATTATGGAGACGGTCTCTGTGAGGTGCCTAGTCCATAGTAAATGCTCAATACACGGAAGCCACAGGTATTACTTCAAAGCATCAAATTAGTGCACCAACGCCAACCCTTGTAGTCGAATGATTTATTTACAAACTCGTCTCTGTTCTCTGCGCCTCCCAGGTGTCCAGCCAGCCCTGCCCCTTCTGCTTAGTGGAGGCACTTTTGGGGCAGCTGCTCTCCACTGGGCAGGTATCCCAGCTAGGATAGCTGAGTGGAAGCAGCTGGGGTGGGAGGGTCACTTCCCGGGGGTGGGGCTGAACGTAGGGTACAGGCTGAGGTCTCCCCTCTGCTGAGTCACAACCCAGGGTAGAGCCACTGGCTAACAGGGTGCAGGGTCTTCTTTCCAGCCCAACAGGGGAGCCTGCCGGGGCTTGGAGTCCTCCCGCCGGGGGGAAAATGAAGGCCTGAAGTCTGCAGTCCCAGGCCAGCTCCAGGTCCAGGGCGAACTGAGCTCTGGTAACCTCACCGCCAGCCATTTCACCGCCTGTGTGCTAATCATCAGGTGCTGGGGGCCGTTCTTCGGTCGTCCCTGCCACCCCCAGCACCTGTTCCGGCGCAGTGAGGCTGCACCAGGCCCGGGCAGCTTCCCTGTGGACTCCTGGCCCCAAAGTGGACAGGCGGGAGGCCCAGGGCTCGTGCGCAGACACTCCTCAGGGCTTCTGTAGTAAGGCACGAATCCTGGAGCACACAGGGCCTGGCCCCCGAAGGCGACGTCGCTGGAGACAAGCCCATCCAAGCCGCTGTCACAGGAGTGCCCCGCTGAGGCCAGCAGGGTGGGGCAGCGAGTCGGCGAGTGAGAGAGCCCAGAGATGAGGTCTGGGCCTGCCGGGCCAGCCTGGGTCAGCAGGAGACAAGATGGTCAGCCAGGCTCCCAGGATTGGCCTGTGCCTCCACTCCACAGTAGCGTAGGGGAAGAAGCCAGGGCCGTACCTTCTACAGAAGGGAAGCACTCGGCGATGTGATGTCACTCAGCCCTCCCAGGGCTCCCAGCTGGGATTAGAACCCACGCATCCCACCTCCTCCATCCTACAGTCACAGGGCAAGTTGCCGGCTTTGTGGGGCTGGAGTGGCTTTAGGAACTCTGGAGGGCACGGGCTTTGGGTCAAATCCCAGGATTGCTCTTGCTAGCAATGTCTTTGGCCAAGTCGCTTAACTTCTCTAAGGCTCATTCCATAAAATGGGAATAAATAACAAGACCTACCTCATAGGACTATTACTAGGAAAAATGAAATGACACACACGAATCATTTGTCTGGGAGCCTAAGGACTAAACAAATAGTAGCTACTATTACTTTCTGTCGTATAAGGAAACTGAGGGTCATGAGGCTTAAAACACATTCTCTGAGCAAGTGGCCGAGCTGGGATTGAGGCAGCCTGCCTCCAGGCTCTGTGCCCTTACCTAACAACACGCTGCTCCAGGAGCCCCAGCCGACCTCGGGGGCCTGGTCAAGCCTCCTGGGGAGTGGGGCCCTGGGACAGTGCACCCTGCACCCTCTGTGGCCTCCCCAACTCACGGAACACCTGCCGCTGACTGTCGTCCTGCAGCAGCAGCAAGCCTGCAGCTCCCTCCAGGCGGGCGGGTCACGGGAGCCTGCACACCACCTGCCAGGAAGGGCCAGGCTGGGAAAACGCTCCTCCTTGGAGCGGTAGTAAGGGAAGAAGCCACTGGGTGGTTCTGAGTCCTCCGCTCTGATACTCTGGTCTCCTCCTCGGTTCCTGCAAACCTCGGGCCGCGGGGCCAGCTCCTCCTCAGCCAGGAGCTGCCCGTAGGTGCGAAAGAACGGCAGGTACTCCAAGGCCACCAGGGGCCCACGGGAGAGGTCAAGGTTGCTGCGGGGCTCACTGCCCCTTGAACCGGTGGCCTGCAGTTGCTGGGACGGGGGCTCTGGGTCGTCCTCCTGCAGGAGGCTCTGAGAGGGCAAGACTCTGGGCTCAGCCTCGCAGCTCTTCTGGGACGTCTGGGAAGAGAAGGGAGTTCCGTCTGTCACTGCCCCCAACTCCCCCAGCCTCTCCAGCTCCCACCCCAGCTCCTGCCTACATTGGAGGCCAGAGGGGTTTTCCAAATGCGGCTGTCCTCGTTACAACCCAGGGTGGCTCCCATCCAGGGTCGGCTTACCCACAAGCCTCACCTGCAAGGTGCCCGCGGGACACACCAGCCTTCTTGCCCTTCGTCAGTCACACCAAGCAGGTCCCGCTTTAGAGCCTGTGCTCTAAAGACTCTCTTAGACTCTCAGCTCAGAGGAGCCTTCCCAGCCCCTGCCTCCCCCACGTGACTCCGGATCACTTCGCCCTTCACTTCTGCACTGAAGCATTTCTCTTAGTCAGTGGTCTGCCTGCTCCGTGTGTGCGGTGGTCTTTGTCTGGTGTTCCTGGCTCATTGTAGGCACTCAGCCTATGCTTTTCCAACAAATGATCAGTCTAGTCTGCTCTCAATGCATCTCATATGCCCTTCACTCTGTCCAGTTCAGCCACATAGATCTTCTCTAGGTGCTTCTTACTTGTCAAGCATCCTCTTGCCACAGGGCCTTTGCACTTGCTAATGCTCCTGCTTGGAATCTCTCCCCTCTCCTTCTTCCTAGTTGACAACTTCTCCAGCTCTTGGCTTAAGGTCTCTTCCTGTAGTCCCCTGGTCTGGTTGCATCACTCTACCATTGACTCCCCCCATCCTGATTCCTCTCATTCAAGGCACCCAGTCCTCTGCTGTGAAACATTTGTCTGCATGATTACTTGATTAATGCCTTTCATCCTACAATTTATAAAGTCCACCAAGGCAAAGCCCATCTGTCTTCCATATCCCTGGAGCCTAGAAGAGCCCTGGCGTACAGTAGATACCAGATATTGGAAGAAATGAAAGGAAGGTTGGAGGGAAGGAAAGAGGAAGAAAGAAAGAGTACTGAACTGGGCTTGGCCAGGAACAAAGTCTTTGCCAGACTCAATGTCGACAGGAGGGAGAAGCCATTTCTTGTGGGGAGGGTGGGGTGGAGAACGAGGAATTACTTCCCAGGCCCTGAGGGAACATAGGGACCCAGAGCACCTGTTAGTGAAAAGCCAGCCCATGCTCCACCTTTGCCTGTCAGGGCCACGAGTACATGGTGGGGTCCGTGGGGTATATGTGTGGCCTCTGGGCCCCTATTGGAGGACCCTCCCAATAGGAAGGACCTACTGTGGTCTGGCCGAGGCCTTCTTGATGCTTGATGGGGACTCCGGGCCTGAGTGCCCCTCCCTCGCCACAGGCCACGTGGTGGCACACGCTCCTGTGGGCAGCTTGAGCCCACGGTCCCCATCGTAAGTCTTAACCCTTGCTAAATGCCTGCTGTCCTGCTGACTGCAACTTCCTGGAGAGTGGGTACCAGGCCCTCTTCTGAGTTCCACGTGTCTCGCTCACGCCACCTTTGCTGAGTTTCTACCACTCCCCAGACACCCCATGGGCACTGCGCTGTGCAGTCCTCTCTCTCCGGGAATCCTAAAGAGGCCTGTGAGGAGAGACTTGCCTTTCCAGCTCGGTTGTGCCAAAGAGACAGGAGAGACTAGCAGCAGTGCTGGGGTTTGAGCCTGAGTCTGCCCTGCTCTGAAGCCTGTGGTCTTCTCACTGTGACTTACACGGTATCGTGGGTTGAACCGTGTCCCCCACAGGAAATGAGGTCCTAACCCCTGGTACCTGTGAATGAGACCTTATTTGGAAATAGGCTCTTTGCAGATGGAACCCAGTTAAGATGAGGTCATCCTGGATTAGAGTGGACCCTAAATCCAATGACTGGTGTCCTTATAAGAGGAGGGAAATTTGGACACAGACACAGGGAGAATGTCACGTGACAATGGAGGCAGAGACTGAAGAGATGTTGCCACAAGCCAAGAAATGCCAAGGATCGCCAGCAGCCATCAGAAGCCAGGAGAGAGGCAAGGAGCAGGTGCTCCCTCTGAGCCCTGAGGAAGGAACCCCGCCCACACCTTGATTTTCGCTCCTAGACCTCAGAACTGTGAGAGGATAAATCTGCGTTGTGTGAAGCCACCCAGCTTGTGGTGACTTGCTTCCGCAGCCCTAGGACACTAGTTCACGCAGGTTGGCTGGATGGCTGGTTGCGTGGATAAAGGGATCTGGCCTAAGGATGGAGACTGGCAGCACTCTCTCAGCCCCACCTGGCGAGCAGCTTGTGGGGAGAGGCCCATCGCCATGACGGCAGCCCCCTCTGTGGGCTGGGCTCACCTAGGCCTTACCCTTCCTGCCATGTGGTAGTGCTGGCCCAGCGTGGACCTCCCTGCCGGGGGCCAGCAGCTCTCCTGAACCGCAGCCTTTCCCGCCTGGGTCCTGGCTCCACTTCACCATCCAGGCCTGGATTGAAGGAGGCCAGGTGTGCCTCCAGGTCCCCAGAGGGGCTCGGCAAAATGGCACACGCACAATGCTGCTTGCCCTGTCCCTGGGACACCGCCTCCAGAGGCCGTTCCAGAGTCAGCAGTAGCCCCAAGTCATGACAAGATCAAGTCTCATCTTCACAGTCGGGCTGAAAAGACAGAGCCTCCTCAGCAGGTGCCTTCCTCCTGACCTCCCCTTCCCCCTAGCAAATCCCCCTCTGCCTGTCAGAGAAGATTCCATCGTGAAGTCACAAGGCCTGGTGCCAGGCAAGAAAGCCAGATGGCTCTGTTACCATGGAGACTCCTGCCCAAGCGCCCAACACCTGGGCTCATCACCTGCCTCTTAATTCAGCTTAATCCAGCTCTCCCCCAGAGACTCAGGGGGACAAAGGGAAGGCGGACATCTTCTGTAATCAGATCAGTTCTCCACGACGGGGCCAGTGAGCTTGCTCAGGGACTTGTGCCCCGAGACTTGTGGAGTCCCCCAGGGCCTCTGGCAGGAGGTGAGGAGGAGTCCCAAGGACTGCCGCCCAGGGCGTCTGGACGTCTCCTTACCTGGGGGCCCCAGTCCCCTCGGGGATGCAGCCGAGACCTGGATCTCTGCTCTCCATCCCAGCAGCCCCTCCTGTGTTGTCCTTCCCTGGTCACCAGTGAGCACGACGTGAGACGGCTGTGGAAGGACTGATTACGCCAAATGCCTGCTTTCTCCCATGGAGCCAGCAGCCCTGGCTTCTCTCCCAGGTCGCCTCCCAAGTGTCCCACCCACTGGGTGATTCCCACATGCAGTCCTCACTACAGACTTTCAAGTCAGAAAGTGCATCACTGTTAGGCCATTTTACAGATTGGAGAGTTGAGCCTCAGCACTAGGACAGCCTGGAGAAGAGGACTTCAGAGTTACACTTTAGCCTGAGGGCTCAAGACAGGAGAGCCCCAGCCCACCATGGGGAAGCCACAAGGTCTGGGCGTCTCCAGGACCTCAGGCTTCCGCAGTGCAGGATTCCAGGCAAAGCGTGACCCAGCAGACCCCCCGGGGCCCAGGCGGGTCTCCCCCATCTCTCTGCCCTGGGACCCATGGGCTGCTGGGCCATTTAAGCCCACTTTTCTCTTTTAATAGACTTAACTCTCGAATCCATGTGGAAGTGATTTTTTGTAAGTGGTAATAGATAAGGCTCTAATTTTATTTTATCTTTTGAATGGTTAGTCAGTTGACTCAACATCATTTATGAATAATTTATTTCTCCCCCAACCTGATTTGAAATACCAAAGTAAACCCACATTCTAAGTTCTTAACTATTTCAAACACAAGTCAGTTTCTCGAATTTATTGCTCTGTCCCTCTCTTTGTCTCTCTTTGTACCAATACCATATTGTTTTGATCTCTTTAGTTTTATCATAATTTCAATTCATGTTATACAGTCATCTTTTAAAACATCAACTTTATCAAGGTCTAATTTACATACACTAAAAAGTATATGGTTCACCAATACCAATCAATCTATACACTAATGTAACAACCCCAGAATTAATATACAGAAGTACTTCTTTTCAGGTAATCCTCTCTCTGCTTCCCAACCCCAAGCAACCACTGATTTGCTTTTTGATGCTACTGATTCATTTTGGAATCACACAATACGTATTCTTTTGTGTGAAGCTTTTTATTCCACATTTGAAGATTCATCCCTGTTGTGGCACTGTTCGCTCCTTTTTATCAATGAGCAGTACACCATTGTACGGCATAACAGTGTGTTTATCCAGTCATCTGTGTAGAGGCGTTTCCGTCATTTCCATTATACAGATGCTCTGAATAGGTACAGGACTTTATGTGGGCATAGTCTTCATTTCTCTTAGGTAAATACCTTGGATCGCGTAGCTTGATCACATGGTAAGTGCATGTTTAACTAAATAAGACACTGCCACACTATTTCCAAAATGGTTGTACCATTTTTACATTCTCAACAGCAATGTATGAACATTCTAGTTGCTTCACATTCTTGCCATCACTTTAAAATTTTTGCCATTCTAGTGGGTATATAGTGGTATGTTATTATGGTTTTAATTTGCATTAATTACTAACGACACTTAGCATCTTTTCACGTGCATGTTGTCAATTTATGTATCTTCATTTGCAAGCGTCCAAATGTTTTGCCCATTTTAACAACTTCATTATCATTAAAGTACTATAAACTGCATCTATTCAAAGTGTACAATTTGATAAGTCTTCACTTATGTCCACACCTGAGAAGCCATTACCACAGTCAGGTTAACAAATATTTTTATCAACCCCCCCAAATTTCCTCTGGCACTTCTGTAATCTCTCCTTCCCTCCAGGTCCATCCCCAGGCAACTATGACCTGCTGTCACTAGAGATTATTTTTCATATCCTTACCCTTTTGGGAGTTGGTAGAGCCTCTTGAATATGTCAATTTATGTCTTTCACCATATTTGAGAAGCTTTAGGCCAAATATTCTTCAAGTATTTTTTTCCCAGTTTACTTCTCCTCTCCCTCTGGGACTCCAATGACACATATGTTATTTTTAAAATATATATTTTCCCACAGATCCCTGGGGCTCTGCTCATTTTTTTTCTAATTTTCTTTTTTCTCTGATCCTCAGATTGTGTAATTTCTATTCATTTCTTCAAGTTTACAGGTTTTTCCTCTGGTCATCACCAGTCTGCTGTTGAAATCATCCAGTGAACTTTTTAATTTCAGATTTTGTATTTTTCAGTTCTAATAATTCCATCTGGTTCTTTTTTATAGTTTTTATTTCTCTGCTGAGAACTTCTACCCTTTTATTCATTCTGAATTTTTTTTTTAACCTGATGGAGCATGGTTATTAAAGCTTCTTTGAAGTCTTTGATAATTCCAACATATGGGTTACCTTGAAGCTGGCATCTCTTGTCTTTTCCCTTGAGAAGTGGCCACATTTTTCTGGTTCTTTGTATGCTGGGTAATTTTGAAATGTCCTGGACATCGTGACTATTACGTTGTGTAGATTTGGGTCCTGTATAGCATCCTCTGGAGACAGTCGATGTTTTTGTTTTAGAAGGCAATCAACTCTGTTAGGTTCAAGCTGCACGTTCTGTCTTACCTTCTGTATGCAGTGGTTCAAATCTGAGTTCAGTTTTCTAAGCCTTTGCTGTGTTGTGTTGTAGTGGTGGTTTGGGTCTGTCCTGAACTTACATTATTTAGTGATTAGGCTAAAAATATGGGTCTCTGAAATCATATAACTCATTTAAAAAAGTTTTTATGCACACGGTTTAAACCTGATTTTGGTTCTCAAAGCTTGGCTGTGCTGGTTTGGGTCTGTCCCACTCATGTGTAGCTCAGGGGTTAGGTCAACACTTGTATGCAGGTTTGAAGAGTTAAGGGACCTCTTTTCTGGCTCTCTCTCCTCCTGGATTTCCCCCACACTCTCTGTCCTTCCAGGGTCCCCTTCCTTCCACTGTTGCTTTTGATACTGTGGCCATGGAGTTGGCCCTCTAGGCAAAGCAGAGAGACAGACAGACAGACACAGAGACACAGAGAGAAAAAGAAGGAACCTAGTAAAACTACCCCTGCATGGATCACTTGTCCAAGTTTTGACTCTCCTCCACAACCTGTTTCATCTGCTTTTTAGAGTTCTCAGGTAGTTGGTTTTTGTATCTTGTTCAGAATCTTTAGTCATAATCAATGGGAGGAATGAACGATAGTGACCTTACATTATCACACTAGAAAAGGAAACTCCTTTTCAAAATATCTTTTTTGTAAGGTTGTCTGTCTTATTGTTATGTGGTAAGAGCTTTTATATATGCTGGACACAAGTCTTTTGTCAGAAATATGTATCGTGAATATTTTCTACCAAGCTGTGTCTCACCTTTTCATTTTCTTAACAATGTCTTTCTAGGGAACAGAAGTTTTTAAATTTGATGAAATCTACTTTTTTTCATTTGTGCTTTTGGAATCCTAAGAAATCTTTGCTATCCCAATCTTGTGAAGATTTATTTCTGTTTTCTTCGGAAACTCTATAGCTTTAGCTTTTATATTTTGAGCTATGATTCTTTTGAGTTAATTGACATGATTTGAGGTGGGGATCAAGATTGATTTTTCCATTCGGCTATCCATTATGCCAACACTACTTGTTGAAAAGATTTTCCTTTCCCCCATTGAAATACTTCAGCACCTTTGTCAAAGCTCAGTCATAGATGTGTGGGCCCATACATCCTGGACTCTCTGTTCTGTTTTGTTGATCCATACCACACTGCCTTGATTACTGTGATCAGAGTTTCTCAATCTTGGCACTACTGACATCTTGAGCCAGATGATTCTCTGCTGTGAGGGCTATTCTGTGCATTGTAGGATATTTAACAGCATCCCTGGCCTCTACTCACTGGGTGCTAGTAGCACCCCTTCCCCTGAGTTATGACAACCGAAAATGTCTCCGGACATTGCCAGATGTCCCCTGGGGGGAAAATAGCTTTCAGTTGTGAACCATTGCTATAAATTTACTATATTCCTTGAAATCAGCTACAGGAGTCTGTCAGCTTTGGTCATTTGAAAATATATTTTACATTTTTAAAATATAAAAATAAAAACATACTGTAGGTCCTTTGCATTTTCATATAAATTTATGTTAACTTCTAAATATTTCAAGTTTTATATATATATATATATTTTTTTTAGTTAATAAAATATATGCTTTTGAGTGTACAGATCTATGAATTTTGACAAATGCACACGAACATGTAATCATGACCTTAATCAAAATATAGAACAGTTCACCTCCTACACTGTAGGTGGGAATGTAAATTGGTGCAGCCACTATGGAGAACAGTATGGAGGTTTCTTAAAAAACTAAAGGTAGAGTTACCACATGATCCTACAATCCCACTCCTGGACATATATCGAGAGAAAACTATAATTCAAAAAGATACATGCATCCCAATGTTCATTGCAGCACTATTTACAATAGGCAAGACATGAAATTAATCTAAATGTCCATCGACAGATGAATGGATCAAGAAGATGTGGTACATATATACAATGGAGTACTACTCAGCCATAAGAAAGAATGAAATAATGCCATTTGCAGCAACATGGAAGGAGCAAGAGATCATCATACTAAGTTAAGTAAGTCAGACAAAGACAAGTATCATGTGATATTGCTTATAAGTGGAATCTAAAAAAAAAAAAGAGAGAGAGATACAAATGAACTTTTTTACAAAACAGAAATAGACCCACAGATGTAGAAAACAAACTTATGGTTACCAAAGGGGAAAGGAGGGTGGGAAGGGATGAATTAGGAGTTTAGGATTAACATATACACACTACTATATATAAAATAGAAAACCAACAAGGACCTACTGTATAGCACGGGGAACTATACTCAATATTTTGTAATAACCTATAAGGAAGAAGAATCTAAAAAACAAAAAGATATACATGTATGTATAACTGAATCACTTTGCTGTACACCTGAAACTAACACAACATTGTAAATCAGCTATACTTCAATAAAAAACACATAGAACAGTTTAGTTATCCCCCCCAAAACCCCTTTTGCCCAGTGGTGTTCTGGTAAACCAGCTCTCAAAAACAAACAACACAACCAAGCCCTGATGGGAGTGTCTGCTGATTTCCCTGGTGTAGCTACTCCCACCTGGCTGATTCCAAGATGCTAACATGGCACGGCTCAATGTGGACTTGGGAAGAGAGGCGCAGACTGGGATCCTGTGAGGTGGTACCTGGTACCTCCTGGCCACCATTCATTGTACCACTAGGTAGAAGGCATCCCCTTCTCCTCACCGCCATTTAACCACTGATCTGTTAGCTGTCCCTTTGGTTTTTGCCTTTCCCCTAAAATCACACAAAAGGAATCATATGCAAGTTCTGGTTATCTCATCTTTCTTGAACATTCATCTCTGCCTTCCCGACTCAGAGAGACTGAGGCACTGTGCTCTGCATGAGTATCCCCTCCCTGCTGCATTTTAAAAAGGGTCTTCAGGGGGACAGCTGTGGTGATTTCAGGGCTCACCTCCTTTGTTCCCTTTCTTGCCTGAATCACTGTCCTGCATTTTCTGTTTTCCATTGTCTTAAAATAGTGGTTTCCTGGTTTATCCACTTTCCTATTTGTTCACAGTGGGAGGGCAAATTTAGTACTAGTTACACTGCGGCATGAAGAGAACCAATTTTCAATAGTCACATTTATTTGCATGGTTATTCTATGCCAGGAACCATGTTGATCATTTTTCATTGATTATTTCCACTTAATAATCCTAGCGGGTATGTAAAGAGAAGAAAATGAAGTTTAAAAAGGTTAAGAATGTATTGAGTAATCAATGGCCACTATTAAGTGGCAGAGCTGGAATTCAAACTTAGGCAGTTAGACTCCAAAGCTGAAGTACTTAATCACTTTGCCATTGAAGAAGATTTCAGGTGACACACAGGGGAACAGTTTTTATTTTGATAGCAAATATATTTAATTTAATGTATATTAGAAAAAATATAATTATCACATCAAAGCTATGATTTTATAGATATTTTTGCTTGGGACAAGGTAGATTTTCTTTCAATAAAAATATGAGTCTTTAAATATCTGTATCATAGGTTGTAATCAGATGCGGAAAGAACATGGAGGAGATGTGAGAATGTCTGTGCTGTGGGACACAGACACTACACTTTGTCCCTTCTGGTTTGGTGAACGTGGTTTCAGGCTGGTCTGTGTCCGTGTGTATCTGTCAATGTGGATGACGATCACTAATTTTACGTAAAGGAAATCATGCATCACAAGTTGTTTTCTTCGTTTCATAACGCGTGTTAGACTTTGCCCTAACCCATAAATATAGAGAGTTTAAGGCCAGCCCCTCAGGCTTTACTGTGGGGTTGATGCCCTTTTTGCCTGTAAGACATTTCAGGTGACTTTTAGAGAGCCACCTCCCCATGAATGCTGTGCAAGTCCAGGGTTCCGGGATTTCTGTGGCAAACCCTCAGCCATCTCGGCCCACACCGAGCCCCAGAGAAGATGCGTCCAACTCACTGTACGAGCCAGAGCGTACTCAAACTGCAGCTCAAGTGTTTGGTCCAGCAGAGCCCCTATCCCTGGGCCCATCCCATGGGCGCTGCTGCCAGTTCGTAAGGCGTTGGCCTTCCTGGCCTCACTGAATCCTCACTGGATCCTCACGCTTGTGACCAGCAGGGCATCATCGGGCCCGGAGATGGGGACTGTCTTATCCAGGTAGAGCCAGGACGCAGCACCAGGCACTGCGCTGAGGAAGCACTTTAAAAACCTTCATAATCCCAGGGGCAGGGACTCAGAGCGCAGGCGTGGAGATTCTCACTCCAGGTCAGTGTGGCTAAGCGTCTCGGCCCAGGCCCTTGCCTCCGGAGCATGCGCTTCTAGCCCTTGCTCTGGAGGCAGAGCGTGCTCTCTGCCCAGACAGATTACAGTCTAGACGGGGAGGGACATCAGCCCTCCCTGTGCCTCATGCCTCATCTGTGTAACAGGGACCATGTGACCATCTTGCAGGAGGTTTGAAATTCAGATTTGCAGGGACACATGGTCCCTGTGCTGCTAAAGTCCAGGTGGAGTTTGGAGAAAGCAGAGATTCGATAAGATGGGAGTGGTCAGCTAAAGGAACAGAGTGAGGGGTGCAGAGCTAAGGCCCAGAGTGCAGAGACCTGCATGGGTAGCCCATGCTCAGTGAGATGTCACCTCAAAACCTGGAGCTCAGGGCTTCCCTGGTGGCGCAGTGATTGAGAGTCCGCCTGCCGATGCAGGGGACGCGGGTTCGTGCCCCAGTCCGGGAAGATCCCACATGCCGTGGAGCAGCTGGGCCCGTGAGCCATGGCCGCTGAGCCTGTGTGTCCGGAGCCTGTGCACCACAACGGGAGAGGCCACAACAGTGAGGCCCGCATACCTCAAAAAAAAAAAAAAAAAAAAAAAGCCTGGAGCTCAACTATAGTGTGGATTCTGTTTCAATTGCCAACTTGATTTTTCTTTGTTGGAAAAAATACTCCACCACATTTGCGTCTTTGGCGGTCAGAATTGTCCTTTGTGTTTTCCTCCTCCTGCCAGAAGTGACACCTTTATCACTCTGAAGCTGCTCTTCAGTGGCCTGAGGTCACTCTGTCAGGAGAAACTGAGGCCTTTGGTCCTAAGTCCCTCACCTGGGGTGCGTCCAGGAGCAGAACTTTCCTCCCACCGTTTGGGGGTGTTCTCCCCTTTACCCCATGCTCCTGGTGTCTCCCTCCTTCTCTCCCCCCAGGATTTTCTTACTTTCTACTGTTTTCCAGGAAAAGCTCCAATAAAGTTCCTGTTCTAAACCATCTCAGAGCAGGAGTATGCCACTGGTTCCTGCAGCTTTCAAGAATGTGAACTCCCCTGGTACCTTTAACATTGTTTATTTCTTTTTGAAAGGACTGATGAAGTGTTTAATTTCCCCTTTCAGCTGGGCCCCCAAATGAGCTGCTCAACTAGCCCCTCTTCCAATTCAGATAAGAAGTTTGTCAGAAGGACAAACTTTCACCTAAGAGGACTGTCTGCTTTTCAATGCTGGCAAATCAAAGACGTACTTTTTTTTTTTTTTTTTTTTTTTGCGGTACGTGGGCCTCTCACTGTTGTGGCCTCTCCCGTTGCGGAGCACAGGCTCCAGACGCGCAGGCTCAGCGGCCATGGTTCACGGGCCCAGCCGCTCCGCGGCATGTGGGATCTTCCCGGACCAGGACACGAACCTGCGTCCCCTGCATCGGCAGGCGGACTCTCAACCACTGCGCCACCAGGGAAGCCCAAAGATGTACTTTTATACATACCAGTCACAGTAACAGATGGGTGCCACTAAGGGTTTTCGGCTCTTACCCAAGTCCTCCTCTTTCTCCGACCCTTGCCTCCCCCTACACTCTGGTCATCATATCTCTTACCTATCAGACAGTGCCATGCGGATCCCTCCTGTGGGGCCTCCATGTCACCTATGAACTGTTCCTTCTTGGGGATCTACTTCTGACCTGTTCCCCAGTCATGCTCATTCAGACCCTTAAAACTCTCACCCCAGGCAACCGCAGCCTCTTTCAGCTGGTCCCAACCTCAGACACTCCCCTGCCAACCTAACCTGCTCCCAGACTTCTCTTTCTAAAATTTGGATTTTATCCTGTCACTCCCTTGCTCAAAAATCTTTGGTGGCTCCCTCTTGCTTAGGAAACCAAATCCAAACTCTCTGGTCTGGCATGCTAAGCCCTTCACCATCTAGCTTCCTCTCTCCACTAAGCAGGTGCCCCCTCCGGCCCATTGGACTTGCGCTGCCCCTAACAGACCCGGCACATTGCCCCCTGTGCCTTCTCTCACACGGCAACCCTACTCCCACCTGAGCAAGCCAGTAGCCTTCCTCCAGGAAACCTCCCGGGTGGCCACAGGTGCTCTATTAGCCTTCTTGGGCAGCCATAATACAATCCCACAGACTGGGTGACTTAAACACTCAAATTTATTTTCTCACAGTCCTGGAGGCTGGAAGTCTGAAGTCGAGGTAGAGGCAGGGCTGATTTCTTTTGAGGCCTTTCTCCTTGACTTGTAGATGGGTCCCTTCTCCCCGTGTCTTCACGACTTTCCCTCTGTGCGTGTCATGTCCCCATCTCCTCTTATAAGGACACCAGCCATACTGGATTCGGCCCCCTCTGAATGACCTCATTTTGCCTTCATTATCTCTTTAAAGACTCTCTCTCCAAATTACATTTGAAGGTACTAGGGGTTAGGGCTCTAACATATGAATTTGGGGGGATACAATTCAGCTTATAACAGGTCCTCATACTTCTTCTGTCCCGCTTTCTCAGACTGTATTACAGAGAGAATGGCCTCCTTCTGCCTCCTCGAATGCCCAGAGCTTCTCTAGTGCTTTCCCTGTCCCCTGTCCCCTGCAGGGAGTTTGTCTCTAGCCATCTCTGAGTCTCAGAGTCCTCAGCTGTAAAATGGGGATAATAACAGCCTAAGCCTGTGACAAGAATTAATTTAGAGAACAGTCATAAATGGTAAGAATAGTGCCTGGAACATAGTAACCTCCCCACCACATGACAGTGATGATTACTGTCACCTCTCCTGTGAGTCCACAGGCTCCTGGTGTACCATAAACCTCTCAGCTTACAAGACCTAGACAGGGATGTGAAGAGTGACCTGTCCCACAGGGATGCCATGGCTCTGAGGACACGGGACAGGAATCTCTAAAGTGATAGATAGATACATAGATACATAGACAGATAGAAAGGAATATTGTATAAATTATATATACAATCTCACATTAACCTTTTTACTTACTTTGTGTGTGTGTTTTAAAATACCAGTCATAAAACCAATCAGTTATTACAGAGGTATTTTGTTACTTCAACACAAATTTTACATTAAACGTACTTTTAAATGAGAAGGAAAAATCTCATATGCCCTACAGTTCCCTCAGAACTCTTCCATGTAAATTTTAGTTGGAGAAATAGGTACTTTCCTAGTTATCCACAAGGGGGAAGACTGATACCATTTCTTCTGGAAGGCACCTTTTGGGTCATCATTAAAGATCATTTAAAACTACTATGATTTTTTGTGTGACTATTTCTTTCAAAGAAATGAAACTTCTCTATTCATGGGAGATGCCTTTTTTGTTTTTTTAAGCTGACAACTTACAGATGGCCATTGGTTTGAAAACATATTTCAAAATCATTTACACATACATTCTCCCTGCAGTCAGTCATTAAGCAATCTAACAAATGCCACATCCAGAATGTAAGAACACTGTTGTCTTTCCACTAGAAAGTCAAGCAAATTATTTAAGTTCACAGGGAAGAAAAAAAACTTTTCTCAACATCAAACAGAAAACTTTCTCTCTTTGAAAATATAAATCCCTTAAATATATTCAAGAATTTTAACAAGCACCCCAGAAAACTATCCTATTACTCTTTGAAGCCCTTAAAGAGTTTTCTGAAAATAGTCACACGCTACTCAGGGCTGGGAGAGGGGCTTGTAAGGGCCCATGAGTCCCTGTGTACCTTCTTCTGGAAAGGCAGAACCAGCTTTAGAGAATCACTGGGCAAATGCAGGGGTATGGGGGAAATCTAAGAGTAAAGCACAGGATCCATTTCCCATCTGTTTTATATCTGGGGTTAGAAATAGGACACAGAGCTCTGAACTACAGGGAGAGCCTCAGAGAAGATGTTAAGAACAGAGAGTTGTGGAGAACTTGGATCTCTCATCTGTCCCCTCTCCCATCCAAGCCTGAGTGGGGTGGCAGTGGGGGCATTCCAAGAGGATGAAACCGAGGTGGTAGGCAAGCCAGAGGTAAAAAGCGGTTTGATTCTCTATCCTTTTTTGAGCTAATAAACAAACAAATTATCTTCAGTTCCAGGAACTGGATCTCCATCTAAGTTCAGCAAAACATAAGAGTCTAGACAACACCAGCTACTTACTCAAAGAAGTTTTTCCTATGGGAATAATTGAAGATATTTTCAGAGATGTGGCTTTAAGACACTTATTACAGTGTTATTTATAACAGAAAAAAGTAAATGAAAAATAAATTAAAAAAAGAAAAATCCCTAAATATCCAACAATGGGGGATTGATCAGATAAAGAATGCTATATCCACACAGGTAAATATTATGAAACAATTTAAAATTATAACATAGAAATGTGTATATTGCTATGGGAAAAGAGTCATAATATATTAACTGAAAGACAGCTTGGTTATGAAATAGACTATGCAGGATGTATATATATTGGTAGACTTGTAGATGTTATCATTTCTCTTTTTGCTAATTTAAAATTTTTCATCCTATTAAAAATAATACACAAAATATGTGCTCGCTACAGAAAAGTTATTTATAAAATGACAGATACCAAAATTCCTATCAAAACTCCAGCAAGATAATTTGTAGATATAGGCAAGATTACTCTAAGATTTATATGGAAAGACAAAGGAACTAGAATAGCTAAAATAATCTTTGAAAAAAGAATAAAATGGGACGTACCGCTTTACCTGATTTCAAGACTTACTATGTGCTATAGCAATCAAGACTGTGTGGTATTGGTAGAGACACACATAGACCCATGAAACAGAAAAGAACCCAGAAATAGACCCACAGATATATGCCCAGCTGACTTTTGACAAAAGTGCAAAAGAAAATCAATAGAGGGGATAATCTTTTCAACAAATGGTGCTGGAACAGCTGGACATCTGTGGGTGAAAAAAAATGAACCTTGACCTAAGTCTCACTTCTTATTTGAAAGTTAACTCAAAGTGTATCATGAACATAAATGTAAAATTTAAAACTATAAAACTTTTAGAAAAAAATAGAAAGTCTTCAAGGCCAGGAAAGGGTTCATAGATATAACATCAAAAGCACAATCTATAAAATGGACAATTGATAAATTGGACTTCATCAAAATTAAGAACTTTTGCTCTGAAAAACACCTTGCTAAGAGAATGAAAAAACAAGCTATAGAGTGGGAGAAAATATTTGCAAACCACATATCTGACAAAGGACTAGTATCCTTTGCAAGTAAACAAATTACAAAACCAAACAGTAAAAATAAAAACAAACAATCCAATTAGAAAGTGGACAAAAGACGAGGAAAGATATTTCACCAAACAGGATATGAAGATAGCCAATATGCACATGAAAAGATGTTTAACACCATTACCTGTTAGGGAAATGTAAATTAAAACCACAATGAGATATCACTATGTACCTATCAGATGGCTAAAATAAAACATAGTGACAACACAAAATGCTGGAGAAAATATATAGAAACTGAATCACTCATACATTGCCGGTGAGAATGTAAAATAAAACAGTCCCTCATAAAAACAGTTTCTTAAAAAACTAAACATGCAACTATCATAGAACCCAGCAATCTCACATCTGTACATTTATCCTAGAGGAATGAAGACTTATGTTCACACCAACACCTGTACATGAATGTATATAGCAGCTTTATTCAGAGTGGCACAAAACTGGAAACAACCCAGATGTCCTTCAATGGGTAAAAGGTTAAGCAGACAGAGGCCCATCCGTACCACGGATACTACTTGATGATAAAAGGGAAGGAACTATTGATACACACAACAGCCATGACTCTCCAGAGAATTACACTGAGTGGGAAAAGCCAATTTCCAAAGGTACATTCTGGGTGAGTCCATTTACATAACGTTCTTGAAATGACAAAATTACAGACATGGAGAACAGTTTAATGGTTGTGCAAATGGTAAAGGAGGGGTGGAGGGATGGGAGAGGGTGTGGCTGTAAAGAGGCAACACGAGGGATCCTTATGGGGAACATGGGGATCCTTATGTCTGTATTTTGACTATCAAGGTCACTATTCTGGTTGTGATACTGTATTAGAGTTTCACAAGACGTTACCACTGGAGGAGGCTTGATAAAGGCTATGTGGGATCTCTCTGTACTATTTCTCACAACTGCATGTGGATCTACAATGATCTCAAAATAAAAGGCTTAATTAGAATAAGAAGTAGATGAGAAGATGGTGGTGTGGGAAGACGCAGAGTTAGCATCTCTCCACAACTAGGGCGCCTACTGGCCACTGTTGGGGTCTCTGACCCCCAAGGAGATGGGAGGAACCCCAGAATGAACCAGTAGGATGTAAGGGGACCAAGAGGGGAGCAGAAGTGGAGGCCAGACAAGATCAGCGTCCCTGAGGCCAGGGAGATAAGGAGAGGCAGGAGGGAGGGACTCTCCGGGAAGAGCAGGAGAGGAGCAGAGGGCGATCGCCTAGCCCACTCAGGCAGGGGAGCCTACTGAGCTCCCAAGCTGCTTCCCCCCTCCAAAGCCCCATCCAGGCCTCGTGGGTCTTGGGGGCATAGGAGGGAGGCCGGAGATCTGGAGTGGCAGGGGGGAGGGGCCATCCAGGAGGAGCGGGAGAGGAGCAGAGGGAGTTTTCCCTGCTCACTGGGGCCCAGGGAGCCTGCTGAGCTCCCAGGCCAGTCCCCTGCCCTCCAAGGACCCCCCTTCAACACCCCCTCAACCAGCCGCATTGGTCCTGGAGGCATAGGAGGGAGGCCGGGGAGATCAGAAGAGGCAGGCGGGAGGGGTCCTCTCAGACCACAGACTGGAAGAGCAGGAGAGGAGAGGAGGGCGTTTGCCCCACCCTCTTGAGCTCAGGAAGCCTGCTGGGCTTCCAGGTGAGGACCCTGTCATCTAAGACCAGGGTGGGGGGCATGCCTGGGCCCCTTCTGTTCCTTGAGCCTAAGTCCCACCCCCCACAGCCCCCAGGGCCTTTTCCAGCCCTGTGGGTCCTAAGCATTTGCCTCACCCACAACCCAAACCTCGCCCTTGCTTAGGCCCCTCTATCTATAGCCAAGAGCTACCTTCCGGTTGTTGATTCAACTGTATTTTTATTTTTACATTCTTTCTAACATATCTGTTAGTTTCCTAGTCTAATTTTATTTTTTACTTTGTTATTGGTCTTTTTTTTTTTTTTTTTTTGCCACCCCATGCAGCTTGCGGGATCTTGATTTGTGAGCCAGGGGTCAGGTGGAAGCTCCTGCGGTGGAAGCTCAGAGTCCAAACCACTGGACTAACAGAGAACCTCAAACCCCAAGGAATATTCATCAAAGTGAGGTCTCACGGAGGTCCTCATCTCAGCACCAAGAGCCAGCTCTACCCAGTAGCCTACAAACTCCAGAGTCGGAAGCCTCAGGCAAAACAACCAGTGAAACAGGAACACAATCCCACTAATTAAAAAAAAAAAGAGAGATGGCAAAAAATATGTCACAGATGAAGGAGCAAGGTAAAAACCTACAAGACCAAATAAATGAAGAGGAAATAGGCAATCTACCTGAAAAAGAATTCAGAGTAATGATAGTAAATGATGATCCAGAATCTTGGAAATAGAATGGAAACACAGATTGAGAAAATACAAGAAATGCTTAACAAAGATCTAGAAGAACTAAAGAACAAACAAACTGAGATACACAACACAATAACTGAAATGAAAAATACACTAGAATGAATCGATAACATAATAACTGAGGCAGAAGAATGAATAAGTGAGGTGGAAGACAAAATGGTGGAAATAACTGCCGAGGAGCAGAACAAAGAAAAAAGAATGAAAAGAATTGAAGACAATCTCAAAGACCTCTGGGACAACACTAAGTGTACCAACATTCAAATTATAGGGATCCCAGAAGAAGAAGAGAAAAAGAAAGGGCCTGAAAAAATTCTTGAAGAGATTATAGTGGAAAACTTCCCTAACATGGGAAAGGAAATAGTCACCCAAGTCCAGGAAGCACAGAGAGTCCCATACAGGATAAACCCTAGGAAAAACACACCAAGACACATATTAATCAGACTAACAAAAATTAAATTCAAAGAAAAAATATTAAAAGCAGCAAGGGAAAAACAAAAAATAACATAGAAAGGAATTCACATAAGGTTATCAGCTGATTTTTCAGCAGAAACTCTGCAGGCCAGAAGGGAGTGGCAGGATATACTTAAAGTGATGAAAGAGAAAAACCATCAACCAAGATTACTCTACCCAGCAAGGATCTCATTCAGATTTGATGGAAAAGTCAAAAGCTTTTCAGAAAAACAAAAGCCAAGAGAATTCAGCACCACCAAACCAGCTTTACAACAAATGCTAAAGAAACTTCTCTAAGCAGGAAACACAAGAAAAAGACACACAAAACAAACCTAAAACAATTAAGCAAATGGTAATAGGGACATACATATTAATAATAACCTTGAATGTAAATGGATTAAATGCCCCAACCAAAAGACACAGACTGGCTGAATGGATACAAAAACAAGACCAATATATATGCTGTCTGCAAGACCCACTTTAGACCTAGGGACACATACAGACTGAAAGTGAAGGAATGGAAAAAGATATTCCATGCAAATAGAAATGAAAAGAAAGCTGGAATAGCAATCCTCACATCAGATAAAATAGACTTTAAAATAAAGACTGTTACAAGAGATAAGGAGGGACACTACATAACGATCAAAGGATCAATCCAAGAAGAAGATATAACAATTATAAATGTTTATGCACCCAACATAGGAGCACCTCAAT